>NW_012104231.1:1364774-1382155 GCF_000951045.1 Mandrillus leucophaeus
GGTGCCAAGTTCTCTGTGCCTTGGAGATCCTTTGGAGGTGCCCGAAGGGGTCTATGCTAATGCTTCCTGAACTTGGCCGCTCACTGGAGCCTCTGGGGAGGTTGTTACAAATACCATGTCTGGGGTCCACTCTTGGAAGGGTCTGCTGTGGGGCCTGGGGAGTTGTAGAAGACCCCACAGTTGCATCTGACTACACGGCCCTGGGCCAGGCATTGGGTGCCCAGGTCCATCTCTCCCTCATCTCTAGGAGGGTCCCCTGCGTCGTCCGCCAGGTGACCGTCAGCACAGCTCGCACCCCTCCCTGTCCAGGCAGCCGGGGACAGGCCCAGGGCTGCATTCTCAGGCGCGTTGCCTGGGAAACCCTGCAGGTGCTTCCCCGTGTGCTCCGTAGCTCCAGGAAAGGCGCTCCCCCCTCCCCAGTGAGGAGGGTCCCAGAGCCTGCTCTCCAGGGGCCATGGCTTCGGGGCTTCCCGGAGACGCGAGGGAGCAGGCAGTGCTTGTGGTCAGGTGGCAGAGGTGACCAGGAGAGCTGACGAGGCCCAGCAGGTGTGAGCACACTGGCCAGCCCCGGAGGGGTAAGAGTGGGCAGGGGTCGGGGGAGGACAGCTCCCTCACCTGCCCCAGCAAGGTGTTCCCTTCATCTGCCGGTGAGCCGATAGAGCCCGGCTGGCGGGTCGCACTGGCTGTCGGCCCAGTGTCCCAGGTGTGGGGTACAGCGGACCTTCTCAGTGCCTTGTTCGTGCTGTCCCTCGGCCAGGAAGGGAGGGAGCCACGGGTGAAGCGGGGTTTACTTCGAGGCCCATTCAAGGCTGAAGCGCCGGAGCAGGAATGGCTGGCTGTGAGGTGGAGTGACAGGGGTGGATAACCTGCCCTCTCCCAGGAGCCTCCCTTCGCAGTCAGGCTGCCCTGTGACACCCCTGGCCCCGTCCCACCAGCAGGACCTTGCACGCGTGGTTCTCGCCCAGGAACAGCGGGCATCTCTGCCTTGGAGTGCCACTGCAGTGTGGGCAGCGCATCCAGTCACAGGCCCGGCCCGAGAGCTCTGCGGACAGGCGGCTTCGTCCCTGGGAGCGAGGCTCATGGCCGGACCCGTCAGTCAGGGTCTGTTTGGGGAAGGGGCTGGCAGCGTTTCATCAAAGCTCATCACCAAGTCATCGTGGTTCCATCCCAGCATCCAGCTTTTCTGCCCCCGTTCCTCTCATTGTGGAGTCGGCCCCAAGGTCCTGGTTCTCGCTGGCTGGATGAGTCCTGAAGCTTTTATAGGGTGCCTGCTGTGTACGGCTACTGAGCTCTGGACCGAGGATACGCAGTGAACAGAGCTACTGGCCTCTCACTGGCTGGGAGGGATGAGAACCAAGACAAGACAGAGGAGCTCGGGGGCGCTGTGATGTTGCTGGAGAACCCAGGAGACCCGTGAGGGCTGCGCAGTCCTGCAGGGATGGGGCGAGGCGGGTGGGGGAGCAGAAGCTTGGGGGAAGGTGAGAGGCAGGAGCCCAGTAGGAAAGGGGCAGCTCTCCAAGGAAGGACTGGAGGGTCCTGCAGGGGGTTTCAGGCCAAAGGAAGGATTTAGAATGTTTCTTTTTTAAAGTGAGGGCATGAGGAAGCTGCTGAGGGGCTTTGTGACAGGGTCTGGCAGGGTCTGGCAGGGGTGAAGGGTGGAGTAGCGTCCCGGTGTGACATGACCAGCACTGAGTGGCAGGGGACAGTCACCTCCCTCTTTTTGACGTTATACCTTTATGAATGTAGCTGTGGTCCTCAGACAAGGCAGGAGCTCCTCTTAGCCTTTCCCTGTAGGCCTAAAAAGGGGCATCGCCCACCCAGAGGGACACTGGGCCTTGGGAAGGAGCTTGCATTCTGCAGCTCTGGATGTAAGACAGAGCTATGTGGTTTTTTCTCTGTGGCTGGGGCTGGCCAGGCTGGGCCTGGAGTCCAGCCCCTGGTGGCTTCTTTGAGTGAGGCAGTGAGTCATGCTGGGGGAGTGGGGGCATACGGGGACGTGGAGGCAGGAGAGCTACAAAGGGAACGGCCTCAGGGAGCTGGCAGCCCCGCAGGAAGGCCACGGACTGGCTTTCAAGAGGCGCTCTCTGTGGAGCTTTGCACAAGCACTTTTGGGAGGAACGCAGAACAGAACAAGATGAAGGCCATGCCCTCCTCCCCTGGGGCGGCGTGGGATTTCCCTGTGTGTTTGGAGATGAAGGATCCAAGACAGGCGAGCGCTTTGGTGCACTGAGACTTCGCTCAGAATCCTGGAACGAGTGAGGCTGCCCTGTGGATGGTTCCTACCCGAAGTCCAAGGCTGGGTGGTTCCGGGGTACTGCCTGCAGGGAGAGTCCCTGGCCGCGGTCCACCTCAAAACCCCCGGTAGGGGTTGGCTTGGCCACCTCCTCTGGCAGGGCTGCCTTTGGGAACCTCTGAAGTCAAGAAGCCTTAGCTGCCGCTCTGTCTAACCCCCACTTCCCAGATGGGGAAACGGAGGCCAGAGCTGGCAGCTCAGCCGTGGACCCGCTTGTTCCTGCATCCTTGGTCCGTGCCTGAGCCCATGGCCTGTGGCCCTCAACCCGCGCTGGCCTGTCCCTGGGCATCTTGAGAGGTTGGAGCTTTGTGGACTGGAGGCAGAGGTGACACCGTGAGGAAAATGGGCAGAGGACAGGGGTCTCTGGAGGAGGCATTTGTGCGCTGTGTAGTGGGGTCAGAGCTTAACGTACTCAGAAAGGTAAAAACCATAATCCTCACACAAATACCCACGGAGCTGTGGCCACGGGTCTGTCAACTCATGAACGAGGCCACGCGTCTGTCAACTCACACAGCTTGCCAGCAGAGAGGGGAGGTAGGGCAAGACCCTGGACACAGTGGGCTGTGCCTTGCAAGGTGACCACACTGGGACCTTTGGGGCCATGTCCTCTGGCAGGACAGAAATCATCTGTGCCTGAACAACTTTCTCCAGGGGAGGAGTCAGCCGGAGCCAGAGGAGGCTGCCCCCGAGAGGTGCTCCAGCCAGACCAGGAATGCATGAAATCCTGTGTGTGCGTGTGTGTGCTTGTGTGTGTGTACGTGTACACGTGTGTGTGTGTGTGCGTGCATGTGTGCCCCTGTGTGCTGCCTTATTTCCAAGTTTTGGCTCCTTTTTCTTAATAGTAGTAAAAGTGGTTAGAATTAAGGCCTGTAAACTTTTGCCTGCTTAGCTGACTTCCTTCAAGAGGCTTGGAGTCACCGTCATTTTCTCTCCATTTTTCGGGGAGAAGTCAAACTGTGCCCCCTGGGGACTCTGTGGCCCATGCTGCCTGGCATGTGGCAGGTGTTCGGAATCCTGTGGTGTGGACGGAGGGTGAAGGCGTCCTTGTGAGTGACCTGGTGGTGTGGACGGAGGGTGAAGGCATCCATGTGAGTGACCTGGTGGTGTGGACGGAGGGTGAAGGCGTCCTTGTGAGTGACCTGGTGGTGTGGACGGAGAATGAAGGCATCTATATGAGTGACCTGGTTTGGCTGTAACAATGACCGCAAATATGGAGGCTTGAAACAACAGAGAGGACTCCATTCTGGAGGCCAGAATCCTAAATTAGTCTCACTGAGCCAAAGTCCAGATATGCCCGGGTCGTACTTCCCGCAGAGGCTCCAGGGGGCTCCTTCCTATGTCCTGCAGCTGCTGGGGGCCCGGGCGTTCCTGGCTGTGGCTGCTTCGTTCTCTGTCCCCGTCTCCACATGGCCTCCCCACGTCTCTGTGTTGTTTTCTGAGGCCACTGTCGTTGGATTTAGGGCCACCTTCCTTCAGCATGGCCTCATCCGTCCTTACTTTGATTGCATCTGTATCGTGACCAAATAAGGTCACAGTGTGAGGCTCTGGTGGACCCACTGCAGCCGAGTTCTGGTCCGAGGCCCTCTCCATTGCCAGCTGCCCGTGGTCAGTGGAGCTGGGGGTGTGCAGGTGCTGGCATCTGCTGTGCACCTGGGTCAGGTGAGAGAGGGCACGGGCCCCTTGAGTGTCCTTCTGGATTCAACGGAGAGAGAGTGTCTCTCTGCAGAGGCCTCACCCTGGGGCCCTAAGGGCCAGGGTTGGGAGCCACGTGCATTCGCTTTGGAATCTGTTCCTCCTTGCTGGACGACCTCAGAAGTCATGTCACCTCTCTGAGCCTCAGGGCCCCTGTCCTGAAAGTGGTTCTGTGAGGATGCAGTGAGCCCAGGTGTGAAGCACCTCCCACGGCCAGGGCCCTTTCGGGTTCTTCATGGAGGTCTGTGTGTCTTTCCCCAGGAGTAGTTCTCCTTCTCCTGTTTGCTGCAAGGGTCTGCCGTTCCCCCCACCCCCACCCCCTGCATCCTTTTATCAAATAGATAGAAGGACCTGTATCCAGGCTTGTGGCTGTGGCCGCTCACAGCCATGTGTGAGTGCCTGGTGCAGGCAGGCTCCGGGCTGGGTGCTGGGACATGGGGAGGAGTGAGACCCACTGCAGGAGCTCAGAGCTGGGGGGCGGGGATCACCCGGGGAAGCCTCCTCTTTGAGCTCCCACTGACTTTGGACAGCCCTCTCCCTGCTGCCCTTTGACCTATCTCTTTGCTTTTCCCTCTGGCCCTGCTGGGGCAGGGGTTAAGGTGAAGACGGTGGCACAGAAGGGGCAATGATAGGGAGGGTTTTGACGGATGAGTAGAAGTTTGCCAGATGGAGAAGGCTGCCGGCTCAGCGGTGCTGTGGCTGGTGGGGGCGTTCCCAGTGGGGCATGGTGTAAGGAGAGTAAGGCTGGGATCCGCACCCCGGCCCCTCATCCGCCTAAACCTCGGGCCCAGGTGACCTGGTGTGAAATTGAAACGGGGAGCTCACAAGGCTGGTACGGCCACGCTAGAGCTGCTGGTACCACGCATGTTATCCACTGGGCTTCAGTTGGGTGCTTTTTCCACCCACATGAAGACTTCCCTCGATGGAGAGGGGCTGGGGCTGTCACTGCGCCCAGCTCACCTGAAATGCTTGAAGCCGAGTCTGCGGTGGTGCACAGCCAGCAGGCAGGGCACTGCAGCCCAAGCACCTGGGCTTTGGGGTTGGTGACTGCTGGTGTGATTTCCTTCTCAGCACAGGCCTCTCTGAGCCTCAATGTCCCCATGGGTAGAATGGCAACAGTCAGAGTCCCAGAGCTTCCAGCTGAGCCCATGCCTGGTGGAAAGTCAGGCAGTATGGTGTCACGTGATCCCTCCTGCCCGAGCGTGGCCCCAGCCCCAGCAGCAGACACGGCTCCATGTGGGGAGGACCCCTCACTGGGGGCTCTGGCTTTCCGCCTCCCCAGCCCAGACTCCCCTTCCACCTCTAGGTGATCTTGGGAAGCTCTGAAAGCCTCAAGGTTCATCACCTGCCCTGGTTTCCCCACCTGGAGTCCTTAGGCCAGGTCAGGGGCACTTTTCAAAGGGGCCACAGGGGTGGGCTGGGGGGCCTTAGGGTTCCGGGTCTCCCTGGACCTCCTGCCGTGCTTGTGGGCTGGTGTCATCATCAGATGGGAGGCACAGCCAGGAGGCAGGAGTGCAGCCTCTCTGAGCCTCAGTGTCCCCATGAGTAGAACGGTGACAGTCACAGTTCCAGAGCTTCCAGCCCAGGTCCTGGCACCAAGTGATGCCCAGTGTGTGTGGTGTGTCTTCTGCACCTGGTTCTGATCATTCTCTTAGAGTGGAGAAAACACCAATCTGGAGCGGGGCAGGTGCAGGCAGCCGCTAGGGCTCAGTGTCTTGTCCGCTCACTTTTCAGGCTGCCTGGTGGTCTCTTAAATGTCCCTCTGTTCCTTCTCCCTTCTCCCACTCTACCGGGGGCTTCTGAAGCTTTTGTTCATTTTTTTTAAAAGGGGAAAAACCTTTTTCTTGATTGCTTCCGGAGATGATAGGTTTTCACCAACTTTTATATGAAAATGATCATCAGTGTAATAACAGACTCATTTAGGTGGAAACCAGGGAGCAGGTTCCCATTTAAAGTGGTTCCCGGTCAACACACGGCCCCGGCACCAGTCAGGAGGCAGGCCCTTTGCAATGATGGTGATGCTTCCGTGCAGACCTCCCAGATCTGTGGACACGGGACACACCCGTACAGACCCCACATGTGGGCCCTGTGGGACCGGCCACGGGTGCTTTGCTTGACTGTGGCTGGGCCAGGTGAGCTTCGAGCAGATTCAGGTCCTTTATCAGAGTGGTGGACCGTCAGCCTCGCATACCAGAAGTGTCCCTGCAGGCTTGTGAGGGAGGATTCTCGGGCGGCCTGAGGAGGTACCAGCCACTGGGCCCCACGTGCAGCGCTCGGAGGGTGTCAGGGCCTCTGTCGCCCCTGGCCGCGGTGAGGACAGCCTCTTGAGCATTTGTTGGGAGTGGGAAGTGTGTCAAGATGCCTGTCCGTGTGCCTGAGCCAGCAGCAACGGGATGTGCTCCCTGGGCAGAAAGTGTGTTCCCAGCCACTGTTGTGTTCGTACGAGCCCAGAACGCCAGAGTTGGAAAGAAAGTGAGCATTGCGTGGTCCAAAACCCCAGAGGTGTGGGGAGTGGGGCCTGTCTAGGGCCCACGTGGCAGAGCCCCATGGATGGAAACCTGTCCCTGCATCAAGACGCCACGATCAGGACGCTTCTTCCCGAGGGCCGCCCTCCACAAAAGCCAAGCTACAGGCCCCGCTGCCTGCCCCGAGCCCCAGGCCGGGTGCCCTACAGCAAAGCAGCTCTCATGATGGAAAGAGAAATGGCCCAGAGGCCGTGGTGACCTGGTCCCGAGAGCCTGCACTGGGCTTCCCGAGCCAGGGAAGCCTCCAGACACTAAGACGCAGCCCTGCCAGAGAGCACATCACCAGGACGCTGGGTCCGGCCTAGCTTTGCAGGCCAGACTGTGAGCTCCTAGCAAGTTCACGGAGGCCTCAGTCGCCCTGCCTGAAGGATGGAGCTGATCACACCCATCCTTACAAATGGGCAGAAAAGGTCGTCAGGCTTGTCGGCAAAGCACCTGGCAGCAGCTGCCTCGGCAAGTGGTGGCTCTTGTCATCCTTGTTGTCACCAACATGGTCACCTGGCGTGGTTCTTCTTCTTCGGGACTGCCCTGTCGGTGGGGTGACAGGGTTTTCAAGATGAAATTTCAGGCTGGTAACCTGAGACCCTGAGGCTCCAGAGGCCGGGAACCCTGGGTTCCAGTTTGTAGAGATAACGGGCCCGGTGCAGGGCAAGGGAGGAGGTACTGTGGCTGAAGAGACCAGCACAAGGCACTGAAGTGGGAATCAGAGTGGCCGGGAGAGAGCGATGCCGCAGCCAGGAGGAGGCAGTGGGCAGGACACGAGGGCCGGCCTCCTGAGCATCCTCCTGGGACTTTGCTGGTCCTCCCAGGTCCGGGGGCCACATGACTGCCTGCATCCCTGGTGAGGAGGGGGCTGTCACTGACGGCTGTTGTCCCCTGCTTGTGGAATTCAGGGACCATGTAGAAGCACCAAGGGTGACACTTAGGGGTTCCCCACCTGGCACAGCACCAGGGTGAGCCCTGAGCCAGCACAGGCCTCAGTGGTCAGGGCCTAGGGGCAAGAGTCTGAGCCCTCCTGGGGTCTTCCTTCCCGGGGGGATGCCAGGGGCTTCTCTTTCCTCCAGTGTTGGCCCTTTTCGGGGGTGGGATGGGAGGTTGAGAGCTCCACCCTGCATCCCCAGCCGGGACCTGACCTAGAACCACCTGGGACTCAGGAAGAGCGGGGCACCCGCTCTCCCAGCACGCTGGCAGCCGTCCTGCGGCCCGGTAGCATTTCAGGGAGGGTAAAGCAGCCTCCTGGCCGTCGAATATGTCCACGCGCAGGGAGCTGTCAGCGGAGGGGACTGTTGGTTGCGCACCTACAGCCTGCTGGGAAAAATGGACGGGCTCACTGCAGCCCCGAGCCGCTCATTAAACCTGTGTGTGTGTGCGTGTGTGTGCACTGCCCAGGCTCCTGATCTACGGGGAGTACTGCAGCCACATGGAGCACGCCCAGAACACTCTGAACCAGCTCCTGGCCAGCCGGGAGGACTTCAGGCAGAAAGTCGAGGTAAGTCCTGCCAGGCGTTGGCCCTGGCCCTGGCTCTGAGGTTGCAGCTTGCAGGCCGGAGCTCATTAGGTACCAGCCTCTCTCTTGCCTGTTTGTTGGGAAGGTGGTGACGGGGATGGTGATGTAATGGTTTTTTGTAGATTTTTCTTTTTTGCATTGTGTTGGGTTGGGGATTGGGTCGGGTGGAGGTCACCATCCCAGGCCAGGACACAGCAAGACTCCCCATGGAGAAAGGGCCTTGGGACTGAATCTAACTCAGCTGGGGGCTCTGGCTGACCCCAACCCTGGCCTCTGCTGACCCCAGGGAACCTGGGGTAACATTTGCTGGGAACTGTAGGACCACCCACCCTTCATCCATCCTTACCCCAGGCCCAGGGCGAGTCTCTATCAACTGGGGGCTCTGACTGACCCCTGACCCTGGCCTCCGCTGACCCCAGGAATTCCCGGTAACATTTGCTGGGAACCGTGGGGCCACCCACCCCTCATGCATCCTCACCCCAGGCCCAGGGCGAGTCTCTATCAACATCTAGTTTCTCACGTGAGCCCCTCCCAGTCCCTCCTGTTCCCAGCTGGAGTTTCCAGGCTCCATCTGGTCAGTACACCCTGTTTTCTGCGTGGAGCCTGGTGTAGAGTCCTCTGGCTGTAGCAGTGGTGGAGGCAGCGTGGCCCCCCAGTGGAGATGCCCGATGCCCCCCAAGTCCAGACAATGAATGGGGGAACGCCCTGGTTCCTGGGAGTGGCCCCCACAGCTCAGTGCAAGCTGGCGCTCCACCTTGCATCTCCCAGAGGCCAGACCAGAGAGGGGCTGGTCAACGGGGGATGCCCCTGCTGCCCTTCTCCAAAGGACCTGGCCTGGCGGAAGAGTCAAAGCCACATCTAGGCAGGCCCAGCAGGCGCCCGGGAGGGTTCCTGTAGCATCGCACATGTCTCACTGCGTCCCGGCCTGGCCAGTGCAGACACGGCAGGGTGGGAGAGGTGGCGCGCCCCTACCCACGTGTTGTGAAGCCCATCCGTCTACACACACCGGGTGCATGGACTGGTTCTGGGAGCCTGGCTAGAGAAGAACCAAACGTCTGGGCCCGAGTTCTGGGCTTAGGTCTCCCCTTTCTGTGGGCGGGGGTTCAGATGGGTGGATTCAGGCTTTCCTCAGGGAGGGCTCTCCCATCACCCCGTCACCCTCCCAGGAGTGCACGCTGAAGGTCCAGGATGGAAAATTTAAACTACAAGACCTGCTGGTGGTCCCCATGCAGAGGGTGCTCAAATACCACCTGCTCTTGAAGGTGAGGCTCTGGGCCCCGGGTGCCTGTGGGGTCATCACTGCCGGAGTCAGATGAGGGCCGGCAGCTTCCAGGGGGTGTGGGATGCAGCCCACAGACAGATTAAGTTGAATATAAACAAATCAGTTCGTGCTTAGCTCATTCTCACTGTTCAATGCGTGTGATGAACGATTATCACAGTAAATATACATGGGAAGACGATTCAAGTCACTATTGAGGTCAGAAAACTGAAGGAGACAGAAATGTGTCCTCACACCAGGAATAAGAAAGCTACTGTGGGCTGGGTGCGGTGGCTCAAGCCTGTAATCCCAGCACTTTGGGAGGCGGAGGCGGGCGGATCACGAGGTCAGGAGATCGAGACCATCCTGGCTGACACGGTGAAACCCCGTCTCTACTAAAAAAAAAACAAAAAACTAGCCGGGCGTGGTGGCGGGCCCCTGTAGTCCCAGCTACCCAGGAGGCTGAGGCAGGAGAATGGCGTAAACCCGGGAGGCCGAGCTTACAGTGAGCTGAGATCCGGCCACTGCACTCCAGCCTGGGGGACAGAGTGAGACTCCATCTCAAAAAAAAAAAAAAAGAGAGAATGCTACTGTGGTTGATCTCTGAGCTTCCTGGTGGCCACAGCAGAAATGGAAATGGAAGGGCTTCAGGAAAGAAGGACCTGGGAGGGAAGGCGGTGGTTCCTGCCAGCCACCTTGTGAGGCCTTTTCCCGTGAACTGCTGCCTCAGTGCCTTGCTTTTTGCTGCCTTCATGTCCCTTCTCACGGTCACTCCCTTCCTTTATCCACAAGATCTGGGAGTGCCCTGCCAAGAAGTGGGGTGTCCCCCTGTGGAGGGGTCACTGTCTGTCCTTTGGTGGTGGGCAGCCAAACCCAGCCTGGGCTGGCAGGTGGGGATGGATTTCCTCTGAGGACGTCGTTCTGCGCTCACTCCCTGCACTGGGTAGGGGTCAGGGCAGAGGCCAGGACCCCCGAGTGGTAACACATGACGCTCTTCTCCCCCCTCCAGGAGCTTCTGAGCCATTCTGCGGAACGGCCTGAGAGGCAGCAGCTCAAAGAAGCACTGGAAGCTATGCAGGTGAGTGGGTAAACTGAGGCAGGGGAGAAGCCATCGCGTGGCTTAGCACACCGTGCCCGCGTGGTCTTGGACTGGATCTGGGCTCATTAACAAGCCGCGATTGTGACTATAGACATTTTCCTGGGACAGCAGGAGTTGGGGCGGGGCAGGGCAGGGGGTGAGACCCACAGGAGGTGGAGGTGACGGGTGGAGGGCGCTGCAGATCAGGTGCCCCCTCAGGTGTCCCGGGTCCTAACCTCACGTGTCCAACAAGACCTCCCTTGAACCTCCCCTCCCCCTGCTTTCCCCCCAGGCACTCGCCTCCGTTCTGGGCTTTCTGGCCCAGTGCTTCTCACTCCCAGCTCTGAGCCTTCTGCTTCTAAAATGCTACCCCAGGGCCATCTCTCTGCTACCTGCCTGGGGAGCTCCTTCACTCCTGGCTGTTTCAAGGACCCCCCTACCCCCCACCAAGCCAGCCATGCCTCCCTCTCTCCCCTTGTCCGAGTGAGCTTAGCTCATGTCACTCCCTTGCTCCGAAACCTTCCATGGCTCCCTCTGCCCATGAAGCAGGCATAGGCTCCTCACTCTGGCACTCCAGGCCTGCAGGATACTTGCCCCCAGTGTTGCAGCTGTGTTTACCACAGTTCCAGGCAGATTTGATCCCTCCCAGGCTCCTGCACGTGCCCTGCATTTCCCCGGGTCCACATGTTGTCTCAGGTGCACCCTCCTCGTCGTCACCTGGCTGCGTCCTGCTCATCCTGCCTTCGCCATGGACAGGACGTTTTCCAGGGAGGATCGCCCCTGACTGGGTTCCATCCTCAGGGAACTGGCTTCCCCGTGGGTGGCACTCTTACTCCTGGACACAGTTCATGCCAGCCCCTTCCCAGCCAGGCCTGTGTCAGCCACGGTCACCTGTGTCCCCAGGCCAGGCATGGCACCCGGCATGGGGTAGGTCCCCTCCAGCCGGATCTGGATGGAGGGATGATGGCTCCCCCAGCACCTCCCTTGTGGGGAGCACGGGACACCTCTGCCAACCCCCCTCAGGGCTGCAGTCCTGCCCTCTGATACCTGGCGCCTGCCCTCTGGGCAGCCCCTGGGGCTGTGGGCCCCGTTTCCTTTCCAAGGTACCTTATTTAAGGAGCTCCCCCTGGGCGGGGGCGGGTCTGTAATCTGTCTCCATTTATAGCTGCTATTGGGCCAGGATGGGAGTGGAGACCAGTGCTTGGCCGCCGGTGCTAGGAGGTTCTCTGAGCAGGGCTTGTGCTCTGGGAGAAATTGATTCCCAATCCTGTGGGCACTCATGTGTGGGCACGGGAGGTGGTCCCAGAGACCTTCAGCTCCTGTGGCGCTCGGCTCCACTGGGCAGCGAGCACCCTGAGGAGTGCTCCAGGAAAGCTTCCTGCCGTGACGGGCTGACAAAACTTTCTTGGTGTCAGCTCTGCTGCCCGCAAGCCGCCCCCTCTCCAACAGCTGCTCTGGCCTGTCTGCTGTGAGCCACGGTGTGTGAGCCAGCGCGGATGTGTCCTCGGGGGCTCTGAGACAGTGGCAGCAGGTGCAGTGGGCCGTGCACCCGGGCCCTGAGTGTGGTCTTGCATTTCATACTCTCAGCACTCGGTGTCTGGCTGGCGGGTGGCTCTGAGCCCCTCGACGGGACAGTTTCCCAGGAGTGTAGCTCACGGTGCTGCACAAAGTACTCTGTGACTTGCAGGTGTGCATCTGCCTTTCTGAGAGCCACCGCACCTCATCATGAGACTTCAGGGCTGAGGGGGATTTTAGAAGTCTTTGGATCGATTTCCAGTTTATATAGGAAGTCATTCATGCAGCCACTCTGGGAGTCGTCATCGTACCTGGGCTTGATTTCCCCTCGGGACTGAGAGCTCACTCCTTGTAAGGCAGTGTCTTTGAGAGTCGGCCGCCGTGCCTCTGTGGCCCTGAGGTTTGTCTCCAGGGGAATTGCGGTTTTAGGTCTGAGCTCCATGAGCTGACTGCAATCCTGCCTCTGTATCAAAGTACAGACATTTCCCTCACCTGCTCATTCATTCGGGCAACTTCCATCTGTTCCTATTTCGTGCCAGGCATTGGGCCAGGTGCACGCAGGGGCCACGGTAGTCAGAGTTATAATGTTTCTGCTGTTGGGGTTGGCGGTGGCGGGGCGGGGGTTCTGAGCTCTAGACTCGCCACTGGGGTCCTTGTCTCTGGGAATTTATTCCTCATTTTAAAGGCAAGTGGACAAGAAAACAAAACACCCCTTTCAGACAACGTGCTGCAACCTCCCCAGGAAGCTCCTCGCTGTGGGGTGGGTGGGGAGCTGACTGTGAAGTCTTCTAGGAACGAGGAAGGGCGGAAGGGATGGGAACCTGCTGATGACCTGGCTCTGGCTCTGGCTCTGGCTCTGGCTGGTCACTTGCATTTTGGGGAATTCCACCCGCTGCTCTGGGTGGGCAGGGCCAGGACCGCCCACGTGGCCGGCTCCCTTGGGTTCCCAAGCGGGCCAGGTCCAGATACTGCGTTTTGTGTCTGGACTAAAGTGGGCACTGCTCCCTGGTGGCCAACACGGGGATTGCAGCACGGCAGACGGACGCTGGTTTGGGGATGGCCAGACCCAAGGAGAGAGGGACTTCCTGACCCCTCATTCTGTCCAGGCTCCAAGGGGAGGCCGTGGCTTGGAGAGGCTGGGGAGGGGGAAGCTTCCCAAGAACGGGGACCTAGGTCAGCCCAAGCCTAGGTGGCTCTTCTGTGGTCTGATGTGGCTCCGACACACAGGGCTGCTTCCCTCTGTTAGAATGTTTAAGAGGGGCCACATGATGGGGTAGAAAGAAGCAGCACCAGCCAGGAGTTTGGGGCTCTTGGCATTGTCACTGACGAGGTGTGGCTCTCGGTCAGTGTGTTCCCTTCCCTGCCTCAGTTTCCTCATCTGTCATGTGGAGGTGATGCTTTTCAGCCGTCCTGTCTCGAGGGCAGCCTCCCCGGCAGGATGGAGGAAGGAGGTCCAGAAACGCCCAGCGCCTGGATGCTGGGTGGGGGGAGGTCCTTAGGGGTTGAGCTCCTGCATGTGTGTGCATGTGTGCACACTCACGCTCACACACACCCTGCACAGCACTGCTTGCTCACACACACAATCAGACACACCCCACCCAGCACAACCTGTTCACATACACACACACACAGTCACACACCACCCAGCACAACCTGCTCACACACACCCCACCCAGTACAGTCCGCTCACACAGACATGCTCTCACACAATCACTCACACACATACCACAGCACAGCCCACACACACAAACTCACACATGCTCACACACACACACCCCACCCAGCACAGCTCACACACACACAATCACACACACCCCACGCAGCACAACCCACTCACACACACACACCCCACCCAGTGCAATCCACTCACACACACATGCTCTCACACAATCACTCACATACACACCACAGCACAGCCCACTCACACTCACACATACACACCCCTCCATCACAGCTTGCTCACACATATACACCCTTACACACAGTCACACACACCCCCCACCCAGCACAGGTCACTCACACAATCACACACACACACCCCACCCAGTACAGCTTGCTCTCACACATAGTCACACACACACACACT
Source organism: Mandrillus leucophaeus (assembly GCF_000951045.1). Lineage (NCBI taxonomy): Eukaryota > Metazoa > Chordata > Mammalia > Primates > Cercopithecidae > Mandrillus > Mandrillus leucophaeus. The sequence continues at coordinate 1,378,729 of NW_012104231.1, forward strand.
ACTCTCACACACACACCCCCCAACCAGCACAGCCCGCTCACCCTCTGCCTCTTGTTTTCAAGGACTTAGCGATGTATATCAATGAAGTTAAACGGGACAAGGAGACCTTGAGGAAAATCAGCGAATTTCAGAGTTCTATAGAAAACTTGGTGAGTGGGTCTGACTCTTCAGGCTAGGGAAGGTTGATGAGGACGGTGCCTATAAAGTCACGTTCACAGCTGCAGTATTGAGTGAGCTCCACGGGCAGCCACACCACGGCTGCCTGTTGAGAGGGTGGTGTCCGGCAGCTTCTGAGTTTGATCTCAGATCACCCCCCAGCATCCACGCTCCCTTGCCCACCACAGCCAACCCAAGTGCCCTGTGCACTGAAGACGGCCTGTGCTTAGGGGGCAGGGGAGGGGATGGGGAGGGGGTGGGGGAGGGACTGTATTCATTGCCCAGCCCCCTTTCTCCCCCGCAGCCTAGACAGAAGATCCCTTCAAGTCCAAGAGGAGAACTGTGGCTCCCAGGGGCAGGAGACGACCCCTGGTCCCTGGACCCCTGGCCCACCCTCACCTTGACCCTCCCCTCCAGGGGCAATGGACAGGGTTTGGGCCCAGGCTTGGTGGGGCCGGCAGTCGCCTCTGCTCCTCGGACTCCATCAGGCAGGGGTACCACCTCCCGGGACTCTCCCCAGAACCTGGCCCTGCAGAGACCAGGCTTGGGCTGCTGAGTCAGTCACCTCGTCCTGCCTGGGGAGAGGGGATGCACCACCCTGGGAAGCACATTCCCTGGTCTGTGCTGACTGGAGCGGACTTCCTGAGGATCTGCCGGTTCTAACCCGGGATTCTCTGCCTCAGCATTGCTGGCGTTTGGGGCCGGATCATTCTTGGTTGTGGGAGCTGCCCCGTGCATTACAGGATGTGGAGTCGTGTCCCTGGCTGCCACCCACCAGATGCCAGTAGCACCCCCACCCCCTCAACTGATGCCAACCAAATATGCCTCTGGACATTGCCAGAAGGTCCTTTGGGTGGCAGTATTACCCCCTGGTTGTGAATCACAAGCATTTCACCCTGGTGATTTCACTCACATGAAGCCGGCAGGGGAAGGTCCCTGATGCCCAGGCCACACCCACCCGGTGCCAGCAGCATGAAGAGAATGCCCTCGGCAAACACGGGGCACAAAAAAGCACCTGCGATACATTGGCAATGAAAGAGAAAAAAAGAAGCTTCTGAAGGGCATTATGATACTGCCCCCTTCATCTTTCATTTTAGAAATAAATTAAAGTTACAAAAAAAAACTAGCCGGGAGAGGTGGTGGGCGCCTATAGTCCCAGCTACTCGGGAGGCTGAGGCAGGAGAATGGCCTGAACCTGGGAGGCAGAGCTTGCAGTGAGCCGAGATCCGGCCACTGCACTACAGCCTGGGAGACAGAGTGAGACTCCGTCTCAAAAAAGAGAAAAAAAATAAAGAAAAAATAAATTAATTAAAGTGTGTGGGTGCAGAGGAGGCCGAGGACGGCCACACCCCATGCCATCAGCACCTGGTGGGTCCATGCTGCCATGACCTCCTGCGCGAGGCGTTTGCAAATGCGTACAGTGAGCAGGACGTGAGGAGAAAAGTTCATTTTGTTTTGTTTTTTAAGTTTTTACATAGGAGCAATACTTGTTCATTAAACAACAAGAACAAGCCGGGCACGGTGGCTCATGCCTGTAATCCCAGCACTCTGGGAGGCTGAGGTGGGTGCATCACTTGAGGTCAGGAGTTTGAGACCAGCCTAGCCAACGTGGTAAAACCCTGTCTCTACTAAAAGTACAAAAATTAGCCAGGCGTGGTGGCGGATGCCTGTAATCCCAGCTACTCGGGAGGCTGAGGCAGGAGAATCTCTGGAACCCCGGGAGGCAGAGGTTGCAGTGAGCCATGATTGCGCCACTGCACTCCAGTCTGAGTGACCGAGTGAGACTGTCTCAAAAACGTCGACAACAACAAGAATCAAACAGCATGGCCAGCAGGCGCTATGGCCAGCAGGCGCCGAGCGTCCCCATGAGCCAGTCCCTGTACCCGGTCCTGGCTTCGAATCCCATCACCACAGGGAAGGTGGCGAGAGCTGAGATCGGAGGCCTGGAGTAAGTTGACTGAGGCTACGTGGCACCAAAGCTGTCCTTGCAGCCTCTGGGGCTGAGACCTTGGAAGGAAACGCTGAGCCCGTGCCTCGAGCACCTCCCAGGCAGGGCCCTGTTCACGTCTCAAAGCATTTTCCTCCACCTTTTCCTGTCTGCATGGACACTTTGAAAGCCACGCAGGGAACATGTCAAGAGAAACTCTCTCTGAACCAGAAGAGTCAGAGACAAAACCAGACAGACAACGAAAATGAAACCTCAGCGACCCACACAGGGGTCTGAGTCAAAGCCTCGCCCTCAGCAGGACCCCGGCTCCACCCGCCCTGCAGTAGATAGGCGCTGTTTGTTTTGTCCCGAACATGGGTTCTCGGGCTTGGGCGTCTGGCTTTGCCGACCGGGTCCCGCCTGGGGCTCCACACAGTGGCGGCCTGTGAACAGAACTGGCGCCGTCAATCGCCCTTTGTCCCCAGAGCTGAAGGGAGCCCCTTGGCGAGGCTGGCCAGGGAAAGGACAGAAGCTGCCAGGCCCCGTCCCTTTCCAGTTTTCTGCACCCTCCCTCGTCCATTCTGAGCACCAGCTGGGAGCCATGGGGGCTGTTTCCCTTTGTCCCGCCTCTGCTGCCTGTGGGGAGCTCCCTTCGGTGCGCGACAGTCTGCCCTGTCCGTGTGGTCAGGAGAACTGGGCCTGTTCCAGCCCCGGCTGACGGCCCCTCTCCTTCTTCCCAGCAAGTGAAACTGGAGGAATTTGGAAGACCAAAGATTGACGGGGAACTGAAAGTCCGGTCCATAGTCAACCACACCAAGCAGGACAGGTGAGCGGGGCGCATGCTGTGGGCTGGGTGGCATCCCGCCAGGGTCTGGCTCTCCCTGCCAGGGAGCCGCTCCTAAGTGGCTCTGAAAGCCCGGCCTTCCTGTGGAAAGAGCTGCCTGGTGGTGGCTTGGTGTTGTTCAGTTTTAATTGCTTCCTTCCTTCTCGTCAGCGAGCGGGCGCCATGGCAGTGGGGCTTTCGTGCCTGTGGCGGGCACCAGGCTGGGCTGGGGCAGCCGTCGGTGAGGGCCAGGCCTCCCACTGCCAATGCTCCGCCTCCGGGGACCCAAGACAGGTCTAGAGTGGCTGGATGAGCTCTTTGCCAAATGACTGCCAGAGAGTGTCCAGGCCCACGGTGGCCCAGGCTTGTCCAGGGCCCTCCTTGTGCACCTACTGTGCGCTGGGGCAGGGTGGTCACAGCAGATCTGGGTCCCGCCCTCTTGAGGCTCCCAGGCCAGTGCGGAACCAACTGGGAGTGGCCATCAGGGCTCAGTGCTGCACGGGAGGCCCGCGTGGGGGAGG
>NW_012104231.1:1382330-1410810 GCF_000951045.1 Mandrillus leucophaeus
AAGGACAGAAGCTGCCAGGCCCCGTCCCTTTCCAGTTTTCTGCACCCTCCCTCGTCCATTCTGAGCACCAGCTGGGAGCCATGGGGGCTGTTTCCTTTTGTCCCGCCTCTGCTGCCTGTGGGGAGCTCCCTTCGGTGCGCAACAGTCTGCCCTGTCCGTGTGGTCAGGAGAACTGGGCCTGTTCCAGCCCCGGCTGACGGCCCCTCTCCCTCTTCCCAGCAAGTGAAACTGGAGGAATTTGGAAGACCAAAGATTGATGGGGAACTGAAAGTCCGGTCCATAGTCAACCACACCAAGCAGGACAGGTGAGCAGGGCACGTGCTGTGGGCTGGGTGGCATCCCGCCAGGGTCTGGCTCTCCCTGCCAGGGAGCCGCTCTTAAGTGGCTCTGAAAGCCCGGCCTTCCTGTAGAAAGAGCTGCCTGGTGGTGGCTTGGTGTTGTTCAGTTTTAATTGCTTCCTTCCTTCTCGTCAGCGAGCGGGCGCCACGGCAGTGGGGCTTTCGTGCCTGTGGCGGGCACCAGGCTGGGCTGGGGCAGCCGTCGGTGAGGGCCAGGCCTCCCACTGCCAATGCTCTGCCTCCGGGGACCCAAGACAGGTCTAGAGTGGCTGGATGAACTCTTTGCCAAATGACTGCCAGAGAGTGTCCAGGCCCACGGTGGCCCAGGCTTGTCCAGGGCCCTCCTTGTGCACCTACTGTGCGCTGGGGCAGGGGTCACAGCAGATCTGGGTCCCGCCCTCTTGAGGCTCCCAGGCCAGTGCGGAACCAACTGGGAGTGGCCATCAGGGCTCAGTGCTGCACGGGAGGCCCGCGTGGGGGAGGTGCAGCAGCCCCTTGAAGGGCTCCTGGCACAGCCTCAGTCACGAGGGTAGGGAGCCAAGGAAAGCTTCCTGGAGAAGCAGTGTGGGAACAGCCGAGACCTGACCGAGGCTCAGCGTTAGCCTGGTGAGCCAGGTGAGGGCAGGGCTCGCCTGGAGAGGGAGCCGCGTGCCAGAGCCTCAGGCTCAGCTCCTGCTGCCTCCTCGGAGCAGAGCACACAGTGCCGGGGTGCTGACGCCCCGCTGCGCTGCCTGGCCCAGGTACTTGTTCCTGTTTGACAAGGTGGTCATCGTCTGCAAGCGGAAGGGTTACAACTACGAGCTCAAGGAGATCATCGAGCTGCTTTTCCACAAGATGACCGATGACCCCATGAACAACAAGGACGTCAAGAAGGTGGGGCCTTCCGGGTCCGCCCCCCACTACCCAGGAACGTGGGGGTGGCCTGGAGAGAGGCACTGGGTTCCAGACCCCAAGGGAAGGGGACTCGAAGTCAGCCACTGATGCTGGCCGGGCGGGTTGGGGTGAGCGTCCTCACCCTGCAGGAAGCCTCCCCTCTGAGTCACTGCCTCACCATCATGACCCCTGCTCCTCGCCGGGCCCAGCGCCCCCCAGATGGGTGAGCGAGACCAGAATCCCACTCCCACTTCAGTGGGGCGACTGGAGCAGAGGGGAGAGGCCTGCCGAAGGCCTCTAGCGAGGGTGGGGCTTTCAACCTCGGCTTTCCATCTGACCAGCCTGACTCTAGCCCATGTTGTCCCTTGTAGCAAGCAGGCTTTCCTCTCCCGTCCCACCCTGCAGTGCTTGGAGGAGGGCTGTGGGTAGGTCTGGCTGTGACTTGTCCAAGACACTACATGTAGCTGACCGGGGCCTGTGGCTGCTGGGGCGGGGCCAGGGCTGCAGGGGTGGGGCCTGTGGCTGCTAGGGCGGGGCCAGGACTGCAGAGGTGGGCCTGTGGCTGCCAGGGGGTGGGGCCAGGGCTATAGGGGCGGGGCCAAACCTGCTGTGGGGCAGGACCATGGCTACAGGGCTATTGCTGCCTGGCTCTCTGGTTCAGTCCTGCTTCAGCTGAGGCTTTTGCCCATGGCACTTGAGCACCTACCGTGTTCAGCCCTGGTGGGGTGGGGGGCGGGGTGTCAGGAGCCCATGTTATGAAAGTCCGGGCCCTGGCGTCCAGGGCTGGCAGTGTAGCCCTGGTCCAGACCCAGCGAGTGCAGGCTGGATGAGCCGTTGAGGGTGACCCTCCCTGCCCTGATACCCAAGACAAATAACGGGCCCACGAGTCCCTGCCTCCAGCAGCCAACACTCGGAGAAGAAATCCTTCTCCCACTGATCACCCCACCCCCAACCTGGGCACTGGAGGGTGTCCCACCTGCCAGGGCTCCTGGCGCCCCCACACCGCGGCACCCACCACGGGGCCGGGCTGAGCCTCTCACTGACCATCTCCCCCTTCCTCTCCTCTCCTCATGCTTCCTAGTCTCACGGGAAAATGGTAAGCACCTAGCGCCCAGGTCCTCCCACCTGCCTCAATCATCCCAGCCTGGTGCTGGCACTTCTGCCCAGAGCCAGGGGACCCAGGGGCCTGAGGGCCTGGGCTCCTGGTTTTCTTGGTCCTCCGTCCTCCTCTCCCTCTCCCAATGATGAAATGATTTGTATTCATGATGAAAGACCCACAAAGACAGTGTGAAAGGAAAACCCCGTGACCCTCAGTCGCTGGAGCTCGGGCCAGAAGCTGGGGTTTCTCGGTCTCTCTCCAGGTCTCCATCATCCTTTTTGTTTTTCTGTGTTCTCTCCCTCCTCCCTCCCTCTTCCTCCCCTTTTCCTCTCTCTTTCCTTGTGTCTTTCCTCCTCCCATCCCGCTCTGCCCTTCCTCTCTCCATCCCTCCCTTCCTGCCTCTTTCCCGCCATCTTTTCTAACCCAGTGGGCTCCTATTTGCCAAACTCTTTTTTCTGAACCACTTTGTCCAAGAGCTCGGAGAGATGGCGAGGCCTGTGGGGTGGCCGAAGGGGAGGCAGGGAAGGGGGTAGCTGTGGGTTGCTCAGTGGGGGATGGCTTCGCAGAGGGAGCCCCAGGCCCATGGCTGTTCCCTGCTTTTTTGTTGTTATTGTTCTACTTCAGAGAAGTGAGGTTTTTTTAGCATCACATTTAGGAAGTGAAAGTGGGTGGTCAGGCCTCGTGGAGGGGCCCTGGGTGGGGCCCCGAGCTCATCCTCCCTGGGGTCCTTCCCGCACTGAACATGCATCTACATATCCACTCGGTGGAGCATCCTCGCACACGGGCACAGGCAGGTGTGCAGATCTGCCCATGCACATGTGTGTGCACGCACAGGAGAGCACACACAGCATGGGTGCACATGCATCATACATGTTAAAGCATGTGTGTACCTGCAGGGACAGACACAAGTGTGTGCGCGCACATGCTCACAGGAGCACTGGGTACACTCAGACACAGGTGCACACACATAGATGCGTGCGGGCACAGATGCACACCCATGCACACAGCACACTCGTATGCATGCACAGGTGAAGGCACAAGTACATATGTATTCTCACGTGAGGATGCGGGCGCACAGCTATGCATGCACGCATACAGAGACACGTGTGCACATACAGCGTGGGCAAGAGTGCAGGTACACACGTGAGAACGTGTTCACACAGGCACAGGCACCCATGCGTGTATGCATATACACACGTGTACATACCGCACAGGCAAGAGTACACATGGGCACGTGCCAGGATGTCTGAAGCCGTGTCCGTTGCAAGCATAGCCCCTCTCCCCGCAGTGGTCCTACGGCTTCTACCTAATTCACCTTCAAGGAAAGCAAGGTTTCCAGTTTTTCTGCAAAACAGAAGACATGAAGAGGAAGTGGATGGAGCAGTTTGAGATGGCCATGTGAGTTCCAGGTGGCAGCCCCCAGGTCCCGCGCAGATCAGTTGTATGGGGGAGCGGAAGCCCAGGTGGATTGTGTCTGTGACTCCTGTCAGACCAGGGGTGGAGGGAGGCAAAGTTGGAATGTCAGGGACACAGACAACCTCCATCACCCCTGTGACGCCAGCCTCCCTCGGTGGCATCCTCTTTAACAATCGATCCAGAGTGAGAGGGCTCTCCCTCTGCCACCGCCTGTGCCAGGCAGGCTCCGCTGTCCTGCTGGAATGAGCCATTCCACCCCTGAGCCTGAGCCTGGCACGCCTGGCCCACAGAGCAGTGACCGGCTAGGAGTGGCCATGATGCCAGAGGATTCAGGGTCTTACAGGCTGGTGGCTTGACACCTGTTTTTGAAGCCACAGAACTATTTTTCCATGAAATCCAAGAGGTACCCCTAGATATGTGAAACAGAGAAAGGTGATGAGTGGGTTCCGGGAACACGGACCCTGGAGGGCCAGCAGGGGTCATCTGTGCTTGAGCTCTGCGGGCAGGTGCGCTCGCCTCTCTGACCGTTTCCGCTGGTGAAATGGAGAGGGGAAGGCCTGTGTTCCGGACTTCTTGGGAGGATCGAAAGGGAACCACTGGACACAGCGGGGCCAGGGCCTGGCTCGTGGGAATAGATGCAGCCACGTCGTTTGCACCCAGGCTCTGTGGGGGAGGCCTGGGGCATCTCCTCTTCTGCCACTTGCTTTCCCGGGCCTGTAATTTTCCTCCCAACATCCTATTGTGGAGAAGTTCAAGTGTTCATGGAAGCTGAAGCAACATGATGGTGAATAGCCGTCTTCTCACCACGCCGCCGCCGTCCGCGTCACCCCACCCCACCCCTGGCCGTGCAATAGCGGGTCTGTGTCAAAGTGAATTGCGCACCAGTGCAGCCCCGCCACGTACCTCAAGGGGCCCAATATTTGTTTAGCTTCTGAAATTTCAAGCTTATATCCAATGTGGCAAACAAATCTTAAGCATATGTTTTCTGAGTTTTAACAAATGGCCACACCTGCCCACATCCAATCCCAGTCAGGACCTTAGACCACCACCGCCACCTAGAAGGTTCTGTCAGGCCAGTGCAGCAGTGTTAAAGCTTCCTGTCTGACCTGCCTTCTACCAGCAGGGAGTCTGGGTCCCGAGTCTGCCCCGTGTCGGGGGCAGAGCCAGGCTTGGAGTCCAGGCCCTCCCGGATTCTGCACAGCCTTGGTCTGGAGCCCAGCTAGTTCCCAGGATGGCCACATGACGGGGCTCGGGGAATCTGGTGGGTGTAGCGTCTGCTGTCTTTCCCTCCTGCCAGGTCAAACATCAAGCCGGACAAAGCCAATGCCAACCACCACAGTTTCCAGATGTACACGTTTGACAAGACCACCAACTGCAAAGCCTGCAAAATGTTCCTCAGGTAGGAAACCCCCTCCTTCAGCCCTCACCTCGATCCACGCCCACCCCAGGTCCCCGAGGGAGCTTAGTGTTCTATCTGTCTTGTGTTCCCTGTGGGAGGCCCTGAGGGGTAAGGGGGGTATATCCCACAAGAGTCGGGCCCGTGCCAGGCATGGTGGCTCAAGTCCCAGCACTTTGGGAGACTGAGGCAGGCGAATCGCTTGAGCCCAGGAGTTTAATACCAGCCTGGCAACATGGCAAAACTCTGTCTGTACAAAAAATACAAAAGTCAGCCAGGCGTGTTGGCCTGCACCTGTGGCCCCAGCTACTCAGGAGGCTGATGTGGGAGAACTGATTAAGCCCTGGAGATTGAGCCTCCAGTGAGCTGTGATGTCACCACTGTGCTCCAGCTTGGGTGACAGAGTGAGACCCTGTCTCAAAAAAAAAAAAAAAAAAAAAAAGAGGCCCAGCCAAGCCCTTGGAGTTTCAGATCTAGCCAGGGGGCGATTGTCCCTGGGTGCCCGGGATGCTGTGTGGGGCGGGGAGGCAGGCTGGGGTAAGTAGGGGAAAGCAGGTGTCAGGCTGCCTGGTAAAGGAGGGTCCTGGATACTCAGGGCTGTGAGGGATGTGTGTGCTGGGAGGGAGCCAGCCAGGTGAGCCTGGGTGGGAACAAGGGCCTTGACCTTGGCAGAGAGGCGTGAGGAGCCGGCCCCAGCCTCGACCTCACCTCCCGCCCTCCCCTGTGCAGGGGCACCTTCTACCAGGGATACATGTGTACCAAGTGTGGCGTCGGGGCACACAAGGAGTGCCTGGAAGTGATACCTCCCTGCAAGTTTAGTGAGTACCCCCCGGGTCCCTGACTGTGCCCACTCACTTCTGCCCTCTACCACCCGGGTACTGGGCCTCAGGCACCATCTCCCATGGGGCAGGGACCAGATGAGGACACTGGTGCTTATGTGCCCTGGGGCGGACATCTGCCACACGTCACACACTTATCAGTAGACACAGCCGGGATGAATTCCATTCCAAGCCCTCTCTCCTAATGGGTACTCGAGGACCCCTCCCCATCTCCTACATCCCCTGCCCCGCTCTGGGAGGAAGCTTCTGGAATCTCCACCCCCAAACCCGGCACAGAACATTCTCGATGGGTGCATGGAGGTTTCTCATCACAGAAACACCGGTCACCCTGGCTTCTCCTGGTGGGTGAGCCTGGCCATCAGTAGCTGTAGCCATGTTAGTAAATGGTTCAGACACACACGCACATGCACGTGTGCACACATGGCACTTACAGTGGTTCCTTTCTGTTCATGCCCCTCTAGGGTAGCTTGAGACTCAGGGAGGGGAGAGGGTTGAGCCAGGCTGGCAGTGGGCAGAGGCAGAGATGCGCCCTGGAGGCTCCCCTGAAACATCTTGGGTTGGGGGGCATACATTTGGGGTTGTGCCCAGCTCCGGGCAGCTGGACAGTGGTGCAAAGCCTGAGATGGTTCTCTCCAGAGAGGTTTGAGACATCAGGATGTCACCTCCATCATCAGCCCCAGAAACTGAGGCTTGAAACTTTCGGCAATTTGTCTGCACTTCTTAGCAGAGCTTCCATTCAACAAAGAGCCCCCGGTGGCCCCAGGCCGAGTCTCTGGGTCTTGTCTCCTTGGGCCTCCTGCAAGTGTTTTAAGACAGAAAAACAAGTCAGGCCCGCTTGTCACCCGGAGACGCCGGCGCCCGGAATACATTTTGAGCTGTGACTTTAGATCAATAGTTAATTTATCATTTACTGTGAGTGCCAGCCCAGTACCCTAACCCAGGGAGAGGGCCAGAAGGTCAGCCCGGACCCCCTTGTCCCCACCACAGGCCCAATGCAGCCCCCCAGCTGTGCACAGGATCCCGCAGCCCCTGGAGTTAGTACTGGAGGATTCTGCAGGCAGCCTGTGGCCTGAACGCGGCTTTTCAGCTGTGTCCATCCATACTGCCCTCTTGTGGCCGCATGTCCCTCTCCCAGACGACTGGCTGCAGCCACTTAGAACCTTTTTTTTTCTTTTTCTGATTCTAAAAGTGATACATTTACTTACCAAAAATTTGGAGAAAAAGAAAAAAAGAAATGAAATTTTAAAGAAAGCATCACCCGTGAACTTGCTTAGAAATAATGAAAGGCGGTATTTTGGTATATTTCCTGCCAAGTTTTCTTTTTTCTGTGATTTTTCTGTTTTTGCCCCCGATTATTAATTACTGATTTTCCATAGAAAATTTGGAAAATGTAGAGAAGTGTAAAGGAGGAGAGAAAAACTACTCCTGCTATCCCCAGGCAAAGCCAGCTGCCACGAGGCCCCGGGCATTGTCCTGCTTTCTGCGGACGTGCGCGCCCGCCTGCCCCACCTCTGTATGGTTTTCGGTTTTTCCTAGTATGTGTAGTTAGGGTTCCACCAGAGAAGCAACTGCAGGTCTTTTGGAAGCCGGCGTTGCCATCCGCATTCTCCCATGTCCTGGCAGTGCCCTGGCTGGCCCCAGCTCCATCCTCAGGGACCTGGGACTCCCCCAGGGCCTGTGTCCTTGTCCCCCTCCTCATCTTTCTGCCGGGAGACACTGTCCTTGCCACTTGTAGCTATTTTTCCTTTAAGACTGTCCAAGCTGCCTTCCCTCTGGTCCAGGCTTCTACCTTTGCTCTGTGGTTTGGCTCTGGGCAGTGTTCCTTTGACCATTGTAGCTTTCACCTCTGGGCTCTGCCCAGGCTGGTTTAGCTGTTTGCTGCCCATGGGGGCTGAGATGTCCCGGAGAGATACTGGCCTCTCCTGAGAGCCTTTCCTGTGGGAAGCCTTCATCAGGCACAGTCATAGCTGCTGTCCAGCTGGCCCCCCGACCCCTGCCCACTGAGCTGGAACCTGTTCTCTGGTGTCTGTGGATACCTGTCTGTCCAGGGCCGTCTGCACTGTGAGTGCTGGGTGGAGTGGAGGTCATGTCAGCCGTGTGTGTAAGCTGTTGGGCTCCTTGCCTCCTCTGGTGGTGGGTGGCAGCCAGCTTGCCAGATGGCTGGGCCCTAAAGGGTTTTGGGAACATTGGCTCTCTTCCTGACACACTGAGGTCTTGTGTCCTTGAACGTGTCGGCACCTGGGTGTCTGAGCTGAGGACGGCAAGCAGGTAGCATGCGTACCAGTACCTCCTCATCACTTGCCCCAGCAGGCATCACTAAGCGATTGTGGCAGGTAGCATGATGCCTCCTCATCACTTGCCCCAGCAGGCATCACTAAGCGATTGTGGCAGGTAGCATGATGCCTCCTCATCACTTGCCCCAGCAGGCATCACTAAGCGATTGTGGCAGGTAGCATGCCTACCGATGCCTCCTAATCACTTGCCCCAGCAGGCATCACTAAGCGATTGTGGCAGGTAGCACGCCTACCGATGCCTCCTAATCACTTGCCCCAGCAGGCATCACTAAGCGATTGTGGCAGGTAGCACGCCTACTGATGCCTCCTCATCACTTGCCCCAGCAGGCATCACTAAGCGATTGTGGCAGGTAGCATGCCTACCGATGCCTCCTAATCACTTGCCCCAGCAGGCATCACTAAGCGATTGTGGAAATCTCCCCATTGCGTGCCACGTACCACTCAGTGATCCAGGCAGCTGCCGCCATTCAAAAGAGGTGGCCCAGGCGGGACAACCTTTTCGCCGGCTCAGGTCTATTATCCGGTCCGAGTTCTCCCACGGGCCCCCTAAAGCCAGAGCTCAGAATTTGCTGCCAGAAGTAACCGAGAGGCTTTCACAGCCACGAGCTTGGACCTGCGTGTCCATGATCCATGTCCAAAACAGACCACTTTGTAGCTTGGCTCACTTACCATCTTAAGCTTGTCCCAGAGGCTTGGGTCGGTGTGAGTGAGAGCCGCACGGGGGCTTGGCATCAGTGGCCTCCCCTCTAACACCAGACTTGCTTCCTTTCCAGCTTCTCCTGCAGATCTGGTAAGTCCGAAAACTGTTTCCCCTCCCTCTGCTCCCGCCCCCGCCACAGCCCTGTGTGCCCAGAGCCGGAAATACCCAATTGTCTGCCTCTCACCGCTCCTGGAGCCACACCGGCTTGGATGAGCCACTTTCAGTCACAAGAGGCCTCTGCTTTCCTTGGTGGGTGTCAGTAGAGTCCTCCTAGGGGCCCCAGCGGTGTCTTCCTATCCCAGCTGCCCCCCCTCCATTCCCTTGCCCACTGGCTGCTCGCGGCTGTGGGTACAGCTCTGGGTCCTGCGCGCCAGTCCTCCTGTCACCGAGTTCCCCGGTTGGCTCAGAGCCCTCTCTTTAGCTGATGTGGGGATGGAGTCACTTCCGGGGGCTTCATGTACCCCTCGAGCTATGAGGTCCACATGAACCAGCCTTCATGGAGGAGGGAAACTTCGTTGTATTTGGCACTGTGTGTCCTAGATGGAGACTACAAAGCCCAGGCTCAGAGCAGGTGGTCAGGGCAGGCTTCCTGGAGGAGGTGGGGGCTCGTGGTAAGGAGAGGGAGAGGGAAGGGCACAGACCTTCCAGGAGTGGAGGTGCACAGAGGTGGAGTATATTGCCAGGGTGGGAGTCACATAGAGAACAGTGTCCCTCTCCTCCCCTGCTCCTGCCTTGATCCCTCTATCTGGGAACAAGTGGGGACAGGGAGAGGGGAGGTGGGTCAGTGCATTGGCCACAGTCAAGGAGCAGCTTTCTCTCATCACTGTGTTCTGTCCTTGTCCTCACAGGACGCCTCTGGAGCGGGACCAGGTGAGTCATCTGGACTTGGACCCTCTGCTGTCACCCATGTCAGCCGTCACCTGGGAGCTGAGCCAGGGCCTAGGTGTGGGGATGGCCGGGTCTGCCCAGCCACCAGCTGCTCCAGGCTCCTGGATGCCGCCGCCTGGGGCCCCTCCCTCCTGCCTCTCTGGCCTCCGTGGCACCTCCTTGGGAGTTGGCTCTGTTTCTGATAAGGCAGCAACAGGCTGTGGGGACAGGACCCAGCCTGCAGAGGGGCAAGGGTCTTCTAGCCGGGGAGGGGCACGGAGTTGCAGCCAGAGACCTGAGACCAAAAGGCGCTGCCGTCTTCCCACCACATCCTCCATCCCCTTCCTGCCTTGCTGTGGGTTACTTAATGGAAACGTGCTTTTAGACACAGTGTAGAAAGCATCGTGTTATCTGCAAACTTGAGTGCAGTCCAGGCAGTGCTCAGTACAGCCTCACCCTCATTAACAGAAGACAAAAGATGGAAAACACCGCTGCTGCTGGGACCAGGAGGGAGCTGGGCTGGGAGAGACGTGGGCTCTTTGAGAGCTACAGGCAGAGCTGGGTTGGAGCAAGGCTTGTCTAAGAGCAGCCTCCAGATTCCCCAGGGGCACAGCCAGGATCCCCATTTCAGGCCCAGAGCTCCTCTGTGAGCTCTGTGGCCTTGGGCAAGCTGCTGGGCCTGCTGACCCCTCACCCGTCTCTGACACGAGGGATCCCTCGTCTTCTGCCCCGCACAGCTGCCTGGGGGCCACAGATCTGAAGGGTGTTGGAAGAAAGCACAAAGTGCCATCTGAAAATAAGCTGCTGTTCTGCGATGACCCCTGAATCTGTTTATTGCATGAATGATTTACTTATGATATTTATCAAAAAGACACGAGGCTTATGGGAAGGATTTAGGGAGGGGAGATGCAGGCGCAGGGCTGTGTGTGCTGGGGGAGGCCGAGCTCGGTGATGGGGTGGGCTGCGGGCCGGGGCCAAGTCAGTCACCGAGTGAGCTGCTGAGTCACTGAGTGAGCTGTCCTGTCCTTTGCAGGTCCCAAGATGGTGGCCATGCAGAATTACCATGGCAATCCAGCCCCTCCCGGGAAGCCTGTGCTGACCTTCCAGACGGGCGACGTGCTTGAGCTGCTGAGGGGTGACCCTGAGTCTCCGTGGTGGGAGGTGGGTCCTGGGACCCGGGAGGGTTGAGAGTCCCCGGCTCTGGCTCCTGCCTGCTCCCTGGGGCAGAAACATAAAGTCCTGCATATCCCAGGCAGAGGCAGAGGGCTGAGAGATCACCAGGGAGGAGGAGGCACAGGGTGGCTAGCAAGGCCTTTCCTGCCTCACGTTCTGCGATGTGGCATGCGTTCTTGAGAACCTTAGCCTGGTCTTGCCCTGGGTGTTTGCTTTCACATGGTAGGGGATGCAGTGTCCCTTCCCGGGAGAGGCCCTCCTGCCCTGGCACCCAAGCCTTTCTCCATTGGCCCCTGTCCTTCCTGCCTCTGTTGTGTCCCATAGGCCCTCCTCAGGCTTCTGCCCTGGCCACACCATGCCTACCCTCCTCCCCACCCCTACCTCAGTTCAGGTCAGCAACCTTTGCGCAATCGTGGGGTGAGTGGGCAGGTTCGCTCCTTCCCCAGGTGGGCACAGATGGCGTCATCGTGATGTGGTTTATGGTTTTGAGCCAGAAATGTGCTGCTCTGTTTCCAAGGCCTACAGAGCGGAGATTGTGGGTGTTCATCCCCACCTTCAGCCGATGGCTCGGCTGTAAAGGGTTCTGGGAGCATTTGCTTTTCCTCCTGACACACTGAGACCCCACGTCCTTGAGCATGCTGGCACTGGGGCGTCTGAGCCAGGGACTCAGACACCTGCTCCTGGGCCCCTCTATCAAGCCCCAGTGCTCAAGGGAGCCCCAAGACCCACAGGTCAGCAGAGCACCACAGGGCCTTGATGGCATTTAGCCCAGCAAAGCAGCCTCCCGTGGGAGCTGACGTTAGAGCCGAATGTGTATTAATGTTCAGGTTACAATGATGCTGTGGTCATTTTGTCGTGGTCATTATCAGTCCATAGTCGGTGATGAATTTCTTGTGCTAGACCCTACATTCATATAACAGGGGGTTCAGAGGGCGCAAAAGGCCATGTGTGCTGTGCAGAGTCTCAGTCCTGCTCTGTCCCTCCCTGGGTATGAACAGGACTGCCAGCTTCTTGGAGGGCCTTGCAGAGGTGCTTTGCTGATTTACCAGGCCTTAGTGCTCTCATGTCTAGGGTGGGACGCCCGGCACCTCCCTGCCTTAACTGGCTCCCAGGTCAGCTGAGGTTGAGAAGGAAGACGTTGGCTCTCCCACCCTCCAGGACCTGGATTGAGTCCATCTGCATGGCCCCACACTCCCATAGGCCAGGCTCGGCCCCCGGTCCTAACCATCTCTTTCCTCTGCCAGGGTCGTCTGGTGCAAACCAGGAAGTCAGGGTATTTCCCCAGCTCATCTGTGAAGCCCTGCCCTGTGGATGGAAGGGTGAGTCCTTTCCCACAGAAGCTTCCGGAGCACGGCGGCCTGGGTACTGAGGGTTCTGGGAGCTGTCTCCTCACGTGGACATTTTTGGCTTGTTCGGGATGTCCTTGCTAAATTTAGGCTGCTGTGAGCTGCTTCCTGGAGCTGGAGCCCAGAGAGAAGACGGGTGGGGGCCGCAGGGCAGCACGCTGTCCTGTGTGTAAAGGGCTCAGCCCGTCGGGTGGCATCTCGTTGTGGTTTTAGAAACACCAAAACGGGCATCTCGGCAGCCGCTGTGATGGGGTGAAGACCAGCCAGCTGCCTTTCACCAGATTTCGGGGACTCTATAAGTTCTCTTGGACTATTACGCAGCCTTAGAAGAAAAAAAGGCTCCCCTCAAACGTATGGATTCAAAGCTAGACTTTATGCTATTTAAAACAGAGGCAATATGGTGTTGCTTTCATCTGAGGAGTATGGAGCAAATTCTCGGCTCTGTGACGAAAGGCAGCAGTCAGCCTTGAGTAGAATGAGTTACCCCACCTCCACCCCCAAAAGGACAAGTCAAAGTGAAAATGTGAGACCTCTGAAGGTGCAGGGGGTGGGTGCCCAACCCCACTGTGGCACCCCGGTGCCCCCCACCCCAGCCCCGGTCCTGTCAGCCTGTGTGCCACCTCTGCTGAAAGGGCAAGTGCTCAGTACTTAGCGTGCTTTGGATGACCAAGGGGACCAGGCACCAGGGGAGGACAAGGGTCACGAACTCACTAGGTGGCCTGGGGCAGGTCCCTTCCCTTCCCCAGGCCTCAGTTACCCCATCTGCATGGTGAATAGGGTGCGAGGGAAGAGGTAGTCTCTGAGACTGTGCCCAGCCTGTGGCCCAGTGAGGCCAGGGTCGGGGGCTGTAGCTAGGGAGGGAGCCCTACCTGCTCACTGGAGCGGCAGCGCCCACCTGAGCGTGGCCACCACCAGACCCCCACCCCAGGGCTTCAGGACCTCTGGAGCAGGGAGGTTTGGCTGTGGGTGTGCTCACGTCCACTGGCTGAGAACTCCCCACACATTCGGTCCTTGCCCTCCCAGGGGACCATGTCAGTGTTAGCTGGTGGCTATGCTGGCATCTGTTCCATCAGACCCGTGGGGCATCTACTCAGAGATGAGGTTGTCCTGGCCACTGCCCTTGGGCACCTCCCAGGCCAGGAGCGCTGGGGCTAAGTCCACAGACGGTCCCATCCAGGGCAGCCAATGCTGGGCCTGGGGGTTAGGTCACCGACAGCGACCCCCTCTGAGCCCTGCTCTGTGGATGGCCCTGGGGGGACGTTAACACCCTTGTGCTTTGCCACCAGCCGCCCATCAGCCGGCCGCCGTCCCGGGAGATCGACTACACTGCATACCCCTGGTGAGTGGATCGTGGGCTGCGTATGTGGGCATCTGGTGGCCTCTTTGTTATGGGGGCATGCCCGCCGGGTCTGGGTGGTGCCTGTGAGTGGCCCGGCAGGGTGGAGGCCCCAGGCTGCCTCTTGCTGTCTCCAGGGCACTGAGCCCAGTGGCTCCCAAATGCCTTCTCCCTCCTGGCCTATAACTTGCCAGGAGCCTGGGGGAGTCCCCTTCCTGTAGGCGGCTGTTAACCCTCTCTAAAACGGCTCAGCTGGCTCAGATATTTCAGGGAATGAAACCCTTTTAAAATTTTATGTGCACTATGTAAAAGTGGTATATTTAAGGTCACAGGTGTAATCCATTTACTGACTTAATACAGTTGCTTGGTGGGAACAGTGAGGCTGTTTGGAATCACAGAAGTCCCAGCTCTCCTGACAGCGTGGCAGCAGGTTCTGGGAGGGCGCTCGCCTTGTCCTCCCATGGTGGGCTTCATTACCCACCAGACGTACAGGTGGCAGGAAGAGCTTCGTTTCAAAATCTGTTCAAAATTCAACTGACATAGATGTTGGCAATCTCCAAGGTGTTAGCAAAAAAATCCACATAAGCAGTTATGCCTTTACTGCTTTTGAAATAGTGAAAATATATTTTAGGGAAGAAATTGGATCTACTGAATACTCTGTACTCCTCCGGCAGGCCCTCGGGGTCTGTAGAGCAGAAGATAGCGCATGGGACTGGCTGGCGGCCACAGTCACCCCTCTCTTTTACCCCTCTCAAGATCTGTCCTGAGCCTCACTGTATCCCACCATAGGCAGGGTCAGATGTCAGACCCCACCCACAGTGGTGCCCCACTCATAGGGACCCAGCCTTTTCTCTTGGGTTCATTAGGAGATGAGCTCTCAGATGAGGACTGCAGAGTACTTCATGTGGCCTGCCACGCACGGAGGGCTGGGCGCCCCTCAGACACTATCCTCACTGCGTCTCTCGTTTCCTCCTGGCCCCCTCCTGTAGGTTTGCAGGTAACATGGAGAGGCAGCAGACGGACAACCTGCTCAAGTCCCACGCCAGCGGGACCTACCTAATCAGGGAGCGGCCTGCTGAGGCTGAGCGCTTTGCAATAAGCATCAAGTAAGTGGTGGCTCTGGGCTCGAGGAGACCCATCCGCCAGTGCCGTTCTGAAGTGGAGACCACTGTCCTCTCCACGTCCTGAGCTTGTGGGGTTGGGGTGGACATGTCATCTGTTGCCCAAGTGAGGACATTATTGAGATGAAAGTGGTACTGAGGACCCAGGGGGTCTCTACAGGTGTGCTGGGCAGGGCCTGAAACCCTGTGTGGCATGCACAGATGGTCCAAGTTTACATCACTCCTGGCTACCCTGTGGGCTAGGTTGGACATTTCTGGATTATAGGAACAAGATAAGCTCAGGTACAAGTGGGTGGGTGAAGTGCTATGTGAGCTCAGGGATTTCCCAGCAGCCGCACAGGTTGAGACAGTGGACCTGTCACACTGCTCTGAGGCAGCCAGGGGCCTAGGAGGGTATCTCCTGTGACTGCTGCTGCCTTGCAGCTTTGGCACAGTCTGGGCATCCTCTTGCCCTGTGCCCTCTCCCTGGGAGCTGCCTCCTCTTGCCCTATGCCCTATGCCCTCTCCCTGGGGCTGTAGTTAACTCTCCAAGAGACAGACCCTAATGGGCTGGAGTCCACCAAGCACTGAGCTGGTGGGACATTGCTCACCTGAAAGAAAATTCTCAGAAAGCCTTCTGTATGCCTGGCCTGCAGGAGGCTAAGATGGGCCTTGCCGACTGGGAGCTGGAGGTGGGTCACACACACTCATGGTACACATTAAATCCAGGGAGAAACAAGATGGGTGCTGTATGTAGGCCTCACAGAGGACCAGGCAGCCAGGTCACCATTTGTTTAACAACTGTTTATTACATTAGCTGATTTGCAGATGTTAAACCAACCTTGCATTCCTGGAATGTCCCACTTGGTTGTGGTGTGGAATCCTTGCTGTGCGTCTGGTTTATGTAGATAAATACAGTCATGGGCCACATAATGACATTCCAGTCTGTGAGGGACCCCATCTGTAGTGGTGGTCCCATAAGATTATAATGGAACTGAAAAGTTCCCATGGCCTGGTAACATCACAGCTCAGCCCATTACTCATGTGAGTGTGGTTATGCTGGTGTGAACAAACCTACAGTGCTGCCAGTCATATAGAAGCATAGCACAAACAATTCTGCACATATGTAGTATGTGATCATTGTAATACCTGACTCTGTTACTGGTTTATGAATTCACTGTACAGTGCTTTTTATTTTAGAGCATACTCCTTCTACTCATCAAAAAAATACTTAATTGTAAAACAGCCTCAGGCAAGTCCTTCAGTAGACATTCCAGAAGAAGGCGTTGTTATCATAGGAGTAAAAACAACAACAACAAAGAAAAAAAACAGAAGAAAGCTTATAGAATAAGGATACAAAGAAATAAAATATTTTTGTACAGCTGTACAATATATTTGTGTTTTAAGCTAAGTATTATTACCCAAGAGTCAAAAAAGTTAACAAAAATTAGAAAGTTTATAAAGTAAAAGAGTGGCAGTAAGCTAAAGTTAATTTACAATTGAAGAAAGAACATTTTATTTATTTATTTATTTTTATTTATTTATTTATTTATTTTTTGAGACAGAGTCTCACTCTGTTGCCCAGGCTGGAGTGCAAAGGCACGATCTCCACTCACTGCAAGCTCCGCCTCCCGGGTTCACGCCATTCTCCTGCCTCAGCCTTCCGTGTAGCTGGGACTACAGGCGCCCGCCACCACGCCCGGCTAGTTTTTGTATTTTTAGTAGAGACGGGGTTTCACCATGTTAGCCAGGATGGTCTCGATCTCCTGACCTCGTGATCCACCCGTCTCGGCCTCCCTAAATGCTGGGATTACAGGTGTGAGCCACTGCGCCCGGCCAGAAAGAACATTTTGAAAATAAATGTAGTGTAGCCTCAGTGTCCAGCGTTGATAAAGTCTACAGTGGTGCACAGCAATGTCCTAGGGCTTCACATTCACTCACCACTCTCCAGCTCACCCAGAGCAACTTCCAGGCCTGCAAGCTCCAGTCATGATGAGCGCCCCATACAGCTGTCCTGTTTTTTATCTTTTCTACTGTGTTTTTACCATCCCTTTTCTATGCTGACCTCATGTTACAACTGCCTACGGTATTCAGTAGGTCTGTAGCCTGGGAGCAATAGGCTCTGCCATCCAGCCTAGGTGTGGGGTATGCAGTAGCCTCTGCCATCCAGCCTAGGTGTGGGGTGTGCAGTAGGCTCTGCCATCCAGCCTAGGTCTGGCTGTCCAGGCTTATATAAGTGCTCTGCCATCCAGGCTTATATAAGTGCACTCCGTGGCGTTCGTACAGTGATGGAAGCACCTGCCTGCATCTCTCAGGACAGGTCTCTGTGGTTAAACACCGCCTGACGGTATGGGAGAGAGATTCGGTTTGCCAACTGCTTGCTAAGGATTTCTGCCTCCACAGTCATTAGGGGCATTGGGCTGTAGTTTTCTTGTGATGTCTGTATCTGGCAAGGGGGTGGGTGGCATTCAGGGGAGGGGTATGGGGGCTGCTCTGTAAGGTCATGTTTGAATTGAGGCCTGAGAACGTAAGGGGGCCTTGAGAACAGAAGGAGGTGAGCATCTGGCAGGGGCAGCAGCTGGTGCCGAGGCCCAGACAGGCTTGTGCTTGGCACCTTTGAGAAGCAGGCCCAAGGCCTGGCCGGCCAAGTGGACATGCAGGGAAGGATGTCAGGGCTGGGCCCAGCTGCTCCACAGGGAGGAGGAGAGGCTCCTGGTGCCGAAAAGCAAATGAGCAGAAGCCCAGGATAGGAGGCCTCAGTAGGGCTGGAGGCCGGGAGAGGCGGGGAGTTGAGCAGCCGGGGATTCTGGGCCCCAAGTGAGCAAGGAGGGCAGGCAGGCAGGTGGCCCGAAGGGCTGGGGTAGGACAGGGCTGACAGGGAGTGGCCCTAGGGGCTGGGAACGAGGGGCTTTGGTGCAGCAAACACAGAATGAGCCTGGCTGCCGAGGGGGCCGGGGCCATGTGGCCCTCATGCAGTGACCACCGGGGCCACGTGTTTGCCCAGATTCAACGATGAAGTGAAGCACATCAAGGTGGTGGAGAAGGACAACTGGATCCACATCACAGAAGCCAAGAAATTCGACAGCCTCCTGGTAGGTGACTCGCGGCTCCAGCCGGCTCCTATCCCCAGCCAGAGGGGACAGGTACTTCCTCCCGGCCCTGAGCAAGTGGCCATGTTTCCTGTGAGGATTGATTCTTCCCACTGTGGAAAAGATTTAGGGAACTGGTTTTTAAGGCACTAGGACAGCTAGAGCTGTGTCACAGCCTCCTGGATTGGGACTTCTGACCCCCAAAGCCTGGGCAAGGTGGTTGACCCTGGTGGACAGTGCAGGGGTGGGGTGGGGGCAGCCCAGGCCACCAGCATCCCGATTCCTCTCGTGCCCATCCTCCTGCGAGAGCAGAAACTGACGCCCAGTAGGGATTCCAGCTGGGGCCTGGCTGGGTAGCCCCGTTGTACATGTATGGCTTCAAACAACTCCTTCCCTGACTCACCCCCACGCTCCATCCCAGCCGGAATGCAGTTAGAGGCATAGTTCTTGAAATGATTTTAAAGTTATGCCTACATTTTCTTTTCTTAATTACAAAAGTTGTATATATTGAGAACTCCTGACTAGAGCCCCCAAGCTCTTAGCTTCCCCACTATGGCTGCAGAAAAGCACAAGGACAAGCAGAAATCCATAATCTCAGGCTGGGCATAGTGGCCCATGCCCGTAATCCCAGCACTTTGGGAGGCCGAGGTGGGCGAATCACTTGAGGTCAGGAGTTCGAGACCAGCCTGGCCAACATGGCGAAACCCCATGTCTACAAAAAATACAAAAATTAGCCGGGCATGGTGGCACAT
Source organism: Mandrillus leucophaeus (assembly GCF_000951045.1). NCBI lineage: Eukaryota > Metazoa > Chordata > Mammalia > Primates > Cercopithecidae > Mandrillus > Mandrillus leucophaeus. The sequence continues at coordinate 1,400,949 of NW_012104231.1, forward strand.
GCCTGTAGTCCCCACTACCTGGGAAGCTGAGGCACGAGAATTGTTTGAACCCAGGAGGCGGAGGTTGCAGTGAGCCGAGATCGCGCCACTGCACTTCAGCCTGGGTGACAGAGTGAGACTCCGTCTCAAAAAAAAAAAAAATTCCATAATATCCCATCCCCACCTCCAGAAAAAACAAAAGCGGAAACCAGTGTTCGCACCTCAGTGAGTCCTCAGGACCTTTCTATACGCAGCTTAGGTGTGCTTTACATTATATACATAATAATGCTGGCAATACCCCAGCTGATTTTTAGTCGACTTTTCAAGGCCACACACATTGACCATCAGTGAATCTTTCCCTGACGGATGGCCGCGTGGCTCTCTGTCACTTGGAGATCCTGTTATTTCTAGAAGCTTGCCCCAAGTGCTGGATACAGAGTTTCCATTTTTCCATTATAAAAGCTGTTGGCCGTCAGCGTCCGTGCTGGTCCGTCTTTTGGCATCTTTTGCAGATTATTTTCTCTAGAAATTTTTTGGGGGAGTTGCTGGTACCTTCGAGGTACTGACCACCCACCATGGGCTGGGGGGGAAGTGGGGAGTTCTGAGGAGTCCAGGAAGCTAATCTCCCCCACATGAACCAGGAGGTGGGAGAGGGAGGCCAGGTCACTGCGGGAGGACTTCCGGAGGTGGCAGCAGCTGTCAGTGAGTGTGTATGCCCTGCAGGAGTTGGTGGAGTACTACCAGTGCCACTCACTCAAGGAGAGCTTCAAGCAGCTGGACACCACACTCAAGTACCCCTACAAGTCCCGGGAACGCTCGGCCTCCAGGGCCTCCAGCCGGTCCCCAGGTAACTAACGCCCCAGCCCAGCCAGCACACCAGCACTCCTCGGAGGGGTCTGCCCTAGCCCATTTCTCAGGGCCCAGATCCTGCCCTCAGAGACCCAGGCCAGGAGTCCCACCCTTGGGAACATAGCCCCAGCCCCCCGCCCGCGCCCCCAGCTGTCACAGATGCTATCTCCTGGGCCACGTGACAGGCAGCGCTCTGCACCTGCTCAGAATTGCTCCTCTGTCTTGGCTCCTTCATCCAGAGACCAGCGGGGGTTGGAGGGGCCAGATCCAGGCAGAGATCCCTGCACATGGAGCTATCACTGGTGGGAGAGAAAAGGGCAGGCCCACCCGTTCCCAGATCCCTGTCTGTGCCCAGGCCCTGGGTCTCCTCTGTGAGAGGCAGCCTGTTTGCAGATTGGACTCCTCAACCCAGAACAGGGAAGGCCACATGGAATCAGGAGCAGAGGCAGGCCCAGAGCATGCGGCTTCCCGCTCAGGACTCTGTCTGGAGTCACCCCACATCCTCCAGCCCGCAGGGACCTACAGGGCCTTGGGTCCCACACAGGCTGAGCTGGACAGGAAAGGAACAGCTGGCCTTAATGAGCACCTGCTGGGTGCCAGACGAGGGCATGCGAGGAGGTGGTCCCCATTTGCTCTCGAGGACACAGGTGCAGAGATCGGCTCCAGGGTAGCTCAGGTGTGGCCGAGTGGCGCCTGTGCCTGGGGGGGCTTGACAACCCACACTGCCCCCTGCCTCCTTTGCGCCCTATAGGGCCTTTCCTGCCATAGGGCCTGCCCCGCCCCATGCCCCCCAGCCTGTAGCTATGCCCACCGTGACTGTGCATGGATGCCCTGCTGCCCGCCTCACGTTCTCTCTCGCCTCTTTGCAGCTTCCTGTGCTTCCTACAACTTTTCTTTTCTCGGTCCTCAGGGCCTCAGCTTTGCTTCTCAGGGCCCCTCCGCTCCCTTCTGGTCAGGTACCGCTGCTCCCCAGGGCGTGGGGGGACCGGGCCTGTGGCAGCTGCCTTGGGACACCCAGCACGGAGCTGCTTGTTGGCCCCACAGCCCTGCCTGACATGGCCACAGTTGTCCGCAGTCTGGCATAGGGTGGCGGGGAGGAAGGGGCTGGAGAGCCTGGGCAGAGGCTGCTGCAGGCACCTGAGGACACGTCAGGCTTGGTCCCACCCTTGTCACCACCCACCCCCTGTGGACACGCCCACCCTGATGGCCACTTACCCAGCCCCGGCCACTGTCATTCCTCCTTGTTCATCAAGAGCTTTGCCTCTGGTAACAAAACAGGTGGCCACGAGGAGGAGCTGTGGGACTTGGGTGCAGGGAGGAGGGGGTTTTAGTCAGCCCTGACCTCATGGCTTTCAGCTGCCAGAGTCAAAGTCCCTTCCCAGCGGCTGTGTGTGTTTCGCCCTCAGCCATGGTCATTGACACCTGTCTATCAGGATTCTGCGTCTGGGCCAAGCTGGTTCCACTGGGTTGCTGGTTGGATTTGGGCTCTGGAATTGGGAGACCGCTGGAATGATGATGGTCAAAGCCTGGCCACCTGCTCGTGTCCCTAAGAGCATCCTCATTGCAGGGATTTGGATGTGCTGTGTCCCCAGACCCAGGGGGGAAGAGGGCTTGGGATTGGAGGCCAATGTGTCCCTCCAGAGCCTGGATGCTTGACATCCTTCCTCTCTGGGTACAGAGCAAGGTTCTGGGCACCAGGGGAGAGACCCAGCTTGGCCCAAGGGCCTCCTCGATCCCTGGTTGGGCCCCTACTGCTGCTGTGTGATGCTGCCCATCTCCCTCAACAGTGTTCACGCCCCGCGTCATTGGCACGGCTGTGGCCAGGTACAACTTTGCTGCCCGAGACATGAGAGAGCTTTCACTGCGGGAGGGTGACGTGGTGAGGATCTACAGCCGCATCGGCGGGGACCAGGGCTGGTGGAAGGGCGAGACCAACGGACGGGTGAGTGGCCCTACCCTGAGGGCGCGGGGCTGGCCTCGCTGCAGCCCCCACCTGGTCAGACTCAGGCAGACTAGCACCACAGCTATGTCCACACCCCTGGCCCTGTCCCAGGCACCCTCTGCAATCTCCTTCATCCTCACAGCAGCCCAGAAGGCTGGCGTTCACAGGGGAAACTGAGGCTCCAGATGTTTACCACGAACCCAAGGTCTCATAGCCCAGGAATTGGCTACAGAGGTCTGATCTGGATCCAAGCTCCTAGGACCCTCCACCCTGTTCCATTTTTATTCTGGGCTGCCCTCACAGCTGCACTCTTCAAATTACTTGTAAGTCCCCAAGCTCTGTTTGCAGGAAGGGAGGTCACAGGACTGAGGAGGACACGGTGTCCTTTCTGGGCTCCTCCTGCCATTCTCTAAGGCCCCATCTATGCCCTGATGAGGCAGTAGGGACACACTGTGTCCCTACCCACCTCCATCCCTTCACACTTTCCCAAGTGCCAGGTGGGCTTAAGAGTGCCCTGGGCACCCTAAGATTCTGCATAAGTCCATGGCCTCTTCATCTCAACACCCCATCTCTACCTCTAGCTTTGGCCCATGTCTCTCAATACGTATCCATCCAAGCACCAGAGCTCCGTGTGCCACCAATTAGAAAATGCCCAGCTTCCTCTTTGAGCTGCAGGTGCACAGGGCAAGTGCATGGGGCTGCAGAGGGCCAGTTAACCTTGACTCCCAGTGCTGACACTTCCATTGTCCAGGGGCAAGAGCCGCTCTGCCTTCACCTATCAGGCAGTCTGCCCCTTGGAGGCCCTCAAGTCTGATCCAGTTTTTACCCAACTGCCTTGCAGAAGTGTCAAGGCTACTTGGCGTAGGTAGCCCACCTAGAGGGCTGGGACCACTTGTTTTCAAAGTGGTCCTTGTGTGATTGGCATTAAAAGTGTCTGGAGCTGTAATATAATAAGCACATACCTGAGCCCTTTCCCAGATCCAGGTATCTTCTATACAGCATTAAGTTTTAGAACAACTAGTTTGAGTATTACTGGGTAATTCCTGTCAATTTGACCCTGTTATCATTATGAAACATCTCTTCTTTTCTCTGGCATTTATTCTTGCTGTAATCTCCTTTATCTGCTGTTGTAGTGACACCAGCTTTCTTGGGATTAGTGCTTTGTGTGGCACATTATTTTCTCTCATACTACTTAAACTTGTCTTTTTTCTTATATTTAAAATGGGTCTCTTATAAATAGTTGGGGAAGCCAGTCTGATCTGACAGTCTTTGACTTTTAATAGACATATGTAGTCCATTTACATTTAATGTAATTACTGAGCTATTTGGGTTTAAATAAGTAATCTAACTTTATTTTCTATTTGTCACATCTACTCCTCTTTTCTTCCCTCTTGCCTACTTTTGAATTAATATATTTTTAATTCTACTTCCCCTGCCCTACATTGGTTTGTTAGTTACACACTTTTTTTCTTAAGTGGTAACCTTACACCAGAGATTCCCTTAAATGAGTACTTTTTTACTATTTCCCAGGCAATGCAAGGAAGGACCTTGCAACTTTTGATTGTATCCATTTTCCTTCCAACTTTTGTGCAAGTGTCATCATGTATCTTAATTCTATATATATTCAAACCTTAGAAGACACTGTTTTTGTTTTAGGCAGTTGTGCTCCTTTAGATTTACCCTGTGTTTACCTTTCCGAGGGCTCCCCATTTCCTCCTGCATTATTGTATTTCCACCCAAGACCATTTATCTGCTGGCTGACATCCCCTCTCTTTCATATTTTTAAAAGTTTATCTCCTATTAATGAAGTCTCAGTTTTTGTTGAATCTAAAAACATCCTTATTTCACTTTCTTTTTAAATATTCACATTGTAAAATGTTTGTAACTTATAATTTTGAAACAAAATTTCAAACATAAATTTTCAAAATTTCATCTTAAAAGTGGGAGTAACCTGCCCAGATTTACCAATTGTGAATGTTTTGCCCCGTTTGCTTTATCATTTGCACTGTGTGTGTGTGTGTGTGTGTGTGTGTGTGTGGGTGTGGGTGGGTGTGTGTGTGTGTTTGTCTATTTCTCTCTAACTCATTTGAGAGTAAATTGCAGAAATCATATTTGTTTACCCCTAAGTATTTCCTAAGACCAAGGACATTCCCCTTTGATATAATACAATTATCTAATCCACTGTCCCTATTCAGATCTTACTAGTCATCCCAATCATGTCTTCTCTAGCTCTTTCTCCTGGTCCTGGATCCAATCCGGGATCATGAACTGCTGTGATCCTTAACTCTCTTTAATCTAGAATATTCCTCAGCCTTTCTCTGCCTTACATGACTTGTACGTTTTTGAAGAGTTTCAGCCAACTATTTTTATAGTAGATCTCTCAATTTGACTATGATGTTTCTTCATGATTAGATTGAGGTCGCATTGGGAACACCACAATGGGGACATTGGCACTTTCTCAGTGCCGTAGTGTCCTGTTAGGAGATGAATTATACCAGTTTGTCTCATTATTTGTGACATTAACTTTGATCATGTGTTTAAGATTATATTTGCTATGTTCTTCTACTGTGAAGTTAACTGTTACCTGTCATTAGCAAGAAATTTGTAGGGTAATACTTTGAAGTTAGGTAAATGTCCTGTTCCTCTTCAAACTTTCATGTATTAGTTTTATCTTCCCTTGATGAATTTTATCTGTTCTATTATTTCTATTGTGGCTGAAAAAATAGTGATTTTTTTCGACTATCTATAGATATTAGTTGGCATTCTACTGTAAGGAAAACTTTCTTTTCTCTTGTACTTATTCATTTTTCCCCAGGAATCAGTCATTTTTCCAAGGAGACCTAGTTCCTTTCTGTGAGTTGTTTTGAGTTCATTTTTGAAGTTCATTTGAAGTTTTGAGTTCATGTTAAGTTCATTTTGAAGTTCATTTTGAAGTTTTAGGTTCATTTTACTATAATGTGCCTAGGTGTGATTTTTCTTTCTTTATTCTGCTTAGGATTTGCAGAGATTTTTTTGAACCTGTGGCTTGATGTCCATCACTTTTGGAAATTTCTCAGCCAGAATAATATCTGCAGACAGCATATCGGTTCCATTTTCTCTCTTTTCTCCTTGTCGGACTTCATTCACATGGATGTTAGAACTTTTTACCATGGCCTCATATTATTCCCACAATTTTATGTGTTTTTCGTCCTTTTTTCTCTCTGATTTTCTATCTAGTCACTTTCTAGTGACCTGTCTTACAGTTTATGCATCTTCTCTTCTGCTTTGTCTAAATCCCTCTATTGGATTCTTCATTTCATTCATTATATTTTTCAGTTCTAGGATTTCTATTTGATTTCTGATTTAGGTTCTCTGGTAAAATTGTCTGCCTTTTCATCCGTTTTCTTAAACATACAAATTGGAGTTATTTATCTCCCCTGACAGATGACCTCAATACCTGTGGGTTGATTTCTACTGCCTGCTTTTTCTGTTGGTTTTTGTCATTTGGTCCTGAGCTTGTATATTAAGAAAAAAACTGTAGCTGTTCTGGGTGATGTTCTTTTCCTCTGGAGAATTTATTTTTTTTCTGACTGGCAGGTGGAGGGTGGGCAAAACATCTTAAATTGGCCAAGGGTGGTGTTTTTCTGGGTTACTTTTATTCCTGGGCAATGGTTCCACCAGGTCCTTCTGAATTGCAGGCCTTGCTGAGAACTCTGGACTTCCGAAGGACCCCCCATCTTCTTGAGTCTCTACTTGCCCCTACCCCAACACAGACATGCACACACCTGCTTACACACACACACACCCACACACACACACACACACAGACACGATCCTGCCTTCTTTTTCAGATTGGCTGGTTTCCTTCAACGTACGTAGAAGAGGAGGGCATCCAGTGACGGCAGGAACGTGGACAAGACGCACAGATTTTCTTGAGAGAGTCACTCCAGCCCTGAAGTCTGTCTCTAGCTCCTCTGTGACTCAGAGGGGAAATACCAACCTCCCAGTCTTCCACCACCCACAGGGATGGGGAGGGTGTTGAGAATCCTAAACTCGAACCGTTTCACTGTCAGCCTGCCCTCGGTGACCCATCACTGGGTATGCTATTGTACATAGAGGAAACCTGGGCTCGCCCCACCCAGAGCACAGAGGAGGGGGCACCAGCAGCACTGCAAGCCAGGGTCTGGGTAGCAGCCGAGGCCAGAAGCCCATTGCCTGGCCCCGTCCAACTGAGATGGCGGTCAGGAGCCTAGGTTTGAACAGCAAATGCTGTCCCGGGAAGGGCTAGGGACAGCAGAGGGGACCTGCCCCTAGCCCCTCTGCTTAGCCCCTGGACTCAGCCTTGCCTGTCTTTTCCTGCTGCTCTCAGGGGGAGGTGTCAGGCCTCGGGAGGCAGATGGGACCAGAGCCAGGCTGTTCACTGTGGGCTCACTTGCCCCACTGTGCTAGGTAGCGCAGGAGGAGAGAGCACTGCAGTGGCCCTCTGCAGCCCCTCTGGCTCCCCAGACTTCCCTGACTCCCCCACTCCCCTCCATGCCAGGGGCACACCCAGACCCCACAGGGCAGGCCCCTCTCTTGGGAGGGGCCTTTGGGATGGTGAAATTCCAACCCTGCTCCCTGGTCAGTGGTACTGTTTCCTGCCCTCTCTCTGAGGGGCCCTTTCTGGAGTCCTGGGATGGTGTCTGCCTGGCCGTGGCCCTGCTGCCAGGTCAGCACATCTTTTGTAAAAACCCTGAAAGGGGCAGGGAAGAAAACAGGGATTTCCACTCTCTAGATCCCTGCCAGGTCCTTCTCCAGGAGGCCCCTCTGCTCTCCTGCAGGGTGGTCCCTGAGGGTCTGCCCAGCTTTGGCATGAGAGGTTGGTTCCAGCCCCTGGCAGGGCTTCCTTCCAAGGGTCCCTGCAGCCTTCAAACTGGGCCTTGGGCAACTCAAAGTAAGTGCTCTTGGGGGTGGCTGTACCCCATTACCTCCCCCAGCCACGACTCCCAGCCTTTGACCTCCAGCTGGGTTAGCCAGACCCTGGTTTCTCTACCCTGATGTTGCATGGGACCTGGCAGCAGTGTCTCCCTCCCAGCTCCTTGCCAAAGCCTCTGTTGAGACCTGGGCTTCCTATAGCCCCTTATCCCTCTGGCCAGCTGCACAGCCTGTGGGAGGTGCCCGGCCCAGGTTGGGTGTGGGGGAGGCTGATCTCTGCTGTGGGTGGCGCTGGGGACCTGGGGGCTCCTTCTGAGTTTGGCCTTGTGGCCTCTGAGCCGTATGCCTCTGGGGCGTAGGGAAGAGGTGGGAGGAGTCACGGGGATGGGGAGCGGCAGGAGGAGAGAGTGGCCCTCCACAAAGGCTTGGGAAATGAGGGGAGGTGGAGGCAGGGCAGGGGAAGCGAAGAGTCGGCCTGGGAGAGAGCACCCTGGGGCCTGCGTGTCGGGGTACACCCAGCACTTTGCGCCCCACAGTCCAGCAGGTGCCGAGGATGGAGGGGAGGAAGCCGGCAGCCCCTGTGTTTACCGTCGTCAGAAAGGTCTTGTCTTTTGGTTTTGGGGTTTTTGTTGTGTTGTGTTTTTTTGGCTTGTTTGTTTTTTAAGGGGAAAAAAGTTTGTAATTATTTCATCCAAATCTCCCGTTATATATCTGTGAATAATAAGAGATTTTATAATAGCAAGAAAATGATGTATATTTTAGTTTGTTGATGAATAAGTCATCATGATCACAAAGGACACTGGGAAAAAATAATTTAGAGCCCTGACTTTTTGTGAATTTGTTTGTTTTGTGTGTGTTTGTTTTGAGATTTGTATTTGGTTTGGTTTGGTTTTTGCACTGCACTAAGGCAGGAGGGTTGGAGGGCTGGGTGCAGCCGGGATGTCTGATGGTTTTCAGCGGGAGACGGGGTGTCCTCTGCGGGGGGCTAAACTGCAGGGGCCTGAGATTAGCTGTGAACATGTGGGAGCCCGATGCATGTGGGTCAGGGATCTGGGCCCCCCTCCCCCCGAGCTGGCGGCAACCCCAAATGGACACAAACTGTACATTTGCCAATGGGTTTTTTTCGGACCATGGTTTTTACTTGCAAATAAACCTGAGTTCTTTTCTGCAAGAGTGGTCAGCCTTTCGTGCCAGGGATGGAGGGAATGGCTGGATTCCTCTACCTAAGTCCAGCAGGGTCTGTCTGACTGGGTTGCTTGGATCTCAGCATGGCCCAACCTCAGCAGGGTCTGAGAGAGAAGGAGGTAATGGTGCCACGGCCACCATCCGGCTGGCACAGCACCACGGGTTTCCCTTGCGGTGCCCTGGAATTCTCCAGGTGGCATCGGGCATACAAACGGGACTGTAATTCCTGCCCCATCACTTGGGTACCTCCTGAGTCCCTGTTTCTTTACATGTATATTGAAGATAAAAATAGCCTCAGTGCAGTGGCACACATTTGTCATTCTAGCACTTTGGTAGGCTGAGGTGGGAGACTGAGGTGGGAAGCTGAGGTGGGAAGATGGCTTGAGCCCAGGGAATTGAGACCAGCCAGGGCAACATAGTGAGACACTGTCTCTACAACACTTTTTTTTTAATAGTTGGGCATGGTGGTGCACATCTCTGGTCCCAGCTTCTCGAGAGGGTGAGGTGGGAGGATCACTTGAGCCCAGGAGGTCGAAGCTGCAGTGAGCTGTGATTGCACCACTGCACTCCAGCCTGGGCAACAGAGCAAGACCCTGAATGTAAACAAAAAAAAAAAGAAAAAGAAAAAAAACCTCTCCGTTTTGGTGGGTTCTGTGGTGTATGATAGAGAAAACCAAAATAGAAAACGAGAGATTTATTTCTCCTTCCCCTCATGGAGGACTGTCCAGAGGCAGCAGCACTAGGCTCCTTTGCCTTGCCCTGGTCCCTGAGCCAGCAGGAACCCTGGCTCCCCGCTCCCTGATCCCCCGGCCTCAGGGGGATCCTCCTTCCTGATTACCTGTTCTCAGAGGCTCCTCCTTCCTGATCCCCCGTCCTCAGAGGCTCCTCCTTCCTGATCCCCCGTCCTCAGAGGCTCCTCCTTCCTGATCCCCCGTCCTCAGAGGCTCCTCCCTGATACCCCGTCCTCAGAGGCTCCTCCCTGATCCCTCATCCTCAGAGGCTCCTCCCTGATCC
>NW_012104231.1:1411717-1414666 GCF_000951045.1 Mandrillus leucophaeus
AGGCTCCTCCTTCCTGATCTGCCATCCTCAGAGGCTCCTCCCTGATGTTCCGTCCTCAGAGGCTCCTCCTCCCTGATCTCCCGTCCTCAGCATGCCCTTCCCTCCTTGTGGCCGCCTCATGGTCCACAGTGGCTGCTGGAGCTCCTGCCACAGGACCATGAGAGAGAACAGAAATCCCCTTACAGCTCTGGCCAGTGCCCAGTCAGGAAACAGCCCATTTTCTAGAGGTGGAAACTGAGGCTGCGATACGTGAAGTGACTCGTCCAAGGCCACACGTGACCCCTGCGCAGCTCGGTCTGATGCCAGAGTCCACGTTTCTGTTTGGGCAGCACCCAGCTCCTAAGCAATGACTTTCTGCTTCTCAGGCCAGCCCCTGGGTCTCCCACCCTTCCTGCAGACCGGACCCTGGCCAGCCTTCGCCCCCACTGAAGCTGCTGGGAGGCAGACCCGATGGGCAGGGCGAAAATGCCCCCTTCTCCAGGAGCTTCCAACACCGGGAACTTCTCCCTTGGGCCGAGCCTTCTTGTCCCAGATGTGCAGGCTGGACCATGCCCATCTGTCCTGGCCTTGCCCCCATTCACTGGTATGATAGCCGAGTCCCCAGGAGGGACCCCTTGCCTGAGCCGGCCCCACCCTCCTCACGCAGCCCTCCCTGCTGCTTCTGGCCCCCTGGGGGTGGCAGGCAGGTGTGGGTGCAGGGCGGCCCCTGGACAGCTGACCGTGCAGCGGGTGTCCCAGGCTGGTGATCAGAAGGCTGAGTCAGGGGATGGGGCCTTGCATTCTGAGAGAAAATAAAATAGCTCCCGTTTACTGAGTGTTTTCTTCTGCCAGGCATGGGGGCTCTGGACGAGCACATCCCTCCCCTCCCTCCGTCCCTGCCCTCCCTCGGTCTCTGCCCTCCCTCCGTCCCTCCCCTCGCTCCACCCCTCCCCTAGCTCCATTCCTCCCCTTGTTCTGTCCCTCCCCTCGCTCCATTCCTCCCCTTGTTCTGTCCCTCCCCTCGCTCCATTCCTCCCCTTGTTGGGTCCCTGCCCTGCTCCATCTCTGTCCTGGTTGGCTCAGGCTGCCATGAGCACTGTGGCTCAGGCCCCAGACCCAGCTGCCTCAACTGAAATCTCCTTTCTCACGGTTCTGAGGCTGGAAGTTGGAGATGTGGTGCGGGAGGTCATTGGTTCCTCCTGAGGCCTCTGCACGCTCATCCCAGAGGTCTCTCCCTCTTCTCCTTGGGGACCCCGTCCTCTTGGATTAGGGGCCACCCTCAGGACCTCGTGTCACCTCACCTCTTCCGAGTCCTTCTCAGAGTCACGTTTGCAGCAGGTTCTGCATGATGGCTTTGCAGTAAGAATCACTTCCACTCACTCCACAGTCCTAGCGAGGGCCCCACTCTGTGCCTTTTTGATGCCCGAGAGGAAACCAAATGGAAAAGCCAAAGGCCCCGGGAAGCTGATATGTGGGGAGTGGGGAGGGGTGGGGGCAGAATTGAGGAAGCTCTGGATTGGTTTTTTTTTCTGCTCCTTTTCTCTCTCCCAGTGCTTGTCCCTCTCCCCCTCTTTCCCTGAATGTGTTGCAGTTTTCTACAGGACTCATACAATTCCTACTTGACCCACTTTGGCTGTTTTCTTTTCTTTCTTTTTTTTAAGAGCTAGGGTCTCACTCTGTCACCCAGACTGGAGTGCAGTGGCCCAGTCCTAGCTCACTGCAGCCTCACAGTCCTGGACTCAAGCAATCCTCCCGCCTCAGCCTCCCAAGTAGTTGAGACTACAGGCACGTGCCACCCTGCCCAGCTAATTTTTATTTTTTGTAGAGATGGGGTCTTGCTACTTTGCCCAGCTTGGTCTTGAACTCCTGGCCTCAATTGATTTTCTCACCTTGGCATCCCAAAAAGCCTAGATTATGGGTGTGAGCCGTCACACCCAGCCTAAGTGTTTTCTTTTATCTATTAAGTGTTGCAAAAAAATGAATTTTGTGCTAAATTCTCTCATTTATCCAGTCAATTTTTATTGATTCCTTACCTGAGATTCAATATTGAACAAGACCAACAAGGTCTCAGCCAGTTTCTAGTGACGTATCAGGCTGAGCTGACATGGAGGCCTCTCTCCCTCCACTGCCAACACAGAAATCCTTGGAAAAAAAAACATGCATCAGGCGTATCTGAGCTGGAAAGAAAGGCTCATTCCAGAGAGAAAGAGAACTCGAAGCCCGAGGAGATACTGGGAGCTAACCCCAGGGCAGTCTCCAGGGTCTTGGCCCCTCTGGGCCTGGGACCGCTTCCAACACTCTCCTGGCATTGGGAGCCACAGTTGCAGATCCCCCGAGGCCAGACGCCAGCACCGGACCCCCTGCATAAAGGTAAACTCTCAGAGAACCCCCGTTGTGCAGAGGCGACTGACACACGTGGATAACTGGGAGTGTCTGCAGAACAAAGCCAAAAGTATGGAGCAGGATAAATGTTTTAAAACATTTTTTAAAGTTGACAGAAACAGAATAAAAAGGCACACCACACCCCACACCAAATGAACCAAGAATGGTTAACCTTGGAGTTCAAAGATAAAAAGCAATCTGCTGGGCATCCAAGCAGAAAGGACAAGTCTCCTGAGAGAAAAAAAAACAAAAAACCAATCAGGTTTGCTTTAGACACTACCCCAGTAACACTCGACATTACCCCAGTTAACACTCAATGCTAAAAGGCAATGAACGATTCGCACGAGGTCTTCATGGCAAGAGAGACCCAAGGGTTTGATGCTCAAATAGTTGCTTACTTGTCAGGCAGCAAGTAAGGCACTGCCGCATGTAAAGACTCAGGGGCTGCCTGGCGGGTTGGCTCATGCCTGTAATCCCAGCACGAGGCAGGTGAATCACTTGAGGTCAGGAGTTCGAGACCAGCCTGACCAACATGGCGAAACCCCGTCTCTACTGAAAATACAAAAATTAGCCAGGTGTGGTGGCGGG
>NW_012104231.1:1416161-1425610 GCF_000951045.1 Mandrillus leucophaeus
TACCTCTCTCACAACAGAAGCAGAGCTCGGTCACCCTCGACACAGTTGACAGTTTTTTTATTGTTGTTTTTGTTTCTGTTTTTGAGACAGAGTCTCACTCTGTTGCCTAGGCTGGAGTGCAGTGGCACGATCTTGGCTTAATGCAACCTCCGCCTCCTGGGTTAAGCGATTCTCCTGCCTCAGCCTCCCAAGTGGCTGGGATTACAGACGTCCGCCACCACACCCAGCTAATTTTTGTATTTTTAGTAGATACGGGGTTTCGCCATGTTGGCCAGGCTGGTCTCGAACTCCTGACCTCAAGTGATCCACCTGCCTCGGCCTGCCAAAGTGTTGGTGTTACAGGCGTGAGCCACTGTGCCTGGACACAGTTGATAGTTCTGCACCTGCAGCACTCCCCCAGTTCCTCAGTGTCTCAATCCAGACATCTGTCTTGTGCCACCGCCTCCTGGTGACCACCTCGCTGTGGGACAGCCAGAACAATCTGCCGGACCGAGGCACCCCCTGTGTGGCCGTGCAAATAGGCCACAGTGATGGCCTCTCAGTCACAGTCGGCGACCACAGACCTTGAGGCTGCCTGTCCTATCCCACCAATTAGAACCCTTGTGGGAAAGCTGTAACACCCTGGACCCCAATAAAGGCTTTGGTCATGGGTTGGTCTCTCTCTCTCTCTCTCCCCCTCCCTCTCTCCCTCTCTCCCTCTCTGCTCCCCCTCCTCACCGGTGGGAGCATGGGTGTCCTGGACCATCCCTCGTTATCAGCCCCTTTGAGGCACAGCCCTTTCTCTCTGGATCTGGAAGGAGCACGCTGCTTTGATTGCATGTGTCCTGTGCCGCTGCCTCCTCTGTGTCCACCTGAGCCACACGCCCCAGCCTCACTCTCCTCTGGGTCCAGCCTCTCCTGGAAGGTGGATGACATGGATATGACCTCTCCAGAGAGAGGCCTCAAGACTAAATTAGAGGAAAACGAGACAAAAAGAGAGAAAAACAGTGGGGAAGGGACATAGGAGCGGGTGAGGGAGGACAGGGGCACTTTTCCTCGGTTTGTCGGGCTTCAATGATATTTCTTGACTTTTACCTGGAAAATCAAGTGATGGAGGCGTAAGTAGACTTCACAGCACAAATACAAACATCAAGAAAGATAATGAATGAAAGTTGGATGAAGACAAGCGAAAGGAAGGGTGAGGAAGATAAAAAAATTAATGATGATACAGTTTCCGCACACGGAAGGAGCAATGCATGCTGTCTCCAGAGGCTTGCCTTCTGCTTCCAGCAGTGTGTGAGTGCCTTTATCTTGCTATCGCTGTATGGTTCTGTAGGTCATAGAAGCCCAGCCTAGGTGTCACTGGACTAAAATGGAGGTGTCTGCAGAGTTATGTTCCTTCCTGGAGGCTCCAGGGGGAAACCATTTCCTTCCCTTTTGCAGCTTCTAGAAACTGCTGCATCTGTTGAATCATGGCCCCCTGCTCCATCTTCAAAGCCAGCATAGTGGCATCTCTCTGACCCCTCTGCCAAAGTCACGTCTGTCTCCCTCTGGTTACAGCTGGGAAGGGGTCTCCACTTTTCAGGACTTAGATGATTAGATTCACCCACCCAGATTATCCAGGACAATCTCCCTGAGTCACACCTGCAAAGTCTCTTTTGCCATGAAAGGTAACATATTGACAGGTTCCAGACTGTGACATAGTCTGGAACATGGATATCTTTGGTGGGGAGGGGGACCATTACTCTGTCTTCTACAGTAGGGTACATATCCTGATCAACCCTTCTGATAAGACAACAAAAACACTGGGAACATATTTGTAATTCCATCAATGAGCTGGTGATAAAGAAACAAAAACAGATGCCGACGTAAAGGCAGGAATCCAGACAGGCGGGCTGGCTCCCTCCTTATGGGTGTCTGCTCAACGGAAAGAGCTTAAGGGCCAATCTTTATCACCTGGCTGAGCGTGCGAGCGAGACAAAACCCAGGGCCTGCCCAAGGCAAGCCCCTCTTTAAAGCCGGGACCCCAACAGGCCTCACCCCCAATGTCAGGAAGAGTAGTAATATACCCACCCGCATACACACACTGCTGCCACCACCACCACCAAGGGATTGCAGAGGAAATTCTCTCTCTTGTACCTTGACGGCGGAAACAGAACTAACCTGAGAGTACGTGTTACAGGTTGCACTGTGCCCCCGCCATCTTGAAACTCTTAACTCTCAATACTTGTGAATGTGACCTTCTTTGGGACTAGGGTCTTTACAGATGTAATCAATTTAAGATGAGGTCATTAGGGTGGACTCCAATGCAGTATGACCGGGGTCCTTGTAGAAAGGGGAAAGTTGGACACAGAGACCTGCACACAGAGAGAACACCATGTGAAGATGGGGACAGAGGTTGGGGTGACATATCTACAAGCTAAGGAACATCAAAGATTGCCAGCAACCACCAGGCACTAGGGGAGCGGCATGGAACAGATTCTCCCCTAGAGCCTCCAGAAGGAACCAACCTGGCCGACGCTTGTATCTTGGACTTCTGGCCTCCAGAACTATGAGACAACAAATTGTTGTTCCGGCTATGGAGTGTGTGGTACATTGCACCACACCAATAATACGATGTGCAACTCTGATTTGACACCTAAGAAGGTTCCAGCCTGAAATTACACTTCCTTTGGTTCTGAAAAAGCTGGAGCTAAGAGTTTAAAGTAGAATACAGGGATTTTGGCTCTCCTGGGTGCCTGGAAAAAGGAAATGCAAATCCACTTTCAGCCTCAAATAATCCCCAGGGGTAATGTTCTAAGAAACACACATTAACTGTCAAAAAGCATAGATCACACAAGGAAACAAGATGCATTGCACAGAGGCAGCAAAAACCACGGGGTGCAGAATCAGATCCACAGAAGCAGAATACAAAGTAGTTGTGTGTAACGTAGAATAGAAGGGATTGGAAATATGCGTAAAGAGCAAGAAACTCTGAAAATAACCAAGTCAGTTGGGAAAAGATCAAGCAGAACTTCAAGTGCTGCAAAATCTGGGTTGGAACTGGCAGGAAATTGGATTTGGAATGGACACTACATCATATGGTGTGACCCAAGGAAGAGGTGCAGTTGGGGGGACATTTACAAGGCGCGCGGGAAGGCCAATGCCACCGCTAGACACACAGTGGGTTTGCATTCCAGAGAAAGATGCTGTCGCCCCCACCCCGTGACTACCTTCTTATAGTGGAAGCATGAGAAAATGGCTTGTCAGGTGGAGGAAACACGGAAATGACTTGAGTTCCAGTGGCTTCTGGGAGTTTTCAAAAAACACCTGCTGCCCAGCCCCCCAGGATCTTAGAGTGCAGGGGAACTCGTACCTCCCTTTGCTAAAAGAAGGAAGTTATTGGTCCTGGGGGAAGCTGGATTTTGGAGCAGTCTCTGAGAGAAGGAAAATGGCTCTTGGTGTCTCGCTGTTCATCACAGTGAACTCTTAGGTCAAGCAGCCCTTTTGTACCACAGATATTTATATCACAATGTATGGGTTTAACCTCAGATTAGACAAGAAAGCATCAGTGAACTGGAAAATAGTTCTCATGACATCCCTGACGATGTAGAGATGAAACTAATGAAGATGGAGATGGAAGGAGACGTTCTAACGTACATATAATTTAGACAAATTCCAGAAGAAGAAAGTAAAAGGGATGAGAAAGTAGAATGGATGAGAAGCAATATTTGAAGAGACACTGGGGTTTGTGTCTGCAAGTACACTTGAGAGGTAATCTAGGTCTTCAACATAAGGACTGCAACTCTTAGGTGAGTCCCAGTGCTGAACTAGGTCCAGAGACAGTGGACTCGTGGGGCAGGGGCAGAGGAGCATGCAACATACTGAGACACCAGCTGGGGTAGCCAAGAGGCTTCTGGCATCAACCCTCCCCTAACCCTACGCTGCACAGCTTGTGGGTCTAAAAGAGACCCCTTTCTTCCACTTGAGGAGAGGACAACGAAGAGTGGGGAGGACTTCATCTTGCATCTTAGATACCAGCTTAGCCACAGCAGGATAGGGCACTGGTCAGAGTCACGAGGCCCCTGTTCCAGGCCAAGTTCCCAGATGACATTTCTAGACACACCCTGGGTCAGAAGGGAACCTGCTACTTTGAAGTAAAGGACCCAGTCCTGGAAGCATTCTCAATCACCTGCTAACTGAAGAGCCCTTGGGCCCTGAATAACCAGGAGTAATACACAGGTACTATGGTGAGGGCCTTGGGCAAGCCTCTGAGACTTGCTGGCTTCTGGTACCAGCATGGCCACAGTGGGGTAGAGCACCAAGTGGGCTATTGGAGTGCTCAATTCCAGGACTTGACTCTTGGACAGCATTTCTGGATGTGCCCTGGGCCAGAGGAGAGCCCACTGCCCTGAACGGTGAGTCCCAGGCCAGGTAGCATTCACCACGAGCTGACTTAAGAGACCTTGGGTCTTAAGGGAACACTGCCTGGTAGTCCTCACGGCCTGGGGTGGTAGTGACTATGGGGTGAGGCTCTTCTGCCTTTGGAAAGGAGAGGGAAGACTGGGAAGGACTGCTTCTTGTGGTTTGAGTGCCAGCTCAGCCACAACACAATAGAACACCAAGTAGACTTCTAAACTTTTTTAATGCTAGTCCCTGACTCCCAGATGGTACCTCTGGACCCACCTGAGGCCTAGGGGACCTTGCCACCCTGAAGGGAAAGACACAGGCCTAGCTGGCTTTGCCACCTGCCGATTGTAGAGTTCCAGGGCCTTGAGTGAACATAGGCAATAGCCATGGAGTTTATAGCAGGCCTTGGGCAAGACCCAGTGCTGTACTGGCTTCAGGTCTGACCCAGTGCAGTCATAGTGGTGGTGGTCACAGGGGTGCTTTTGTCACTCCATCCCCAACTTTAGGTGACTCAGAACAGAGAGAGAGAGAGAGAGAGAGAGAGAGAGAGAGACTCTCGTTGTTTGGGAGAAAGAGAGGGAAAAGAAAAGAACAAGAGTCTCTGCCTGATAATCCAGAGAATTCTTCTGGATCTTTTCCAAGACCATCAAGGCAGTACCTCTACGAGTCTGCAAGAACCACAGAATTACTAAGCTTGGGGTGCCCCCTAAAGCAGATACAGCTTAGATCATGCATCCAAGTCTTTTCAAAATCCGGAAAGCCTTCCCAAGAAGGATGGCTACAAATAAGCCCGGACAAAGAAGACTATAATAAATACCTAACTCTTCAATGCCCAGATGCCAAAAAACATCTGCTAGCATCAACCCCATCCAGGAAAACATGACCTCACCAAATGAACTAAATATAAGGCACCAGGAACCAATTCTGGAAAAACAGAGATATGTGACCTTTCAGACAGAGAGTTCAAAATAGCTGTATTGAGGAGACTTAAAGAAACTCAAGATAAACACAGAGAAAGAATTCAGAAATATATCAGAAAAATTTAACAAAGATACTGAAATAATTTAAAAGAATCAAGCAGAAATTCTGAAGCTGAAAAATGCAGTCGGCATACTGAAGAATGCACCAGGGTCCTTAAACATCAGAATTGATCGAGCAGAAGAAACCATTAGTGAGCTCGAAGACAGGCTATTTGAAAATACACAATCAGAGGAGACAAAAAAGAATAAAAGCAATGAAACACACATACAGGATCTAGAAAATAGCCTCAAAGGGGGCAAATCTATGAGTTATTAGCCTTAAAGAGGAGGGAGAGAGACATATAGTGGTAGAAAGTTATTGAAAGGGATAATAGAGAACTTCTCAAACCTAGAGAAGGAGATCAATATCCAAGTACAAGAAGGTTATAGAACACCAAGCAGATTTAACCCAAAGAAAACTACCTCAAGGCATTTAATAATCAAGCTCCCAAAAGTCAAGGATAAAGAAAAGATCCTAAAAGGAACAAGAGAAAGGAAACAAATAACATACAATGGGGCTCCAATACGTCTGGCAGCAGACTTTTCAGTAGAAACCTTAAAGGCCAGGAGACATATTTAAAGTGGTGAAAGGAAAAAAAAAAAAAACCTTTTACCCTAGAATAGTATATCCAGTGAAAATATCCTTCAAACATGAAGGAGAAAGACTTTCCCAGACAAACAAAAGCTTCGGGATTTCACCAACACCAGACCTGTCCTACAAGAAATGCTAAAGGGAGTAATTTGATCAGAAGGAAAAGGACATTAATGAGCAATAAATGATCACTGGAAGGTACAAAACTCACTGGTGATAGTAAGTACACAGAAGAACACGAACACAGAGTATTATAACACTGTTAACTGTGGTGTATAAACTACTCTTACCCTAAGTAGAAAGAAGAAACAATGAACCCATCAAAAAGAATAACTACAACAACTTTTCAGGACATACTTAGTATAATAAAATATAAATAGAAACAACAAAAAGTTAAAAGAAAAAGGGGACAAAGTTAAGGCACAGAGTTTTTATTAGTTTTCTTTTTGTTTGTTTGTTTATGCAGATAGTGTTAAGTTGTTATCAGGTTAAAATCATGGGTTATAAGATAGTATTTGCAAGTCTCATGGTAACCTCAAACCAAAAAACATACAATGGATACACAAAATGTAAAAAGCAAGAAATAAATCATATCACCAGAGAAAATCACCTTCACTAGAGGAAGACAGGGAGGAAAGATAGAAAGAGAAGACCACAAAACAAACAGAAAACAAATCAAAATGGCAGGAATAAGCCCTTACTTATCAATAACAACATTGAATGTAAATGGACTAAACTCTCCAAACAAAAGACATAGACTGGCTGAATGGATGAACAAACAAGACCATTGATCTGTTGCCTACAAGAAACATATTTCACCTATAAAGACACACATAGATTTAAAATAAGTGGATGGAAAAAGATATTCCATGGAAACCAAAGCACAGGAGTTGCTAGACTTATATCAGACAAAATAGATTTCAAGACAAAAACTGTAATAAGAGACAAGAGACAAAGGTCACTATATAATGATAAAGGGGCCAATTCAGTAAGAGCATACTTTCAAAGTCATTCTCTGAGGCCAGTATTACCCTGATACTGAAACCAGACAAAGACATGTCATAAAAAGAAAACTACAGGCCAGTATCTCTGATGAATATTGATGTAACAGTCCTCAGTAAAATACTAAAACCAAATTCAGCAATACATTAGAAAGATCATTCATCACGACGAAGTGGGATACATCATATGCAAATGGTTCAACACATGCAAATCAGTCAATGTGATACATATCAACAGAATGAAGAATACAAACCACATGATCATTTCAACTGCTACTGAAAAAGCATTTAATAAAATTCAACGTCCCTTCATAATTAAAAAAAAAATTAAAAAACTGGGGATAGAAGGGCCGGGCTCGGTGGCTTATGCCTGTAATCCCAGCACTTTGGGAGGCCGAGGTGGGTGGATCATGAGGTCAGGAGATCAAGACCATCCTGGCTACATGGTGAAACCCCGTCTCTACTGAAAATACAAAAAATTAGCCAGGTGTGGTGGCAGGTGCTTGTAGTCCCAGCTACTCAGGAGGCTGAGGCAGGGGAATGGCGTGAACCCAGGAGGTGGAGTTGCAGTGAGCCAAGATCGTGCCACTGCACTCCAGCCTGGGCGACAGAGCAAGACTCCATTAAAAAAGAAAAAAGAAAAAAAAAAAACTGGGGATAGAAGGAACATACCTCAACATAATAAAAGCCATATACAAAAGACACACAGCTAAGATTATACTGAATGGGGAAAAACTGAAACTCTTTCCTCTAAAATCTGGAATGTGACAAGGATGCCACTGTCACCACTGTTATTCAACATAGTACTAGAAGTCATAGCTAGAACAATCAGACAAGAGAAAGATGTAAAGGGCATCCACATGGGAAAGGTAGAAGTCAAAATAACTTAGTTGTACACTTTAAAATAACTTAGTGTAATTAGATTGTTGGTAACTCAAAGAATAAATACTTGAGGGGATTTGTACCCCATTCTCCATCATGTGCCTATTTCATATTGCATAACTGTATCAAAGCAGCTCATGTACCCCATAAATATATACACTTACTGTGTACCCACAGAAATTAAAAATAAAAGAAATCTTCAAAAAAGAGAAATTCTGAAAAGTCAAAGACAAAGAAATAACTTTGAAAGTAGTAAGGGAAATGCAATTCATCACATACAAGGAAACCCCTGGAAGATTATCAGTGAATTTCTCAGAAGAAATCTCACAGGCCAGGAGAGAGTGGGATCATGTATTCACAGGGCTGAAAGGATAAAACTGTCAACCTTGGGAAAGATGTCCAGAAATGAAGGAGAGATAAAGGCTTTCCCAAATAAACAAAAACTGTGGGAGTTCATTATCACTGCCTTAGAAGAAATGCTAAAGGGAATTTTTCAAGTTGAAAGGACAGTAACAACATGAAGACACAAAAATATAAAAACTCTATAGACAAAAATATAGTCAACTTGGGAGGACTCTGCCACTGTGTCTTAGTCCATTTTGCACTGCCGTAACAGGATGACACGGACTGGGTAATTTATAAAGAACAAAAATGTATTTCTCGTAGTTTTGGAAACTGGGGAGTCCAAGATCAAGGCATCAGCATCTGGTGTCTGGTGAGGGCCTTCTTGCTACATTCTCATATGGCAGAGGCAGAGGGTAGAAGAGCAAAAGGGGACAACCTTCTTCCATCAAGCCCTTTGACAATGGCAGAGTCATCATGGCCTAAGCACCCCAGAGGACACACTTCCCAATACTGTTGCACTGGGAGTTCAATTTTAATATGAATTTTGTAGAAGACAAAAACATCCAAAGCATAGCATATTGCAATGGTGACACATAAGTTATTTTGAACTCTAGTATAAAATTAAAAGATAAAAAATTTTAAAATAATTATAGCAATAATTTGTTAATGGATACACAATATATAAAAGGTGTAAAGTATGACCCCGATAACACAAAATGTGGGAGAGGAGAAATTAAAGTGTAGAGTTTTTGTATGTGGCTAAAGTTTAGTTGTTATCAGCTTAAAATAAACTGTTATAAAATGTCGTACATAAACCTCCTGGTAACCACAAAGAAAAATAACTGTAGTAGACCCACAGAAGATAAAAGGGAATCAAAGATACCACTACAAAAAAAGAAAAATCTCACAAAGACAGTGAGAGAGGAAGAAAGGAACGAGACTACAAAACAATCAGAAAACAATTAACAAAATGGCAGTAGTAAGTCCCTACCTATTAATAATTACTTTAAATGGATTAAATTATCTACTCAGAAGCCACTAAGCAGCTGAATGGATTAAAAAACAAAACAAAACAAAATCCAACTATATGCTGCTTACAAGATACTTGGTTTAGCTTTAAGGACATAGATAAGCTGAAAAATGTTATCCTACCCAAATGGGAAGCAAAAGAGAACATAAGTGGCCAACTTATATCAGACAAAATAGACTTTAAATCAAAACTGTCCCAAGAGACAAAGACAG
>NW_012104231.1:1427470-1429130 GCF_000951045.1 Mandrillus leucophaeus
AAAAAAAAAAAAAAAAAAAAAAACCACACACAAAAAACAAAACAAACAAACAAAAACTAGAAAATCTGAACAGACCAATAATGAGTAAGGAGATTGAATCGGTAATCAAACGCCTCCCAAAAAATAATAGCCCAAGATATCTGATGCCTTTGCTGGTGAATTCCGCCAAGCATTTAAGAAAGAATTAATGCTGATTCTTCTCAAACTCTTCCAAAAAATTCAAGAGGAAGGAACACTTCCAAACTCATTTCATGAAGTCAGAATTACCCTGATACCAAAGCCAGACAAGGAAATTACAAGAAAAGAAAATTATGGGCCAATATCTTTGATGAACAGAGATGCAAAAATCCTCACCAAAATATTAGCAAACCAAATTCAACAGCACATTAAAAAGATCGTACACCATGATCAAGTGGATTTTATCCCTGGTGGAGGTGACTTCTTTAAAGTGGTAGCCCCTCTGTTGGTGTGGTCTAGAGCCAGACTGAAGGAAATTTACTCAGGGAAATTTACAAGGCTTCTGTGAAACTGACATGGCAGGGCTTCTAACCTCTGGTTCCAAGATGGGAAAACTAAGTCTCAGCAAAGTGAGAGGTGATGAGACCAGCCCCGAGATCATACAGGACCTTGTCTTGGCCTCCTTGTCCCGACTCTGGCCCCTCCAGAGCTGTGACTACTAGTCCCTGGGGGGAAGACAACTTTTCCACCTCTCCCAGACCTGAGCTGGTGCTAACAGGCCCTGCTGGATGAAAATCCTGTGATGCTAACAGACAGCTAACAGGTCAGGGCCGGCCCCCAGCCACCACCCCTTGTCCAAAGTGCAGGGTCACTGTGCTGCCCTCTTGGCTTGTAACAGTTTTGCAACAGCTGCCGCTTGTCTTTGAGTGCAGGGACAGGAGAGGTGTGGGCTACCTGGCCACTGCCCTGGGGCTGTGGTGTCTGCTGTGTCTCTCTCCCATGCACCTGCACCTCCAGGGCTCCTGGGAGAAGTTGGGCCATGCTCCTTCCTTGCCCTCTTGAGCTCGTTTGTCACCCTGTTGGGTGAGCACAGCCCTAGCTCAGGCCGCTGGGCAAGCCACACCATCCGAAGAGGAGGTCCTCTGCCCCAGGACCCCCACACCACCCCAGGCAAGCCTCAAACTGGTGGGGCCGGCTTTCCACTAGGCAGCCAGGGGCCTAAGCCAGTGGGCCCTTTGCCTTTGAGGCAGGGACTGAGAATGGTTCAGCACGTGGTCAGGCCCAGAGCCCAGGCCCCCTCCTCTAAGAGGTCCTCCTGGATTCCCCTGCTGGAAGGAAGCCAGCCTCGTGGTGTCGTGCCTCTCCCTGGATTTGTCTGCTTTGTGGACCCTGAGCCCCTTGGGGGCAGGGGCTGGATCTTAGATGTCACTATTGGTTTCCCAGCAGTGCTTTGCATACATTAGGCATTCAGTAAATGTAGAGGATAGACAAGCTGGCAGCAAGACAGTCGGGCATCCTCGGTGCGAATAACACAACAATTTGATTGGTATTAATTACAGCAGATTAGTATATGATCACTTCCGGTATTGGCAGCTGGCATCACTACAGTGTTAACAGACTGCCATTGAAATACCCCTGTCTTTGATCCAGTGTGAGGAGGAGATCTTACTTTACATCAGCACCTGTTCTGATTCTTTGGGCA
>NW_012104231.1:1432325-1433232 GCF_000951045.1 Mandrillus leucophaeus
GCCCGTCTCGGCCTCCCAAAGTGCTGGGATTACAGGCGTGAGCCACCGCGCCTGGCCCAAAACAAGTCTTAACACATTTAAGAAGACTGAAATCATATCAAGTATCGTTTCCAACCACAATGGTATAAAACTAGAAATCAATAACGAGAGGAAAAGTGGAAATTTTACACATAGGCGGAAATTTAACAACACACTCCTGAACAACTAATGAGTGGAATACGAAATCAAAACGGAAATAAAATAATACCTTGAGGCAAATGAAAATGGAAACACAACCACCAAACCTCATAGCATGCAGCAAAAGTGATTCTAGATGGGAAGTTTAGAGGAATAAATGCCTACATTAAGAATGATCTGAAATAAAAAACCTAACTTCACACCTCAAGGAACTATAAAATGAGGAACAAATTAAGCCCAAAGTTAGCAGAAGGAAAGAAAGAAAGATCAGAGCAGAAATAAATGAAATACAGACTTAAGAAACAAGAGACAGGATCAACAAAGCTAAGAGTTGAGTTTTTTTTAAAAGGTTAACAAAACCCACAAACCTTAGGCTAGACTAAAAAAAAAAAAGACTCAGATAAATAATAAAATTATAAGTGAAAGAGGAAAGATTACAACTGATACCAAAGCAATATACAAGATTATAATAGACAACTATGCCAACAAATGGGATAACCTAGAAATGAATAAATTGCTGGAAGCAGACAGCCAACCAAGACTGATTCACAAAAAAACTAGAAAATTGGATGGGGCATGGTGACTCACGCCTGTAATCCTAGCACTTTGGGAGGCCAAGGCGGGTGGATCACCAGAAGTCAGGAGACCAGCCTGGCCAACATGGCAAAACCCCGTCTCTACTAAAAATACAAAAATTGGCCAGGCATGGTGGTGCAACCTGTAATCCCAG
>NW_012104231.1:1435817-1475467 GCF_000951045.1 Mandrillus leucophaeus
TCTCGGCCTCCCAAAGTGCTGGGATTGCAGGCGTGAGCCACCGTGCCTGGCCAGAGGTGTATTCTTTCTGGATTTCTTCTTTCTGGATTTCCTCTGCACCCCTCTTCTGGGTGTCCACTTCTGCCTGGGAATGGGTAACTTGCCCCAGCTCAGAGTCAGGCTGCAGCATCCAGTCTGCCTCCCCCACCAGCTTGCTGTGTGGCCCCCTCCCTGAGCACTGCTGTCCCCAACAGTCACTGGAGGCTGGAATCCCTGCCCTGGGGCCTACGTACCATGCAGTAAAACAGCCAGTGGCTCCTGGGCCTCTCCCCAAACACGGGAGGGATCTGGGAGCTTAGGAGAGCACGACACAGACAGAACAGGAGCCCCTGTCCCTGGGAAGCTGACCCAGGCCTTCTCACCCGCCTCTGAAGGCAGCAAGTGCCCTGTCCCTGGGGGTAAGCAAACTGGGACATGTGCTGAGATGACCTCACCAAAGGAGCCTCCCTGCAATGGACAGGCCCCTGGCCCAAGCTGCTGCTGACCCCGCTTTTCCTGCCCACCCTGCCTGTGCATAGCTCCTTTTGGGCCTGGGGAGCTCAGGCAGGCTCCGGCAGGCAGGCGTGCCTGGGTCCACTGCAGCAACCCTGAGGCCTCTGTTTCAGAGATGAGGAAATGAGGGTTGGAGCGGGAGGTTGACTGCCAGGTCGCCTACGGGTAATGGGGCATGGGGATTACAGCCCTGCTCTGCCACCCTCAGAGGGAGCTGCCCACTGGGCTGGCCTAGAAGCTCCCACTGAGCTGGCCAAGAAGCCGCCGCGGTGGGCGGTACGCTCCGCCCAGATCCTGGGCGGTGACATGGGGCTGGCAGCGAGGCCAGGGGGTGGGGGAGGCCTGGGGTTCCGGCCAGGCCACTGCTTGGGAAGCAAGAAGGTGAAGGCACGTCCGCTGGGCCAAGCACTCTTAGGGCCGAGGGGCGCTGCAGCTGACGAGAGGTACTTGGAGGTACACCCCCAGGGAGGGACAAGGCTGGGGCCTCCCCTATGTGGGCGGGGCTGGGCCTGGCCGGAGCTGGCTGGGATCTCCCTCTGCCTGTGGCTGCAGGGACCATCCAGTTGGGTGAGCAGGACCAGGATTCACCATATGGGCAGCTGCCTCCCCGCCCCCCACCGCTCCACCCCACAACAATCTGCCTTCCCGCCCCAGGCGAAGGTGCCAGGCGCTCTCCTCGCTTGACCCCGCCACCCTGTGAGCCTGGGAGGAGGAGGGCGTTCCTGGGTCCCCTGCTTTGCAGTGAGGTTAAGTTGTTGCTCAAGGCCCCGGTCCTGTAACAAAACCTCCACCGTCTGTCTGATCCCAAGCCCAGGGCTGTCCTCAGCCCTCACTCCTGGGAAGCTGACTCAGGGGCGGGAGAGAGTTGGAGCGGGCAGGAGAGCGGGTTAATGTGGAGGCAGCTGTTTCCAGGGAGGTGGCAGGCAGGAGGGGCTCCGGGCTGTCTCCACTGGGGCCGCTGCCAGCCCCCAGCCCCCAGTCTGGCAGTCCCGAGAGACCTGACTGTCCAGACAGGTGGTGAAGGGGCACGTGGCAGCCTCTGGCGCCAGCAGCCGTTGCGTTGGGCACAGTTGGAAGGAGGAGAGAGACTTTTGCCCAGAGCTGACCAGGTGTACTGTGCCGTGCGTGCAGCACCGTGGTGGGGGGTGGGGCAGGGGTGTTCAGCCTTGGAGAACCTTCCTCGGTGCCACTCAAGCTGGCTTTCCCCTCGTAGGGCACCACTTCTGGGGGCTCCTGGAAGACTGTGGACCTTCAAGCACTGAAGGTATGTACAGACACGTGCAGGAGGCATGCCTCCTTGTCTGGGGCCACCTCTGCAGGCAGGAGGCAGACAGGCTGACACACTGAGGGCTGAGAGGCTAAGGACAAGCCCCAACCCCTCCACACTCCCCTCGCCACTCCGAGCAGACTCCCTGCTCCCTCCCTGGGGATAGGGCGCTGGGGCAGGGGATGGGAGGGCCGCCCTGACCTGCCTGAGAGCTGGGATCCCCCTCACATCCCCCACTATACCTAGGACAGGGTTCTACACCTCGTCAGGCTTGGGCAGTGCCCACAGTTCAGGTGGGACAGGGTGTGGCAGTGGGTCCTGAGTCCCCCTGGGATGGTCAGAAGAGGGGGCAGGAGAGAGTCCCTGGCACGGCCACATGGAGGCCCTGTGACCCTGGTCACCTCAGGGAGCCTCTCCATGTGTCAGACTCCCCCGCTGTGAAGTATGTGTCTATAGGTGTTCAACGAGAGTGAACGAACGAGCATAGCATATGGTCCACTCTTGAAAAACAAGGCTGACTTTCTCAGCTAATTACATCAATCGTTCATACTGATGTAGGTGGCACAGCACTTCACACCTCGGATCACAGCCACATCCCTTTCACTTTTCCTGTAGATCCCAGAAAAGGGCAGTGGAGGTCCACGTTGCGCAGGACACCACCCCACCCCTCCATTGATGGCTGTTGTGAGAGCTTGGTTCTTAACTTCTTAGTTTAAAGAATTTAGGCCGGGCACAGTGGCTCATGCCTGGAATCCCAGCACTTTGGCAGGCCGAGGCACGCGGATCACCTGAGGTCAGGAGTTCGAGACCAGCCTAGCCAACATGGTGAAACCCTGTCTCTACTAAAGATACAAAAATTAGCCAGGCCTGGTGGCATGCACCTGTAATCCCAGCTACTCAGGAGGCTGAGACGAGAGAATCGCTGGAACCCAGGAGGCAGAGGTTGCGGTGAGCCGAGATCATGCCACTGCACTCCAGCCTAGATGACAGAGTGAGACCCTTTCTCAAAAAAAAAAAAAAAAAAAACAAACAAAAAAAAGAATTTAAACATGAGACACACAGCAAAAGAGCTGCAGCATAGAGCGATTTATTGCAAAGGAAAAAGAACATTTTGAAAGTCAGGTGCGGAAAAGACAGTGCAGCACCCTGGGAGAGAGAGGATGTGGGGGGACTGCTCCTAAGGGTGAGGCAGCGTTGACCATTGCTGGAGAAACCCTCTTTCAGGGAGTCTTCCACAATTATTCATAAGCAGGTGGAAAGAGAGGTTACTAGGAAACATGTGATGGCGGGTCCTCTGGGTGCACATGCGGTAGCTGTACATGCTTGTTCAAATGTCACATGTCTCATTAGCATCTTTTTTTTTTTTTTGAGACGGAGTTTCACTGTTGTTGCCCAGGCTGGAGTGCAATGGCGCAGTCTTGGCTCACTGCAGCCTCCACCTCCCAGGTTTAAGCAATTCTCCTATCTCAGCCTCCTAAGTAGCTGGGATTACAGGCATGCACCACCACACCTGGCTAATGTATTTTTAGTAGAGACAGGGGTTTGTCCATGTTGGTCAGGCTGGTCTCGAACTCCTGACCTCAGGTGATCCGCCTGCCTTGGCCTCCCAAAGTGCTGGGATTACAGGCATGAGCCCCCCAGCCCGGCCTCATTAGCATCTTAAAATCTCCACCCAGGGGTGTGTTTTTTACTATTAGAATGAGCAAAGGGTCAGTTTGAGGACAGGTGAAATCAATGCATGCTTGTCCTCTCCAGGGGAAAGGCCCTACTGCAGACAGCCTTGCTTGAACGAGCTCAGTTACAACGCAAACGTGGAGGCTGATTGTATTGATTGCACAGTCACCACGGTTGCTGCATCCCCCGGACATGATGACTCCTTTGACTGCCTGTCCTGCGTCACCCGCACCCAAGGAGACATCAGTTTTCATCAGCGCCTTCTCTCCTGAGAAGGAGGGCTCCCTCTTGCATTCTCATTGTTATTGGATTTTTCTGGCTGGGGAGATCTGGGAGGGCTTCCTGAAGGAGGAGGGATTTGGGGTAGGTCAGCTGGGATGGAGCAGAGGGGAGGAAGGCCTGTTAACCTAGCTTCTGAGCCCCTACTCTGCAATCCCAGTGGCCCCAAGGGAGCAGAGCCCGGACACCACATCCTTCATCAGCTTCTGCCTTAGGTCCCACCGAGCTTTGGGGCTGAAGAAGGGGCAACACCTCTTGTCTGGGTTTGGGAGGGGCCTGCCCAGGAGGAGGTACTGGCTCCAGGCTTGGGGGTTGGGCGCCCCATCTCAAGGCTGCCTGCTGATACCCTGTGGCCACTGCTGTAGCGTCCGCAGTGACTCTCCCTCTTCCTGGCTGGCTGTCTGGGAGTGCAAGTGACTCCATCCCTC
The DNA here is from genome assembly GCF_000951045.1 of Mandrillus leucophaeus. Lineage (NCBI taxonomy): Eukaryota > Metazoa > Chordata > Mammalia > Primates > Cercopithecidae > Mandrillus > Mandrillus leucophaeus. The sequence continues at coordinate 1,439,997 of NW_012104231.1, forward strand.
CACACAGCCCCCGCCTTGCCTTGCTGTGCCTCCACCACCGCCTTCTCTGGGCACTACCCCAGGTCCCATCCCCACACCACAAGACCTGGGGTCTGCCCCAGCACAGACCTGTGGGGTTCCAGGGCTGCATGGTCCCTCAGAAGCATCTTGAGCTCTGAAAGGGCTCTCGAGACTGGCGGGATGGCCCCCTCCCAGCCCCGGCCTCTCCCTCTCTGCGACCTGGGGGTGAGCGTCCCTGAGACCAGAGCTCCTCCTTTCCAGCTGTTGGTCCTCTGTCCTCAGTCCCCTCCCCGTCCTCCCTGCCCGGCCTCATGGGGCAGCCCCCTTTCCTCAGGTCTCACTTTGGACCTCTGCCAGCCACATCAACCACTCTTGTCTGCCTCCCCTTGTGGCCCCGACCCCCACTCCTACCCAGAGCTTGGCGCTCCCTGTCTTTTCTGTGGCCTGGCAGAGACCTATCCTCACCATGGTTGCCCCTGGGCACTGACAGAGCCTGCTGCATACCAGGTCCTTAAAAATACACACAGAATGAATGAATGAATAAATGAATGAATGCATGCATGACACGGGGAAGCGGCAGGAGGAAAGTCCTGGGAGGTAATACCGTAGGGCCCTTATTCCCTTGGGTACTCAGCACAGCCCCCACCGTGTCCCCTCTGCACCCCACCCAGCTCTGATTCTCTCCCCAGCTCCCTGCTGTGCTGAGGCCCGGAGCCCCCATGGCTTCACTGAGCCGAGCCCTGCGTGTGGCTGCTGCCCGCCCTCGCCAGAGCCCTACCCGGGGCCTGGGGCCATGCAACCTGTCCAGCACATCTAGCCCCACAGCCGAGAAGAGTGTGCCACATCAGCGGACCCTGAAGGAGGGACAAAGCACCTCGGTGGTGGCCCAAGGTCCGAGCCGACCTCTGCCCAGCACAGCCAACGTGGTGGTCATTGGTGGAGGCAGCTTGGGCTGCCAGACTCTGTACCACCTGGCCAAGCTGGGCATGAGTGGGGCGGTGCTGCTGGAGCGGGAGCGGCTGACCTCCGGGACCACCTGGCACACGGCAGGTAGGGACCAGGGGCCAGGTAGGGGCAGGGAGGGATAGGACATAGCGAGGGGCCACAGTCCCTTGCTAGCTGAGACAGTTCAGGGTTCACAACCACCAGCCTGGGGAAGAGACCCTGGGGAAGGGTGCTTGGCCAATTTGCAGATGGGTGGAGCTGGGGGTACCGCTTGCCCTCCAAGTCTCTCAAGAGCTGTGGTGGGAGGAGGAAGTAGATGCTGCTTGTGTGGCCTGGAGAGTGAAGCTGGGACCAAGGCCGGAAACCCCAGGCAGCTGTCCAGAGAGCAGAAGCCCCTTTCCCGGACAGAGCCACCAGGATTGAGGGCATCCCAGGGAGTGGAGGAGGACAGACGGAGACCTTTAGGGGTGAAGCAGACCTATGTCCTCCATGAGCACCAGAGGCTTCTACAGTTCTCATTCTCCTAACTAACCAGTGGGCATGTATTAAGCACCTATGGTGTGCATGTCCCAGGACAGCCAACCTTCTGCCTTCACCCTTTCAACCATGGGTGTCCTGGTAAACTGGATCTCCTGACTTGCAGTGTCGGCCAATTTCTGTGGTATAAACACTCCCGCCTTGGCCAATAGCAAACCACCAGTATGAGGTCACTGACTGTGGAGTTGGGAAGAGGTTTATCCCCAGGCTCCTGAGAGCTGATGTGAGCCGGCTCCCACACGCCACTGCTCCAGCCCTTGCTCTTGCCTTCTCACTGGCCTCTAGCTGGGCTGTCGTAGCCCCTTCCCTGACACTTCATCAGTCACACCCCTGGCCTGCCACCTCTCAGACTCAGCTGCTGGAGGGCAGCCTTTGTTGGGAAGAGTGAAGATTTAGGCTTCATTCAGTAGTGGGTTGGTGTCCTGGTGCCCCCACTCACCTGCTCTGTGACCTTGGCCACAGAACTGTTGGTGCCACTTGAACTTGATGGATAAGAGAATCACGCCCTCCTCATAGGACGACAGGCTTAGCACGGGGCTTGGCACACAGTAGGTGCTCCAAAAATGGGGGCTTTTGTTATGTCACTCTCTGAGTTGCCCAAGGGCGAGACCTCCCTCACATTCATCTTGGTCCTGTTATTTCCTGCTCAACAACCTCTCCAGGTCCCCCAGGGCCTGCAGAGAAAGACTCTGCAGAGAAAGACACCCATGGTTGAATATCAGGGTATCTCCAGATATTCGTAGGGGGGGAAGGAGGTGCAGTCCCCTCCCTGGGGAGTGATGGCACCCACCCTCCCGGGCAGGCTTGCTGTGGCAGCTGCGGCCCAGTGACGTGGAGGTGGAGCTTCTGGCCCACACTCGGCGTGTGGTGAGCCGGGAGCTGGAGGAGGAGACGGGACTACACACGGGCTGGATCCAGAATGGGGGCCTCTTCATCGCGTCCAACCGGCAGCGCCTGGACGAGTACAAGAGGCTCATGTCGGTGTGTGCTCCCCTGCGGGGGCAAAGAGGGGGGCTTGGGTGGGTGGGTGCACTCCCTGGGGGGTCATATTGGTGGGTGCACGCCCTGTGGGGGGTAGGGTGGGCTCCCTGTGAGGATGGAGGTACCGGGGGCTCATGTCCGTGTGCGCATCCCCTGAGGGGCTGGGGGTGGGGGGCTTGTGTGGATGAGTCTGCCTCCTGCGGGGTCGGGGGTGGGGCTTATGTCGGTGGGCACCGTTCTGCCACGAGAGAGAGGACATGCCACAGGGAAGGAGCCCCGGCAGGTGACAGATCTGGGTTCCAGCCCTAGCGCTGCCCCTTGCTGGCTGTGCCACCTGGAGAAAGTGACTTTGCCAGGCTTCATTCAGTATTCCCAGACAGGGAATCTGATTGGCTCAGCTCTTCCCTGTCCCAGTGGTCCACGCCTGAGGACACTGATTGGCTGTTCTTGGGCCAATCAATGTGGGGGCGTGGTCTATCTGACACTCTGAAACTGAGGACTTTCTTCTTTCTTGGCAGCTGGTCTGACTGGGAAACTTCTCAGGCCCAAAGTATTAGACTTGTGGGGTTATTTATTTTATATAATAGACACTTTGTGCCGGGCACTGGTCTAAGTTCTTGGTCAGTGACATACACTATTCTCACCCCCACTTCACTTGGGTGAGCCTGAAGCGACTTTGCCCCAGGTTGGTCACACAGCTGGTGAGGGTCGGGTTGGCACAGGGGGCCTGGCCCTGGAGCCTGCCTCGATGGAGTATCCCCTGCTCCTTAACTCTTATGCTGAAGCGGATTCAAGGGACAGGCTCCAAAGGCGTGGGCACCAGCTAACGCTTCTGGGAGAAAGTGAGGCTGGGGTTTGCGGTGGATGCCCAGCTGGGGAGGGAGTGGCCCAGGGGTCTGCTTCCCACGGACTCAGTTAATCTCCCTGGGTCCTCCCAGCTGGGCAAGGCATATGGTGTGGAATCCCACGTGCTGAGCCCGGCAGAGACCAAGACTCTGTACCCGCTGATGAACGTGGACGACCTCTATGGAACCCTGTATGTGCCCCACGACGGTACCATGGACCCTGCTGGCACCTGTAGCACCCTCGCCAGGGCAGCCTCTGCCCGAGGAGCACAGGTACTGATGGCCGCCCGGCTCTGGGTCCCCTGCCCCCAGTCCACTCCTCCTTCCTGCCTTAGAACCCTGAGAGCAGAAGGCAAGAGAACAGCAGCCATTCTCCAACTGCTGTGTGACTTGGGGCCAGTGAGGACCTCGCTGAGCCTTCTGGTCCACCCCTGCCAAGGGGAGGCTATGCCTTCGGTCTGTTCACAGACATCAGGTCATGCCGTGGGTGCACCCATTCCTCTGCTGCATGAGCAAATTGTCTCAAAAGCCCTTCTTGTAATTTGTATCTGCATTTATCTCAACTCCGCACATCTTTGTAGAACAATTTTAAGAAGACACATAAGCAAAAAAGAAGTCAAAATCACACAGCAGTAACTAGTATTGACATTTTAGTATGTTTTACTCCAAATATTTTTCTATGAAAACATATATGTATGCAAAATAGAATCAAGCTGCTGTTGTTTTGTGACCTTTTTTTTTTTTTAACCAAACAGTAGACTGCAAATATCTTTCCATTAATCAAATATCTTGCTTTAAAAAAAAAAAGTCAGTTACTTTTTCACATTATGAAAAGAGGGTTTCCCCCAACAAGTCAAGTGAAAGAACTTGACCAACTTTCAAGTTCTCCAAGTCAAGGCATGGGTGGGTCTAGTTTTCTGGTGCTGTGGTCATCCCGTTTCCCTGACAGTATCACAGGGGACCTGCTGCTAGCAGAAACAGTGTCCCCAGCTCCCCTCTGGGAGGAGAGGCTGGTTGAAGAGGGGTTGGTAAACTCCCCCAGGGAGTCCCGTGGAGTTTTAGAAGCAGTTCCTCTCAATCCCAGGTCATTGAGAACTGCCCCGTGACTGGCATTCGTGTGTGGACAGATGATTTTGGGGTGCGGCGGGTCGCAGGTGTGGAGACTCAACACGGTTCCATCCAGACGCCCTGCGTGGTCAACTGTGCAGGTGGGAGTAGCATTTCTCCTGACTCCTGTGTGGCCATGCTGGCTGCTCCCTAAACCTGCTCCCACCTCTGCAGGGCTTCTTTCTGGGGTGGGGAGTCCCTGCTAGGGCAGACAGGTCTGCAGAGGCAGCCTGTGCACACCTGAGAGGCAGCTCCCACCACGTGTCAGCAGAGCTGAGCTGTCTGTGCTCTGCCCGCAGGAGTGTGGGCAAGTGCTGTGGGCCAGATGGCTGGAGTCAAGGTCCCACTGGTGGCCATGCACCATGCCTATGTCGTCACCGAGCGCATCGAGGGGATTCAGGTAGGTGGACAGCCCCGGGTTCTGTGTCAGTCTGTGGGGGGCACAGCGACCTGGCTCTGAATCCCAGCTTGAACCCAGGTGGTGCGACCCTAGTGGGTTCCCTCACTGCCCCAAGCCTCAGTCACCTCATTTGTGAAATGGGGATTGTAACACGGAGTGTTTCCAGGTGGTGTGAAGATTAAACTAGGGAGCACAGGGGTATCCCTGATGGGGCTGACCCCCTTGTTCCTCAGGGCCTGGCCTCTCCTTGATGCCCAGAACACAGCCCAGCCTGTCCTGCATGGCGCAGGAGGCCTAGCTTTTTGTCATGTTCTGTGCCCAGGAGTTTCAGGGAAGCCCCAAATGTTTGCACGCTCCCAGTGTGCCTGGGGTGCCTGTCTCAGAGGGTGCTGGTTCCTGGCATGAAGAACCTCTCTGAGAGCCTTCTGCCAAGGGAGGTTGGGGGCCTGGGTGCACCTGCTGGCACCTGGGTGCCTCCTGCCCTCTCTTCTCTCTTCTCTCCTGTCCTGAACCCCTCCCTCCCATGGTGGTGGCTGGAAGCTTCCTGCCACTTTGTTACTGACTGCCCTCTTTCCATCCATTCATCACGTGACCCTCCCTTACTCATTCCTCTCTCTGTCCAGCCCTCCGTCTCTCCATCCGTCTCTCCATCCATCTACTCCTGTATCTATCCACGCCTTCTCCTATTTATTCCCTCATCCCTCTACCCATCTCCCTTCCCTTCGTCCACTCCTCCCTCCACTCATTCCCTCCCTCTATTCATCTTGCCATCTCTCCATCCATTCTTCCCTCCTCCATCTCTCCATCCATCTATTCATCTATTTATCCACATGTTCACATGTCCATCCCTTCTTTCATATATCCTTCCATCCACCCACCCACTCAACCTTCTACACATCAATCCCTCCCTCCCTCCCTCTAGCCACACCTCTCTCCCTCTGCGCTTCCACCTACATATTAATCCAAACATTCACATTCCATCGAACCCTCCCTGCATCAGACATTGATGGGGTGAGCTCAGTGTTTCAGACCCGATTTTAGAAGCTGTGGCCATAACACAGACAGAGATCTAATTCTTGCTGGGTAGAGTTGGGGGGAGGTACAGACAAGTATACGTGCAATTGCAGAACATGCTGATAAGGGTTCTGATGGGAACTCAGGGGCTATAGGAATTCCCAGCCCTAGTGGACCAGGGGAGGCTCCCTAGAGAAGGCAGCTGCATCTAGGTGAGGCTCTTGAGGGTGGCGTGGTGGAGAAGAAGCATGCACAGAGCGTGCATGGCAGTCGGGACCTGCAGGCCGTTCAGACAGCCAGGGCCAGAGGCTGTGGGGCAGGGTCAATGTGAGAACAGACTGCCCTTGTTTAGGGTCAGGGCCAGTGAGAGGGAAGCCTGGGCCCCTGAGCGGGGAGCTTCGTCCCTGGGGGCTACCCATCACCACCCTTTGCCAGCCTGGCTTCCCTATGGTCACTGGGGAGGTGTCAGGCTTGGTTGCTTCGTAGACCAGGGCAGTGAAGAGGGTGGGGAAATGGGGCGGAACCTGAGTCCCAGTGGGCTCTTGCCTCTGACTCCAGTGCACTGGCAAGCCACGCCCCACTGGACACAGGACCCCTTATTCATAGAATGAGTCTAACTCCAGCAAACGCTCACTGCAGGTGGCTGGTGCCACGTGCCGGGTTAGGGACTAAGAGTAGTCACACGGTGGGTGTCAGAGCTGAGTGCTGAGGCCTCTTCCCTGGCTCCGGGTCCCTGGGGAGAGCCTCTTCCCCTAGGTGGCCACCAGGGATGGCACTCAGGCTGCAGTGGGCTCCTGGAGGGCGCGCAGAGCTGTGTCCTGGGACTTCAGGGAGGGTGGCCACAGAGTGTCCACCAAGCGCAGGACTGTGGCTCCATCCTCCATCCCTAATTCCTCCCAAGGCCTGCCTTTGAGGTGCCTTTCCAGGGAAGAAGCAAGGCAGAGTTGGCCTAGGTCCCTGCAGCTGCCTCCTCTTGTCTATGTCAAGATTCAAGCAAAGCTAGGGGGTGTTACTTACAAAGCCAGTCCAGATCCCAGCATGCCTCTGGTACCAGAGCACAGGAAAAGGGCCACCAGCCCTGGCAGCTCCGAGACCTGGTAGCAGAAAAGCGGAGATATGGGGCTTCGCACAAAGCCCCTCATGTTCCTCTGACACCTGGCCATGTGCACGTGCCCGGAAGTTGGCCCTTCCAGAGGCTGCCGCTGGGCAGTTGGTGTGAATCTGAAGAAGGAGCCAGGCCGCCGGCCCTGACCTGCCCACCTGCTGTGGCCTGACCCCCTGGGTGAGCCACAGAACAAGGCAGGGGGCCCTGTCTTGGGTGCATGCCACCTGTGCAGCCCATTTCCATCTGCTCAGGAAGCTCCCTAGGTGTGGCAGCCTTGTGCAGCCGGACACTGTCCACCCGGATCAGACACAGCCACACACATCGGGGCCTGGGGGCTCCGGCTGGCAGGTGAGGGCTCAGGTCTCACGTGTGGTTCATCTTTCTTCTTGGGTGGCCAGAGGGTTGTGTGGCCCCAAGGATCTCCCTTTTCTGAGGATCTGTCCCAGGCCTGGGTCCTAGAGAGCTTTGCCCACAGCTTCCTTTGTGGCCGGGACTCATCTCTTCCCTCTCTGAGCTGTCGTTGAAGCAGGTGGCCCGGGTGCTCTTAGGTGGCCTCACATTTGCGCTCTGGCATCCTTTTGTAGCAGCAAGGAGTGGCTTCTCCATCAAGGGGCAGAGTCGTGGGTAAGAGCCCGGGTGCTGGGTTTAAACGCTGACTCCTCCATCACCCAGGCTGGGAAAGTCTTGTCACCACTCTGAACCTTGGTTCCGCAAAATGGGTAATAACCATCCCTACTGCCTCAGGCTCTGTTGCGGGAAGGACAGAGTGGTGCAGCTGGGCGTGGTGCCTGGCATACAGCAGGTGCTGGTGAGGAGGTAGCTGTGCGATGACAAGGACAAGGACAGAGGGGTGTGGAGTTGTTGCCAGCTGGAGCTTCGGAGAAAGATCGCAGAGGGCAGGAGCAACAAGGCAGGGCTCGGATGGAAGAAAGAGGCGGATGGAAGGCATGGGTTGAGGTCAGGAGGCAGGGAGTCAGTGGCACCAGGGCCAGACTGGAGACAGTCGGAGCAGGAGGCTGCTGCCTGGAGAGAAAGGCCAGGGCTCCACTGGATGCTGATGCTGAACTGGGAACTCCGCTGGGTGCTCAGAGGTAGCAGGGTCTGTGCAAGGGCCAGGAAAGTCCAGACACGGATCCTGCTGGGACAAGCGTCAGGGGCTTCCCCGGCCACCAGGTGTCCCCACTGTCCTGCTCTATGGAGCTCCGGGGCTGGCTTTGGTTTTAAAGTAGTAGTGCTGGTAGAGGTTAGGTTATTATTATTATCATTGGTTGAGACAGGATCTCACTCTGTTTCCCAGGCTGGAGTGCAGTGGCACGAACATAGCTCACTGCAGCCTCAACCTCCTGGGCTCAAGCGATCCTCCCACCTCCGCCTCCCGAGTAGCTGGGACTACAGACACGTGCCACCACTCCTGGCTACTTTTTGTATTTTTTATAGAGATGAGATTTTGCTATGTTGCCCAGGCTGGTCTCAAACTGCTCAAGCGGTCCTCCTGCCTCAGCCTCCTAAAGTCCTGGAATTACAGGTGTGAGCCACTTCGCCTGGCTATTATTATTTTTAAACAGTGCTCAGTTACTGGGGACTTCTATGTGCCGCCTGACAATGATCCCTTGATGCAGATGCTCTCATTCCAATGAACAGGACTCCTGGGATCACGGCGGAGAGGGAGGGAGCATCTGCCAGGATGTCCCTTCTGGTCTCTGCACATCCCCTTTTCTGCTCTCAGAGGCGGGTCAGGGGTCACATCTTCTGTGCTCATCTCCAGTTCAGGGGCAGGTGACAGAGGGATTGAGAGAAGGCTGTTCCTCGCGTGCAGAGGAGCCGCAGTGGAGGTGGACGTCATGCCTGCTTGCTTTCTAAATCGTCTTGTTTTGTTTGGTTTGTTTATTGGTTAAATCAGCAGTTCCTGTCTGCCATATTATGATTTTGTAAACATTGGTTTTTTGTTTGTTTGTTTTGTTTTGTTTTGAGACAAAGTTTCACTTTGTTGCCCAGGCTGGAGTACAGTGGCACAGTCTCAGCTCACTGCAACCTCTGCCTCCTGGGTTCAAGCAATTCTCGTGCCTCAGCCTCCCATGTAGCTGAGATTACAGGCGTCCATCACCACACCCAGCTGATTTTTTTTTTTTTTTTTTTTTTTTGTAGAGAGGGGGTTTCACCATGTTGCCAAGGCTAGTCTCGAACTCTTGAGCTCAGGCAATCCGCCCATCTTGGCCTTCCAAAGTGCTAGGATTACAGGCGTGGGCCACCGTGCCCAGCTGATTATATAAACATTGTTAATGCCTGATCAAGTAGTGTCCAACTTTTTGTGTTTCTTGGAGTTATTAATAGTTTTTGCCTCGGTTGCTCAGTTTCCTCTGTAACTGTTGTGTGTGTGTGTGTGTGTGTGTGTGTGTGTGTAACATTATTCTCATGACCCAAAACCCATACCTGTTATCAATCACTCCCCATTTCCCACACTATCCCCAGACTTAGGCAATCCCAAATCTGATTTCTGCCTCGATGGAGTTTCCTATTCTGGACATTTAGTATAAATGGAATCGCGCGATGTCTGACTTCTTTCGCGTGGTGTGTTTTCATGGTTTGTCCATGTAGTACGTGTATCAGTATTTCATACTTTTTGCAGCTGAATAATACTCCATTGTATGGATAGAATGTACTTTATTTATTCATTCACCCACTGGTGGACATTTGGTGTTTCTCATTTTTGGTTATTTTGAATAGTGCTGCTGTGAACATCCATATGCATGTTTTTGTGGGGACCTATGTTGTTATTTCTCTTGAGTTTATACAAGTTGAGCACCCCAAATCTGAAACTCCAAAATGCTCCAAAATCCAACACTTTTTGAGCACTAACATGATGCTCAAAGGAAATGCTCACTGGAGTATTTTGGATTTTGATTTTTGGTTTGGGGATGCTCAACAGGTAATGCAAATATCCAATAATGCAAATATTGTGAAATACTGCTGTTCCCAAGCATTTCAGATAAGGAATACTCAATATATACATTGGAGTGGAATTACTGAATCATATGGTAACTCTATTTAACATTTCAATGAACTATCAGACTATTTTCCAAAGAAGCTGCACCATCTTACATTCCCACCAGTGAGGTATACGGAGGGGTTCCAGTTCCCCTTCATCCTCACCAACTGTTGTTATTTTTTGTCTTTTTTAATGCCGGTTATCCTAGAAGGTGTGAGGTGGTGTTTCACTGTGAGTTTGATTTGCATTTCCCTAATGACTAATGATGTGGAGCCTCTTTTCGTGTGCTTATTGATGTATTTGTATATCTTCTTTGGAGAAATGTTTACTCTGACACTACGCCCATTTAAGAATAGGTTTGCTTGGCTGGGTGTGGTGGCTCACGCCTGTAATCCCAGCACTTTGGGAGGCCGAGGTAGGAGGATCATGAGGTCAGGAGATCAAGACCATCCTGGCTAACACGGTGAAACCCCGTCTCTACGAAAAATACAAAAAATTAGCCAGGCGTGGTGGCGGGCACCTGTAGTCCCAGATACTCGGGAGGCTGAGGCAGGAGAATGGTGTGAACCCGGGAGGCGGAGCTTGCAGTGAGCCGAGATAGTGCCAGTGCACTCCAGCCTGGGCTGCAGAGCGAGACTCTGACTCAAAAAAAAAAATCTTTCCGTAGGATTTCCTTAAATATTCTGGATACAGGTCCTTCATTATGTACATGATTTATGAACATTTTCTTCTATTCAGTGGTTGAAACTTCTATTCAGTGGTTGTCTTTTCAGTTTCTTTTTTTCTCTCAGAATCCAGAAGTCATACATAACCTTTTCACTTTTATTTATGGTATGGTTTGTAGCACAAGTTTTAAATTTTAATAATGTCCAATTCATCTCTTTTTTTTTCCCTTTTGTCATTTGTGCTCTTGGTGTCATATTTAAGAAGACATTTCCCAACCCAAGACTGTAAAGATTTACTTCTAATATTTTCTTCTAAGGCTTTTATAGTTTTAGCTTTTATACTTATGTCTGTAATCCATCTTGAGTTAAATTTTGTGCATGGTGTGAGGTAGGGGTCCAACTGCATTCTTTTGCATGTGGCTATCCAGTTGTCCCAGCAACATTTTTTGAGAAGTCTGCTTTCCCCCAAGGAATTGTCTTAGCACCCTTATTGAAAATCATTAACTCTGAAGAAGAAGGTTTATTTCTCGACTCTCAATTCTAATTCATTGATCTGTAGGTCTATCCTTATTTAGTAGCTCACTGTTTTGATTACGTAGCTTTGCAGTAAGTTTGGAATCAAGAAGTGTGAATCCTCCAACTTTGTTTTTCCTTTCCAAAATTGTTTTGAGTATTCTTGGTCCTTTGCATCCCTGTATGAACTTTAGGGTCAGCTATTTAATTTCTTCAAAGAAACTAGCTGAGATTCTAACAGGCATTGTGTTGAAGCCATAGATCAATTTGGGATGTGTTGTCACCTTAACAAAAATAAGTCTTTCATTTCATGAACATGAAATGTCTTTCTATTTATTTAGGTCTTCTTTAATTTCTTTCAAAAGTATTTTCTAGTTTTTAGAGTACAAGTTTTGCAATTCTTTTGTCAAATTTGTTCCTAAGTGTATTTATTATTTTTGATGATATTGTAAGTGAAATTATTTCTTATATTCCTTTTCAGATTATTCAATGCTAGTGTATAGAAATACATTAGTTTTTTGACTGAGGCCAGTGGCTCATGCCTATAATCCCAGCACTTTGGGAAGCTGAGGTGGGCAGATGCTTGAGGTCAGGAGTTCGAGACCAGCCTGGCCAACATGGTGAAACCCTGTCTCTGCTAAAAATACTAAAATTAGTCAGGCGTGGTGGCATGTGCCTGTAATCCCAGCTACTTGGTAGGCTGAGGCAGGAGAATCATTTGAACCCAGGAGGTGGAGGTTGCAGTGAGTTGAGATGGCACCACTGCACTCCAGCCCAGGTGATAGAGTGAGACTCTGTCAGAAAGGAAGAGAGAAAGAGAGAGAAAGAGAGAGAGAGAGAGAGGAGAGAGCTAGTAGTTTTTTAGTGGGTTCCTTAGGATTTTATATATACAAGACCTTGTTATCTGCAAATAGGAATATTTTTACTACTTTTTTTTCAATCTGGGTACCTTTTATTACTTTTGCTGCCTAATTGCTGCCCTGGCTAAAACTTCCAATGTAATGTTGGGTAGAAGGGGTAAGAATGGATATCCTTCTCTTATTCCTGATCTTGGGGGGAAATCAGTCATCCTTCTCCCGTGAAGTATGACATTTGCTGTGGGTTTTTGTAGATACTCTTCAGCACTTTGAGGAAGTTCCCTTCTTCCAAGTTTGTTAAGTGTTTGTTGAGGCTTTTTTTTTTTTAATCATTAAAGATGTTGGATTCTGTCAAATGCTTCTTATGCATCTACTGGAATGATTATGTGGTTTTTGTCCTGTACTCTGTTGATATAGTGTATTTTATTGTTTGGTTTTCATACATTAAACCAACCTTGCATTCCTAGGATAAACTCCAGTTGGCCATGGTGTTTTGTTTTGTTTTGTCACGTGTTTTTGAGACAGAGTGAGACTCTGTCGCCCAGGCTGGAGTGCAGTGGTGTGATGTTGGCTTACTGCAACATTTGCTTCCTGAATTCAAGCAAATTCTCCTGCCTCACCCTCCTGTGTTGCTGGGATTACAGGCATGTGCCACCACACCCAGCTGATTTTTGTATTTTTAGTAGAGATGGGGTTTCACCATGTTGCCAAGGTCTGGTCTCGAACTCCTGACCTCAAGTGACCCTCCCACCTGGGCCTCCCAAAGTGCTGGGATTACAGGCATGAGCCACCATGTCCCGTCTGGCCATAGTGTATCATCCCTTTTGTATGTTGCTGCATTCAGTTTGCTATTGTTTTGTTGAGGGTATTTGCATGTGTGTATATAACTGTCACTATTTTTCCCCAGTTGTGTCAAGGGATCTGTCAAACACCTATTGATACTATTTTCTGAATATGCATACACATCAGATAAACCACCTAATGCCTCTAAGTCCCATTTCCCTCCCCTGGAGGACTTCCTGCTGCCTTCAGATCTTCCACTCCCTTTCAGACTGGCCACTGCGTGGTCTAAGCTGTCACTCCAGGGCCTTCTTCACGCCTCCCTGCCTGGAGCCATGGCTTTTATTCTTTCTGGGCTTATTTTCCTCCTTTTGTCACAGTGTGTTCTCTGGCCATTTACTGCAAAGGAGTATGTGAGAAGTACATGTTTTGTGTTCATGAATGTCTGAAAAAGCCTTTATTCTTTTCTTACACTTGATTGATGGCTTGACGGGATCTAGAATTCTGTGTTGAAAAACATCCATCAGACGTTTGAAGAATTTGCTCCATGTCTTCCAGCCTCCAGCGATGCGGTCCCCTGTTGATGGCCCTCCTGGCCACCCAGTGTTGTGTCCTGACCACCCAGTTTCCCATGGTGTGGCCTTGATGCAGGCCTCTGTCCAGACACAGGGCTTGGTGGGCACTCTTGGGCCCTTCCATAGGAATGCATGATTTTCAATCTGATGATTCTTCTTGGATTGTTGCTTTGACATTTTCCTCGACTCCATTTTTCTCTGTCTTTTCTTTTGGAACCCCCGTAAAATGGATGTTGGACTTTCAAGATGAACCTTCTGATTTTCTTATTTTTTTCCACTCCTGATTTCTGTTTTGTAGTCTTTTTCTTTTAGCCTAATTGCTGGATGATGGTCCCAGCCTTATCTGGCCCTTCTGTTGAATTTTAAATTTTGACTATCATATCTCATTTAAAGACCTCTTTCTTCATCTTAGATTCTTTTTTCATAGCACTGTCTTTCATTCTGACATGGTTTGACTGTCTCCCTACCCAAATCTCACCTTGAATCATAATAATCCCCAAGTGCCAAGGGTGGGACCAGGTGGAGATAATTGAATCATGGGGTAGTTTCCCCCATACTGTTCTCGTGGTAGCGAATAAGTCTCAGGAGATCTGATGGTTTCATAAAGAGAGTTCCCCTGCACATGCTCTCTCTCTTTCCTGCTGCCATGTAAGACGTGACTTTGCTCCTCATTTGCCTTCCACCGTGATTGTGAGGCCTCCCCAGTCATGTGGAACTGTGAGTCCATTAAACCTCTTTCCTGTATAAATTACCCAGTCTTGGGTATGTCTTTATTAGCAGTGTGAGAACACACTAATACACCATCTTCTTGTATTCCTGATGTTCTTGTTGTGGTTTGTGGTTATTTATTTATGAGACAGAGTTTCACTCTTGTTGCCCAGGCTGGAGTGCAATGGCGCAATCTTGGCTCACTGCAACCCTCGCCTCCCAGGTTCAAGAGATTCTCATGTCTCAGCCTCCTGAGTAGCTGGGATTACAGCCACATGCCACCAAACCTGGCTAATTTTTTGTATTTTTAGTAGAGATGGGGTTTCACCATGTTGGCCAGGCTAGTTTTGAACTTCTGACCTCAGGTGATCCACCCGCCTTGGCCTTCCAAAGTGCTGGGATTACAGGCGTGAGCCACTGCACCTGGGCTGTGGTTTAATTAAATTAAATTAAATTAATTAATTAATTTATTTATTTTGAGATGGAGTCTCGCTCTGTCTCCCAGACTAGAGTGCCGTGGCGTGATCTCAGCTCACTGCAAGCTCCACCTCCCGGGTTCACGTCATTCTCCTGCCTCAGCTTCCCGAATAGCTGGGGCTACAGGTGCCCACCACCATGCCCGGCTAATTTTTTGTATTTTTCGTAGAGACTAGGTTTCACCATGTTAGCCAGGATGGTCTCGATCTCCTGACCTCGTGATCTGCCTGCCTCAACCTCCCAGAGTGCTGGGATTACAAGTGTGAACCACCGTGTCTGACCCTGTGGTTTTATTTTTATGAGAGAGTGAGCAGCGGTCTGATTGGAGGCTTGGAGGGGAGGACTGGAGAGCCTCTCAGGAAGGTTGGGCAGCAAGCCCTTCTCTTTTAGGGGGACCCTGGCGTCAGCATCTCAAGCCTTCACTGGGCCTCTCAGTGTCTCACAGAAGAGTCTGTAATCTGCTATGGGGGGTGGGGGGATGGCAGTCCACTCTCCCCGCGTCTGGAACCTCTCAGGACCCACATCTCCAGGGGAAGATCCTTCCGTACATGAGCAAGCACATTGCCCCCTGCAGAAGAACCTGGGGTAGCTCTGAAGATTCAAGAGGAGGCAGGAGGGGCACACTGGCTGGTCTTGCTCAGTCTCCCTCTCCTCCAGCCCCAGCTAAGGCTCACCGCTCCTCCATCTACTCTGCATCCTCCAGGGTTGGTTGGAATCTCCCATCCATCCTCTGCTGTTGCCTCTGCCTATTCTCTCATCTTTGTGGGTTAGACGTTTTGCTTCCCTCCCTCCCTCGCTCTCTTCCTCCATCCATTCCTCCTTCCTTCTTCCCCTTTTGCTGTTATTTTGTGGGATTTGGGGAAGGAGAGGCTTGAATGGCAGTGACCCGTTCACTGTGTGTAACTCGAGACCCCGTGTCCACCCTGTCCTCAGGGTCCTACAACGAGGAGAACCATCTCGGGCCGGTGACCCTGGGTGGAGGTGCTGGCCCACCATGGGGCATGGGGAACCAAGTCCCCACCCAGTTCTGGCTGATGCCAAAGCCTCTCTCTCTGCCTTCCAGAACATGCCCAACGTCCGTGATCACGATGCCTCTGTCTACCTCCGCCTCCAAGGGGATGCCTTGTCTGTGGGTGGTTATGAGGCCAACCCCATCTTTTGGGAGGAGGTAAGATGCCAGGGCCCTGGGATAATGGGAGGGAGTCAGGGCTGCATCTCCGCATTGAGAGGGTTTCTTTCAGGAAGACCAGCCTCCTGAAGCTCCTCAGAGGAACACCCGAGAAGTGGCAGGTCCCCTGGCCCCACCAAGCTCAAAGCCATGTTGCTCTTACCCTGAGGGTCCTGGCAGGCAGTCAAATCCAGAACTGGGGCAGCTGGAGGGCTTTGCCTCAAAACATCAACAGTGAAGGGCTGCACAGTGTGCAGTGATGACCTCAGAAGGGCATGAGAGCACACAAGTCCCATGTCCTTCAGCAAATGACACTGCCCTCCCAGCCAGCTGCTGCAACAACATCTCCCCTGGCCTGGGCTGTTCCCTGGGCAGCTTCTGGGGTTAGGGCAGCCCTGCAGCCCCGTTCTATGTGTGTATGCATTTAGTCCACACATGGAATTACTGAGTGGCTACTTTGGGCTAAAAACTGCTTTAATTTCTGGAGAAAGAGGGAAACGAAGATGGAAGTCCCTGACTTTGGATGCCTGTATTTTGGTGGGGAGACATACAACAAACAAACAAACGGCTGGGCAAGACGACTCATACCTGTAATCCCAGCACTACGGGAGGCTGAGGCAGGTGGATCACCTGAGGTCAGGAGTCTGAGGCCAGCCCGGCCAATATGGTGAAATCCCGTCTCTACTAAAAATACAAAAATTAGCCAGGAGTAGTGGCGGGCACCTGTAATCCCAGCTACTTGGGAGGCCTGGGTTCAAGAGTCACTTGAACCGAGGAGACGAAGGTTGCAGTGAGCCGAGATCGCACCACTACACTGCAGCCTGGGCGACAGAGCGAGACTCTGTTACAAACAAACAAACAAATAAGGAATGAAATTCTGGAAGGTGATCATGCACTGAATAAAATTAGCAGGTTAAGGATCAGCCTAGAGAGACTAGAGCAGAAGGATATCCTCTAGATGGGTGGTCAGGGCAGGGTTTTTTAGGGAGGGGACATCCAAGCAGAGCCCTGTACCGAGACCACAAACCAGCGTACCAGATCTGGGCGAAGAACTGCACCACTGAGGGATGAAGGCCTTGAGCTCAAACAAGCTTTGCTCTTCCCAAAGAGCCACGGGAAGTCAGGGTGGCGGGCCCAGTGGTAGAGGTAGGCAGGCTGGTACACACAGGACGTTGGGACCATCATGAGCTGCAGGGGGCCAGAAGAGGCTTGCGAGCAGGGAAGGGGCATGGTGGGATCTAGGGGAGTGGGCTGAGGGAGGGTGGGGAATAGGGTGACCAGCCAGAGGCCATGGCAACCATCAAGGGCCGAGTGGGTGGAGGCCTGGGCCAGGGTGGGGAGGGGGAGCAGACAGGCCTTGCTGATGGGTTGGTGGGTAGGGGAGACAAACTGCCGGGACGTGTGGGTGACCACCAGCCCTCTAACGCATCTGATTCAGCAGAGGCTGGCCTGGCAGCCATCACAAGGCAAGTTTTGCATGGGGACGCATGGCCTTCTTGGGGATAAAGGAGACTCCCCCTGCGCTGCCTTGGCAGGTGTCAGACAAGTTTGCCTTCGGCCTCTTTGACCTGGACTGGGAGGTGTTCACCCAGCACATTGAAGGTGCCATCAACCGGGTCCCCGTGCTGGAGAAGACAGGAATCAAGTCCACGGTCTGTGGCCCTGGTGAGTGAGAGCCTCGGAGCTGGGGTGGGCGTCCGTGGGTCTTTTCGTCTGACGACTATTGGTAGTGATGCCCCTTGAGGCCAGCCTGTGTCCCACAGGGGACCCAGGGCTGTCCCTGGGCCCTCTGGCTGCATGACTCCAGCAGCCCTGGGTGCTAGGGGTGGCCTTTATTCCTCAATACGGGCGAGAGGCCTAGGCTTCGCGAGGGCCACCAACTGCCCCAAGCACGAGGCCAGGGCCTCTTCCTGCCTCAAGTGTGGCTCGTCCTGGCTTCCCCACCTGGGCTTCTTCATCCCTAGACTCGACTTTTCCCTGGAATTCTGTGTTTTCATCTGTAAAATGGGAATAGCGGGCCGCATCCCAGCAGCCTGTGAGGCTGAGTGAGGAATGGAAGGGCTGAGACCTTCCCTGGTGCAAGGCTTATACAGCTGTGAGTCCCAGTTCTGCCTCCAGCCCCAGCCCCCACCGCTCCCAGAGAGCACTGCCCTGGCCAGGACCCCATGCTGCTGGCCTCCCCACTGTTCTTGGCGGCTTGCACCCGGAGGCCAGCTCAGCGGGGAAGGCTCTTGTGCCAAGATTCCCCTAACTCTGGCCCTCCTCGCTGGCCCCAGGAGAACTGAGCTAGAGGAGGCGGGAGCAAAAAGGTGGGCTCAGCTCCCAGATGTCCCACGTGGGTCATCCGCAGCATAGCGCAGCCCTGCCCCACCCTGCTGGCCTGGGGAGCCCGGAAGGCTCTACCCCAGGGGGCGGGTGTGGGGCTGAGGCTGCTGGCCTGGGCCCTGGCAAAGGTGCCCTCTCTGGGAGGCAGCAGGGGCTGGAGCTGGCCTTGGCACCCTGGTATTTATAGCCACAGGACTTTGAGCCAGAAGTCCCCAAGCTGAGTGTGGGGCAGCCCGGGAGCTACCAGTGACCCCAGAGCACCAGCGTTCCTTCATGAGGGCATTCATTCTACATTAAGTGGCACCTCGTTTGTGCCCGAGGCAGGCCCACTCAGGCCAGCGCCCTCCTTCTGGCAGGGGAGACCCAATGCAAGTCACTGACCACAGCCTGTGGGTGGGTGCTCTGACAGGAGGCATGGAGTGGCTGGGTGGCCACAGCCTGAGGACACAGACGGGCGGTCAGGAGCGGGGGCAGCTCAGCCCGGCCCTGGAGGGCGAGTCGGTGCTGGGCCTGCCACGGATACGTGATCTGGGCAGGGGAGCACCAGGTGGGCACAGAGATTCGCCCACATCGGGGTTCCAGCAGAATCACACGGGTGTTCCCCACTGCTTCCTGGTAGGGGGAGCTCTGGCCCCCCTTCAGGGCTGGGAGAGAGGTTCAGAGAAACACAGTGTTGCCCCCAGGGAAACTTAGTGTCAGAAGCCTGGTGAGTCCCTCTGTGCCTTGAGTGAAGGGCACTGGAGTGGGTGCCCTCCGGAGTAGGTGCATCTGTGAGATGGTGACAGAGCACCGACTTGGCAGGGTGGCCTAGGGACAAGAAGCCACAGGGCGGTGCAGGGCATGGGTCAGGCCCAGCAGCTGTAGAGAGCATTTGAGTAGAGTGGGGCGGCACGAAGCGGGGAGCCCAGGGACTTCCACGGGCCATGCAGGGAGCGGACGACGACCTTAAAGACAGGGAAGAGTCCCAGCACAGAAGGGCTGTGGCCCCCCGGAGAGTCCAGCCCCATGTGTCCTGGCACGCTCAGCATGGGCTCAGCCGCCGGCAGGGGCTACTTTCATGGATTAGGCTCCATGCGAAGTGCAGCCCCAGGGAGAAGCAGATGGAGCCCCAGGGACCGGGGCAGCGTGCAGGGTGGGAGCACACGACCGTGACTCACTGCCCCCACCCCTGCAACCCCCCCAGCTTGCGTGGGTCTGGCAGCGAGAAATACAGGCCCGGAAGAATCCCAGGAGCACAGATAACCCCAGGCGTCTCTCTGTCTATCTCTCTCTTTCTCTTCCTCTGTCTCGTTTTAATTAGCCTGGGGAGCCGGTACTCCCCACGAGGCCCTATTCTGGGGAAGATGTGCAGGCGAGGACATCTTGGATCTGGTCTGTCGGCTGGATGGGAGACTGGTGGGGAATCAGCATTTCTCCTTGCCAGGCATGGCCAATGGCCTTTGGCCTCCAGAAAAGAGCAGGGAAGTCCCAGGCCCCCGTGACTTAGGGAGCGCCCCAGAGGGCAGGCAGAGCTCTCATTCCAGGATGGTGGAGCTCACCAAGGTCAGGGTGGGAGCCGCAGGCCTGGCCCCTGGCCATGCTGCCTGGAGGTCCCATGCGTCCTCGGGTTGCTCAACCCGCCTGAGTCATTTGTGAAACATCCAAGAGACCCTTGTTCCCTGCAGCTGCCCCTCTGCTAGCTCTTGTTAGCGCTCCCCGCAGATGCCCTGTGAGGTTGTTCACAGCTTCTTTCCTGCCCGCCCTGAGCCTGGAAATAGTTCCAGCCCTCCCAAAGTGCTCCCTGGGCCATCCCCAAACCCAGCCCAGGTTACCTCCCCCACCCCCTTTTTAAAAAGGTCTTGCTGTGTTACCCAGGCTGGAGTGCAGTGGTGCGATTGTGGCTCCCTGCAGCCTCGACATCCTGGGCTCAAGCCATCCATCCTCCCTTCTCTACCTCCCGAGTAGCTGGAATTACAGGCTCACTCCACCACATCTGGCGGATTTTTTGATTTTTTGGTAGAGATCCCGTCTCACTATGTTGCTCAGGCTGGTCCTGAACCAGGCTCCAGACATCCACCTGCCTTGGCCTC
This sequence comes from Mandrillus leucophaeus, assembly GCF_000951045.1. NCBI lineage: Eukaryota > Metazoa > Chordata > Mammalia > Primates > Cercopithecidae > Mandrillus > Mandrillus leucophaeus. The sequence continues at coordinate 1,460,054 of NW_012104231.1, forward strand.
CCAAAGTACTGGGATTACGGGCGTGAGCCACTGCACCCAGCCTCAGCTCACTCTTTCTGCCTCATCATCATCTTCTCTGAAGTCTTCCTTGTCTCTCACCCAGATGGCTGCTCCGGCCTCTGCCCTCTGCTCTGATAACCCAGGCCCTCCACCTAGGGCCCTGCCCCTCTCGACTGCCTCCTCCACCCTCCCCTGCAGTGGCCCTGCCACCTTCTGCCGCTTCAAGGAGCTCTGCCTCTCCTGGCCAGGCTCTCAGCCCAGGCTCCCCGTGGCTCTCTACCCCCTCAGCTCCTAGCGTGGGGGCCCTGATTGCCCTTCAGGGAGCAGGACGGCGCTTGCTTCTGGTCTGCATGCAGAGGATGGCCCACCAGACTTGCTGCCCTGGGGTCCCTCAGGCCAGGGCCAGCTGCTTCCTCATCTAGAATCTAACACGGGGTGGTGCTAGGGCGCCAACAGCAGCAGCCGGCACGTCCGTGACGCGTGGCCCTCAGCTCCTCGTATTTTCTTTACCAGAACGTCTGTTTTTTGCTTATGTAAGTATTCGCTCCCTCCCTCCGTCGGCTCCTCGAGGGCTGGGACATGTGCTGCTCAGCACTGCCTCCCAGGGCCAGGCCCAGGACATGAATGTCTGTAGGCTGGCGAGCACACAGCCCTCTGAAGGAGCTTCTGCTATCCCAGTTTTATAGACGAGGACACTAAGCCTTGCTCAGAGAGACAAAGTGACTCGTCCAACGCCACACAGCTAGGACGGAGTGAAGCAGGGTTTGAATCCAGGACTGTGGCCACAGAGAGCCAGGGTTCCTGTCCCACCGTGTCCTGGCCTCTGTCTGAGGCTCAGCGGTGACCGCCGGAGCAGGACATTGGTCTCCTCCCCCGCAGAACTTCGGATCCTTTGTTGGCTCAACAGACATTTATCAAGCACCTGCACTTGCTGGGCTCTGACCCTGTGCTAGGCCGGGGGATGTGCAGTGAGAAAACTGGTCCCTGCCCTCTCAAGGTCCAGTGGGCAGGTGTGACAAGTCTCTGGCAGGGACACAGCAGGATGCGGGTGCAGTGGGGGAGCCGCGGCGTGGTCTCCAGGGTCAGAGAAGGGCTCCTTGTCGGCAGGACAAAGGTCACAAGACAGAGCCGGACCCCACCAGGCAGAACCCAGCCAGGTCACCGTCTGCTGGTTCTGGCAGCACACATGGAGGGGCTCGGAGAACAAGGGCAGGAGCCAGCGGGGAGGCCCCCATGAGGAAGTGGCACTGAACAGGGCCTAGAAGGGGGAGAGGGTTTGGGGGGAGGGGCACCTGCAGACCCCTGCCTGATCACTCCTCTCCGGGAAGACCCCACCCCAAGAGTGCGTGCACTGCGAGGGACTCTGGGCCTCTCTCTCCCTTTCAGAATCCTTCACGCCCGACCACAAGCCCCTGATGGGGGAGGCACCTGAGCTCCGAGGGTTCTTCCTGGGCTGTGGCTTCAACAGCGCAGGTGAGTCCAGGCAGCAGTCCTCCTGGCCCCCAAGAGGGTGGTCCTGCCATTCCCAGAGCTCTGGGGGAGGTGGGCACAGGAGCCCTGTGGCCGCCGACAGTGGTGGGGACAAGAGAGGCTGCGCCGCTCCTGCTTCCCAGAAAGTGCACCTTTGCCAGGGTCCAGTCTGGCAGCAGTCCAGTCGGGAGGCGTGCAGCACCCCAGGTTTGGGGAGAGCGGGGCTTGGAGTGTCTGTGCTGTCTGTGGAGATGGGGGCATGGGATTGGACATGGGTGGGGGACCCTGGGGGGCAGACCGCAGCCCTGCACTTCTCTTCCTGCCAGGAATGATGCTGGGTGGTGGCTGTGGACAGGAGCTGGCCCACTGGATCATCCATGGGCGCCCGGAGAAGGACATGCATGGCTATGACATCAGGTAAGTGTCCACTGGGACCTAAGGGCAGAGCCCGCCACTCAGGAGAGGTGGGGTGGGGTAAACAGCGAGGGCTACTTAGAAAGGAGCCTTCCCTGAAATCCAGGTGGCTTCCTGGAAGAGGCAGCAGTGAGGGAGGAAGGCCACCAGCAGAAGGTGGGCAGTGCTGAGGGGGTGGCCGGGGGGCAGGTCCACGCCCCTTTACAGCTTCCAAGATCTCTTGTCCCAGGGTCCTGCCTGAGCCCCTGGACAGCTCTGGAGTCATCAGTGGGATGGCATCATCCCCTCACAGATGGGGAGACTGAGGCCTGGGGGCAGGAGGGAGCAGGGCTGAGCTGGGAAAATTGTGCTGACTGTGTGTGCCGCGGCTTGCACCCAGGCAGCCCTGGCTGTCCCGTTCAATCGTACACTGACAAAGCGGCCAGGAATGAGACCCAGTGCAAGCCACTTCCTCGTCTATAACGCTGGGTGGTGGGGAGGGGCTGCAGAGGTTTTGGGAGCAGGGAGGACATTTGTGCTGGTGAGGCGCCCGGCATGGGGTCCGCACATGGGAACGCTAAGTCATCCCCAGCTGAGGCATGGACCGGGGTGCTGACAGGCAGAGCCGGTGACGGCAGCCTATCCCGATGGCCTTCTGCCAGTCACAGCCATCTCTTGCAGAGCACAGGACAGTGGTGCAGGCGCTCCCCAGCAAGGAGAGAGGCTCTTCCTGTGTCTCATCCCCATGGCGGTGGCCTCTCCGACCCACACAGCAGGGCCTGTGGCCCGGGCCGCACCCCATGCATTGAGGGGTGGCGAAGCAGGGCCGCGTGGAGGGAGGCCGGCCTCCAGGTCTCTCCAGCCCGCTCTGCTCCCGGCTGCTGCCGGTGGACGGCCTCCCTGGGGAGGCAATAGGTGGGGTGGGCTCCGCAGGGAGAAGGCCTGGCTCAGCTCAGTGTGCCCCTCACCTCTGCTGACCTAGTCCTTTCTGGCCTGAGGAGGACATTACACCCACTGTCAGGGGGAGTGTCTGACCCCACGGAGACAGACAGTTACACTGAGGTCCCCCAGTTGCCACCCCTCCATGGCGCCTGACACAGTGAAGCCTCCTCCGGCTGACTCAGAGCCCATCTGGGCCTGTGCCCCTGCACTCTCCCAAGAGAGGAATGTTCTGGAAAGGATAAAGCTGTAAAGGACTTCAAGGAAGGGTCAGTTCAGGTCCCCCTGCTACAAACAGCAAAATGGAGGTGACTTGCCTGAAGTCACCCGACTTTTGAACGAGAGCCAGGTAGGGACCCAGCTCCCTCCCCAGGCGGGACAATCCTCGTGCCCTGGCCTCCCTTGGGGACTCCAGCTCGGGAACCCGACCAGCCGGGGTTCCACCCAGTGGCACTGTGTGTCCTCTCTGTGCCTCTGTGTCCTTGGCTGCAAAATGGATCTGCCCAGCCTGCCCAGCTCCTGACCCGGGGCCTAGTCCTACACTCAGCAGGCAGGATGTTTGCTCATGGGCTGGCAGAGGCCCTGAGGCGGCCCCTGGCAAGTTGGGGACAGGCCTGGGCCTCCCTGGGTCAGCTATCTTCCTTCCATCACTGGGACTTTGGCGGAAGTGTGCCATGGGCTGCTCTGGGGCTGGGAGCCAAGGGGACAAATGGGGAGCCCCTGAGAGCTGGAGTACAGCAGGGGGAGGAGCACCCACCCTGTTGGTCCCAGACCCCTGCCAAGCAGCCTGGCTGGTGGCACCCAGGACACATAGGCTAATGCCATCCTCAGCTCAGCCGTCACTGATGTGGGGCTTCCAAACCCCTTCAGTGTGCCAGGGTGGACGGCTGCCACCAGCAGGACCAGCCGCCGGCCCCCAGGGGCTGTAGCACTCATGTGATGCTCTGCTACCTCGGGCCTGTGCCCGGGGACAGACACAAGACACAGACCCTCGGGAGAGAGACACAGCAAGGAGAGGAAGGAGGTGCCTGAGAGAGTCGCTGAAAGACCCGGAAAAGAAAGTGAACAGAGCACGCCGGCACCAGAACGGAGCTTTCCCCTGCCCAGAGACTCCTGATTGCTCCCCTCAGGCCAGAGCCAGAACACGCCTGGGTCGTCCTTCATCTTACACATGGGAGGCACGCACAGCGAGGGGGTGTCCCGGGAGACCAGGCAGCCAGAGCCCTCCCTGGGTCCAGGGCCTGTCTGGCCTCCAGGCTGCGCATGAGGGTCCCAGGGCTGGCCGGGCACCACGCAGCTTCTAGGCCGTGGCAGCTGCCCTGCGCGTGAGTTCCCTTTGAGATCAGATAAGAGGCAGTCACCCCAGCCCCACATCTGTCAGCTGCATGGCCCTTGGTCAGTCCCTCCTCTTCTCTGAGCCTCAGTTTTGCCATCTGGAAAATGGGAACAATGTACCACCCTCTTGGAGTGCACTTGAGGCTCATGCGTGTGGACGCTTGGCCCAGTACCCAACAGAGGCAGAGCCAGAATGTAGGCTGGGCTGTGTTTTCAGGGAAATTCCTTGGGGACCGGGTGAGCCAGGGAACAGTAGCTCTTTATTTAAGTGAAGAGGGTGGCCCAGGCCCACCTGGTCCCTCTGCCCACTTACTCACAGGCAGAACTGGCAGCTGGGCCCCTGTACGTCACTCGCTGCTCCTGCCGCCCGATGTGCACCTTACTGCTGCCCCCCAGGAATCCTCCCAGACCCTCACCGGCTCCATTACTCCCTCCTTCAGCTCCTGGTCAGCATAGCCCAGCACAGGTGTGGGCTGGCTTTGCCGAGGCCTTGCCGTGTGACCGTGAACACCTGTGAGACCCTTCCGAGCCTCAGTTTCCCTCTCACGTGAAAGAGTTAACCTTGGGTCCCGTGCAGAAGGCAGCTCTGTGGACAGAGAGATTTCCTCCCACGGCAGCACTCAGCTCTGGGCCTGCGCTGGCGCTGGGGGTCATGAGCAACAGCAGCTGTTAATGATAATATCATTAATAATAATCCTCACGTCTGCACCTCTACTCTCCACCCGTCCAGATCAGAAAATCCTGCTTGCCAGAATTACGTGCAGACTAAGAATCAGCTCTGACAGGTGCCACTGAGGACAGAAACGCCTCTGATGTGGCACCTGAGGCAGGTCTTGAGTGATGAATGAGGTTCCAGCAGGTGGAGCACGAGGGGGAGGTGGAGCACGAGGGGGAGGTGGGGCCCTGGGAAAGCCGGGGGCTGAGAGGGAGGTTTGTGTGGGAGGCGGCTGCAGGGCCCTGATGTAGCTGGGCCCGGGTCTCACTCCAGCCAGCAGCTCCACATTGTCTGATTCGGGAGTGGCGGCTGGTCTGAGGAGACCAGCGAACAAGCCGTGGGGCACTGGCTGCTCTGCCCACTCAGGGGCAGCAGAGGCCTAGGCCACAGGTGTGGCCACAGAGCTCCATAGCTCCATGAGAAATAGCGTGGGGCCCGCCAGGCTGGCGCTGGACACCACCAGGGGCTGCAGTGGCTGCACATGGTCCCCAGGCTCGAAGGAACAAACCCAAAACTATGGCAGCCGCATCCTCTCTGGTCCCAGGGGCTGGATTCTGCAGCTGCTCCCCAGACACAGCTGGGATTCGTCCCCAGAGACTCTGCACCTCTTGGGTCCCTGGTCCGACCCACAGACAAGGCCCAGCTTTGGAATCACAGACTTGGGGGGCCCTGATGGGACAGGCGGCCACCCTTGCCCCCACTCCCCTGCTGGCGGGTGGAAAGGGGGGGGGTCCCTTGCCGAGGAGGGGGACACAGGTGTTCTGATGCATTATCAGGCTAAACTTTAAAGACCCTTTATATGGACCCTCCCCAGAGCATTCTGGGGATCTAAGCCCGCCCCTCCCAGGGGCTGCCCCCTCTGCAGTCATGGGGTGGGGTGCCACGGCTCCCCAGCACTGGAACCTAGGCAGCAGACAGCAATGCGCGGAGAGCGAGGCCGGAGCCCCATGCCCCCGTGGGGGATGAGAGCCTCGGCTGGGCCCTCTGTCCGCAGTGCCCACTCACTGAGGGCCACCGGGGTGGGGTGACTCTGGGGGAGAAAGCCAGGCTCACCCAGGTGTGGAGCGAATGGAGAGTCGGGGGCCCGCTCAATGCTGAGCCACAAAGGGGACTCTGGTGGAGGGGTCCGGGGTCCAGGCTTGCCCTGGGTCCTAGGCCAGCCCTTCCCTGACGGGCCGTCCCCAGAGCAGTGACCCGTGCCCCTGTCTGCGGCAGGCGCTTCCATCACTCGCTCACGGACCACCCCCGCTGGATCCGAGAGCGAAGCCATGAGTCCTACGCCAAGAACTACTCCGTTGTCTTCCCCCACGATGAGCCGCTGGCCGGGCGCAACATGAGGAGAGACCCGCTGCACGAGGTGACGCTCTACAGCTCCTGCTGGGGGCCGGCAGCTAGGGTCTGGGACGTCCTCAGGGCAGCAGGATGGCAGAAAATGCAAGGCATACCCCAACCGCAGGTCAGGCGCAGTGACAAAGTGTCTGTCATTCCCCAGGTAGTAACCCAGCACCCCCATGTGTTGGGCGCAGTGCTCAGGGCCGGGGACGTTAGGGAATAAAGTGGAAATGGCTCCCTCCCATCCAGGGGGCTTCCGTTCTAGTGGAGAAGCAGGAACACGCACCCAGGAACCGCCCCCCGCCAACTGCTGACAGCAACGCCAACAGGGCAGGGGTCCTGGGGGGGCGGAGTCTTGTGGGTGTATGCAGTCATATGTGGGGGGAGCAGCCAGAACACGGCATACGTGGGAGAGGGGCTCCTGCTTGTAGAGTCTGCTGCTACCCTGGTGAGCTCCAACTCACCCATTCAGTGAAACCCACTGTCAGGTGCCCCTTTCTCAGGTCTGCCCCTGTGCCCTCCCCTGGGTCCCCAAAGACCCAGGAGCTCCTTCCCTGCGTTCCCAGGCCCTGTCTCCATTCCTTCCCCCTCCCCGGCCATCTTGTGCTGGACGCTTTGCTTGCTGGGGTACAGGGGCTATGTCCTGAGCACTGGGGTGATTGGGGGATGATTACTGAACAGATGGATAGGCGGGGAGGCAAGAGGGCAGGCTCAGGAAGCAGGTGGCGGTTTAAACTGGAGAAGGGGCCTCCCTCACCTGAGACTCCAGTGTCTGGCCCCATGAGAGATCCCAGTATTAGCTGCACCTCCTGGGGAGAGCCCAGAGTGGTCGGAGGGCTGGCTCCCAGACTGCCCTGGCCCTTTGGTCTGGCTTGGTGGACCAGCTACGATCTGAGGCCACACACGGCCCTGGGGTCTCCCTAGCATGCCCCCAGGCCTATGATCAGTAATCACCCCCTTGCCCATCCTGACAGTTCAGAAGCCGCCCTGGGTGAATGCAGGGTTTGCTCCCCTTGCAGTCAGCTCAGACGAATTCCTCAGAACTGAGCAGCTCTACCAAAGAAACTTGGCAAGGGCTGAAGCACGCCCCTGCCCCCCAGGGAAATCTTCGTTCACCCACGCCTCGACTTCCCTTCTTAGTTAACAGCCTTCTTGCGACACTTGACAGCCGCTTGTTTTCTTTCTTTCTTTTATAAAGAGGGGAGCCTGCCCTCTCTTAATGGGCTCTTGAGATGAACAGTTTCCATCCTTGGAAAGGTGGCCCATGGGATGTCCCCATTGTTCACTGAGGGGTGGGTGGATCTTGTGCCCTCAATTGCTGCCCCCTCGGAATCCCAGGTGGGCGGGGAGGACATGTCCATGTCACTGATGAATGCTGTGGCCTTGGGCGTGCCTCCTCCTTCTCAGGACCTCGGGGATGGAGGGGAGGGCAGGTGCCATTGGGACACGCCCTCAGCTGCCCATCTGGAACCAGATGCGGCCCCCGAGGCCCTCTCAGCCCTGGGCTGGGGTCCTCATTCCAGTCAGAGGGGGTGGCCCCTGGGTAGGGGCCCTTCCAAACCCCAGAGTGGGTATTCTTTTTTTTCCCAAACCAAATGTATTTTTAAAGAAATCTCCCACTGTTTCTCTAGTGTGTTCATTGCATTCGTTGTTGTGATTAAGTAGGCAGATCTTGAAATGAGCCATTTTAACTGCTCTGAAGTGTATAATTCGGTGGCATTAAGTGCATTTGCAGTGCTGTGCAACCATTCCCACTATCCAGTTCCAAAACATGCTCATCACCCCACAGGGAAACACCATCCCCCGTAAACAGCCCTTCCTCATCTCCCTCCCGCCAGCCCTGGCAACCACTAAGCTGCTTTCGGTCTCTATGGATTTGCCTGTTCAGGTCACTTCGTATGCAGGGAATCATCCAATACGTGACCTTTTGTGTCCGGCTTCATTCCTTGAGCATGTTTTCAAGGTTCATCTATGTCATAAAACGTGTCCAAATGTCGTTGCTTTTTATGGCTGAATAATATTCCACGGTGTAGGCAGACCTGCTTTCTCGATTCGCTCATCCGCTGAGGGCCACGTGGGTTCTCTCCCGTTTGGTGGTTGTGCATAGAGCTCAGTGAACATGCGTGAACAGAATTTGTTTGCAACCCTCCTCTCGGTTCTCTTGTGCGTACTTGGGAGTGGAATTGCTGGGTCGTATGGTGCATCTTTCCGCGAGGGCAGCTACAGCAAAAGGCCACAGGTGGGGAGGCTTCAACAGACCTTTTTTTCTCACATTTCTGGAGACTAGGAGGTCCAAGATCAAGGTGTCGGCCGATGGCTTCCTGGAGAGGGCTCTCCTGGCTCGTAGTCGGCCACCTTCTCACTGTCCTCATGCAGCGGGGAGAGGGCCCTGGCGTCACTTCCTCCTCCTATAAGGGCTCCAGCTGTATGGGATTAGGACCCACCCTGATGATTTCACTTAACCTAAAGATCCCATCTCCAAATACAGTCATGTCGGTGATTTCACTTAACCTAAAGATCCCATCTCCAAATACAGTCATGTCGGTGATTTCACTTAACCTAAAGATCCCATCTCCAAATACAGTCATGTCGGTGATTTCACTTAACCTAAAGATCCCATCTCCAAATACAGTCACGTCGGTGATTTCACTTAACCTAAAGATCCCATCTCCAAATACAGTCACGTCGGGGTTAGGGCTTTGACATATGAATTTATGTGGGGATGGGATTCCGTCCTTAGCAGATGATAATTCTATAGAGGAGGGTTCTCAGGGCAAGGGCAGATCAGGGCAGGTGGTAATTGTACAGATGAGGGTTATCGGGGCCAGGGCAGATGGGGCAGGTGCTATTCTATAGACGGAGGTTCTCAGGACGAGAGCAGATAGGGGAAGGTGATAATTCTACAGATGGAGGTTCTCAGGGTGAGGGCAGGTGGGGCAGGTGGTAAGTCTATAGATGAGATTTCCTGGGGCAAGGGCCGATCAGGGCAGATAATTCTATAGCTGGGGTTTTGGGGGCAAGGGCAGATGGGGGCAGGTGGTAATTCTATAGATAGGGTTCTCAGGGCAAGGGCAGACGAGGCAAGTGGTAATTCTATGCATAGGGGTTCTCAGGGTGAGGCAGTGAGGGTAGCTGCAAACACTGGGCTGGGGACCTGGTTCTAAGAGTCAGGGCCTCCTTGCTCTCCGCACCTTGGGTGTAAAGTCGTGGATGTGGCACTCTGCCCTGTGCAGGGGTATCGGGCCCTTTGTGACAGGTGCCTGTTCCCCATTCCTGCTCAGGAACTCCTCGGACAAGGCTGCGTGTTCCAGGAGCGGCATGGCTGGGAGCGACCGGGATGGTTTCATCCCCAAGGCCCAGCTCCGGTGAGTAGCGCCTGCTGGGCTGTGCTGCTGGGAGGCCCTGCCGTGTCAACCCCCTTGCCCCTCTGCGTACCCCGTCCTTGCCCCTCCATGTAGCCCGCCTCCCCAGGTGGCTCCACTGTGGTGATCAGTTATTCTGCACACGGGAAGCCGAGCCCCACCGACCTGCCCCCAAGGCTCGGTGCATTCTTTGTGCCATTCACGCAGACCCCACTCCTCGTCCGCCACCGCCAGGCCTTCCGTGCCTAAGTGGTAAGGGCTGTAGGCAGAGCAGAAGGGGTGTCCCGCGGTGGGGAGACAGCAATAAGACTCCCTCAGGTTGCAGGAGGAATGGGGCGTCTTCTCCTAATTCTGTGCATCTATTTTTGGCCGCTCCGATGGTTGGTTTATGTCCGTACGAGGGCGGGCAGTGGGAGGGTTCATGCACCCAGGGTGCTCCGTTTCCCAGTGGAGGTTTCACAGTGGTCTGGACTCTGGGCGTCCTCTGGGGCCTCCCAGGGACCTGGATCCTGAGAGAGAGAGGAACAAAGGCAGTCCTGTTGTGAAACCTGGGACCCAGGCACTCGGAAGCACGCGATGCGAGGCCTTAAGGCCAGCTGAGGGGTAGCATTTGATCCAGATTTACAGAAATCAAAATCCCCTTCCCGGGGTTGCGTCTCACCAGTCCCCTCTGGTGCACCCACCTTCCATCCCCATGGCAACCCACAGCCCAGGACAGGTTCCAGAGCTCCAGGGCATCTGGAGGGGAGACGGGAGCCAGAGCTGGCTAATGGGGCCTCGGCTCTGGGGTCAGAGCCTCGCCAGTCATCATCTCTTCTCCTGCTGGCCCCTGGGGACATGCAGTCCTCATGAACCCTGCGGGGAGGAGGGGTCTGGGCAGACCCTTTCTTAAAGCGCAGCCCACTGTGTTCCAGTCAGATCTGGCCCTGGAAGCCCCTCTCCCCTCTCCTTGGGCAAGAAGAGGAGAGGAGAGGGTCAGGAACACACCCCAGGTCCCAAGATGGGCAGATTTTGCACCCCCACCCGGGAGCCAGCCTGGGTGTCCAGGACACCTTGGCAGGGCTGCAGTGGGTGGGATGTCCCTGCTGAGGAGGGAGAGGACTCCACGCGGAGATGCCAGCAAACCCTTACTCCTTTACAACCTCACACTGGCTCCCACCTGTGTGTGAAGAGCAGGTGAGGCTTGGGCGGGCCGGCAGGGCTGGCGGCCCTGGGAGGCAAGAATTGCCCGCACCTGCATTCACAGCTGTGCCGTGCCAGCAGTTAGGAGGGCACGTGGGGGGCTTTCTGCAGGAGCAGAGGCCAGGGAGGCGCATGGGGCTGTGGAGTGTCTGAGAGAGAGGCAGATCCCAGGGAGGCCAAGGCCATGGCAGAGAAGCTGGACTCTGGAGCCCACGCACCTGCCTGGCTTCATGCCACTGCCCCGTCTGGGACTTGTCTGTGCCCTTGGGCGAGATGTAACTTCTCTGTGCCTCAGTTTCCTCATCTGTAGAAAGGGGCACCCCTGGTAGGAGCATAAGGCACTTCCCGCAGGGCCTCGCCCAGAGCAGGAGCTGGGCCTGGGATTGCGGTGGCTCCAGGGAGCAGCCCTGGCTGAGGTCCTGAGTAACCGCTTCTCCCTGTCATTCCCCACCTTGGGTGCATGCAGCTTCTCCTCCAGCCTCCTGGGCCCTGGCTGGGCTCTCAGACCCACCAGGCAACACTGCTACCTCCTTTGTGCTGCTGTTTTGCCTGGACCTCATGGGAGCCCCCTGTCCGTGTCCACAACACACTGGCACTTACTGCAGGGCTCTCCGAGGGCAGGGCCAGGCCTGTCTCCATCACAGCCCCAGCAGGACCCCTGCTCTGGGGAGGGAAGCCAGGAAGGACCAGAGAGGGAGGCTGAGGACCACGTCTTTTCTTCCCAGGTCCTCGAGTACGACTACTACGGGGCTTACGGGAGCCGCGAGCACGAGGACTACGCCTACCGCAGGCTGCTGGCGGACGAGTACACCTTCGACTTCCCACCCCACCACGACACGGTGCGTAGCTGGGGGTGCACCGCGGGGGTCCGTCTCTCTCCCTGTCCCTCAGATGAGCCTCCCATCGCGCAGGCCCTAGTCTGGCCCTGCGGGGGCTCCCCTCCCCCAGGAGTCTCTTCAGGCTCGGCATTCATGCTTTTTTCGGCTGACTCCATTTTGAGGAGGAATCATGCGTCTTCCTCTCCCCGCCCCTCCCTCTGTACCGAGATTTTGCCAGCAGCCAGGCCTGAGCGGAAGTGGTGCTGCTGGGGATGGGGTGAGGTGGGGGCTGAGACTACGGGCTGGGGCCCGGCGGGGCTGCACCGCTCTGAGCCTCCCCCTCCCGCTCTCCGGAGCTGCTCTGAGGCTGGCATGAGATGTGGTGGGGGAAGGGGTTTCTCCTTCCCGGAAGCCAGCGCAGAGCAGAGCCAGGACAAGGTGACCGGAGGCTCCTGGGCATCAGGCCCCGTATGGGCCCCTCCAAGAGACAAGCAGAGGGAACCAGAGCCGGGAGGGCCGTGGCCTGGAGTCTGCTTGCTGTTCCTCTTGCTCCAAAGTGGGCAGGCGAGGCTGGTCACATGGGGCAGCTGGCAGCCTGTCGCCCCTGCGTGGGGACCTGGCTTCCACGTGCAGGGGGTGGAGGTGAGGAGTCTTGGGGGGGTCTTCTCCCCTGCAGCAGCCTGCACCACACAGGGGCATTCTCCCTGGCAGCTGTCCCAGAAGGAGCGAGGCCAGCGTCTGCCCTGGCTTGCCCAGCCGTGTGGTCAAGTGCTCACAGGTGGAGCTGTCCCCGTGCCACCCCAGGGAGACGCGTGACATCTCACCACAAATCTGACATAGGAGCAGAGCCCAGGTCTGAGCCCAGAGTCTCAGAGCCCAGGGACAGCTTAGAAGGCATCCATGAGGGGGTTCCTTCCTGGGGTCTCTGGGACAGTCACAAGCCTGGCTTCGGTAGGGTCTGACCCTGGGGTCGCCCGTTGCCTTGAAGGGCCCAGCTTGGGTTCATGGTTTGCTGTCAGTGCCTTGACATTCTTCATAGTCTTTGAACAAGGGCCCCACTGGGTCCCGCACTGGGTTCTGTAGCCAGTCCCGAAGGGAAGAAACCGTTCATTTCCACCATCTCCCCCAAAGCTTGCTCTAGTGGCAGAACATCTGTTCAAGGCGTCGGAAGAGGGGGCTCCTACAGGAAGGAGGAGGCGTGTGTGTCATGAAACGCCCGAGCAGCAGGGCCGGCTCAGTGCCCGAGTCCCTCGTCGCTGCCTCCCGGCGAGTGCTCGGGGCTCCGTCTGGCACCTCCGCACCCACAGCTTCTAAAGCCTGTGGGACTCTGGCCCTCGAGGATGTGGGAGCTCGGGGGAGATGCCAACTTGGCTTTGTGGCTTCATCCAGCCTCCGCAAACATGCCTGAAGCCGTCCTAAAGCACGAAACGCGTGCTTGTTCTTGGCGCTGGCAGCTTCCCCGGCCCGCTAGAGGAGCCCAGTGCGGGAGACTGCTGAGGGTTTTGGTCTGCAGCCCCAGTGGCATCAGCAAAGGCACAGCAGAAACCAACAAAGGGGAACCCTGTCCTGAAGGACAGTGATGCCTGCCGGGGCTGGAGAAGCCATGGAGAGCTCAGGAGGCAGACGGTCCCTGTGGTGTGCTGGTAACAGCTTAACAACCAGCTCTCTGGGGCAGTGGGGAGGAAGCTGGCTCTGCAGCATTGGCCAATTTCCCTGATGTAAATACTTTCTCCATGGCTGATTTCAATCCAGTCCGCCAATGAGGCGTCACTGAATGCAGAGCTGGGCAGGGTTCTGCGTGACCAGCTCTCAGGGTCAGTGTACCCCTGCACAGCCTGGTTGGACCATAGCTCTGCCACTGCCCGGCTGTGCCACCATCCCTGGCCTCCCTGAGTGCATGAGGGGTAATGTGAGTTCCCTTGTGGAAACTCATAGGGAGTTTGGGAGGAGATGAAACAGCTTCCCGACACACGGCAACTGTTCAGGAAGCTGTGGTTGTTGCTGTCATGATTATTTTTTTCCCATAATAACAATGAGGTGGGCACATCTGCTCAGCAGTGGCGGGCATGTTGAGCCCTGAAGGGGAAGACCAAGTAGAAAATACAGTGAAGAATAGAAGACTCTGAAAATCTCACCCAGGCATTTGTAAATCTGGGGAAGGAAATAGGGAGTGATGGGGTGTGTGTGTGTGTGTGTGTGTGTGTGTATTTTTTAAAAAACAGCTTTATCGAGATCTAATTCACATACTATATAATTTATTCATTTTAAGGGTACAACTCAATGTTTTTTAGTGAGTTCACAGGGTTGTGCAACCATCACCATGATCTAGTTTTAGAACTTAATCTCCCAGCAAAAAAAAGATACCCCATACCCCACCCTATCCCTAACCCAGGGCAACCCTACTCTACTTTCTGTCTCTGTAGATATATCTAGTTTGTATATTTCACACAAATAGAATCATAAAATATGTGTCCTTTTGTGATCAACTTCTTCCGCTTAGTGTGATAGTCTCAAGGTACATCTATGTTGTAGTGTGTGTCAGCATTTCATTCCTCTTTTTTTTTGAGATGGAGTCTTGCTCTGTTGCCCAGGCTGGAGTGCCGTGGTGCGCTCTCAGCTCACTGCAACCTCCACCTCCCAGGTTCAAGCAATTCTCCTGCCTCAGCCTCCCAAGTAGCTGGGATTACAGTCACCTGCCACCACGCCCAACTAATTTTTGTATTTTTAGGAGAGATGGGGTTTTGCCATTTTGGCGAGGCTGGTCTCGAACTCCTGAGCTCAGGTGATCCACCTGCCTTGGCCTCCCAAAGTGCTGGGATTACAGGCATGAGCCACCAGGCCCGGCCACTTCATTCCTTTTTATTCCAATAATATTCCATTGTATGGACCCATCATATTTTTATCCATTGATCCATTGGTGGACGTCGGAGTTGTTTTCACTTTTGAATTCCTATGAGCAGTGCTGCTGTGAACATCCATGTACCAGGTGTTGTATGCATGTATGTTATCATTTCTCATGGGTGTGTAACTAGGCCTGGGTCAAGTGGTATCCCTGTTTAACATTTTGAGGGAATGCCAACTGTCCTCCAAAGTAGCTGTACCACATTACATTCCCCACCACAGTGCAAGAGGGTTCCAGTGTCTCCACATCGTCGCCAACACTCATTATCTGATTTTTTGATTCTAGCCATCCTGGTGGGTGTGAAATGGCATTTCATTATGGTTTTGATTTGCATTTCTGAAACAACTAATGATGTTGAGCACATTTTCATGGGCCTGTTGTCCACTTGCATATATTCTATGGAGAAATGTCTGTTCAGATCCTTTGTCCCTTTTAAAATTGGGTTATTTGTCTTGCTCCTCCTCCTCCTCCTCCCCCCCTCCTTCTTTCTCCTTCTCCTTCTCCTCCTTCTCCTTCTCCTCCTTCTTCTTCTTCTTTCTCTTTCTCCTCCTCCTCCTCCTCCTCCTCCTCCTCCTCTTATTTGAGACGGAGTTTCACGCTTGTTGCCCGAGCTGGAGTGCAATGACGTGATCTCGGCTCACTGCAACCTCCGCCTCCCAAGTACAAGCAATGCTGCTGCCTCAGCCTCCCGAGTAGCTGGGATCACAGGCGTGTACCACCATGCCCAGCTAATTTTGTATTTTTAATAGAGATGGGGTTTCTCCATGTTGGCCAGGCTGGTCTTGAACTCCTGACCTCAGGTGATCTGCCTGCCTCGGCCTCCCAAAGTGCTGGGATTACAGGCATGAGCCACCGCACCCGACTGTCTTTTTATTGTTGGGTTGCAAATGTTTTTATGTAGTTTAGATACAAGTCCCTTATCAGATCTGTAATATGCACACACTCTCCGCATCCTGTGGTTGTCCT
>NW_012104231.1:1476517-1477308 GCF_000951045.1 Mandrillus leucophaeus
ATAGGGATGTTTTTATTTCTTCTTTTCTGATCTGGATGCCTCTTATTTTTCTTTTCCTGCCTAATTGCCCTGGCTAGAGCTTCCAGTACAATGTTGAATAGAGTGGTAAGAATGGACCCCCATCTTGTTCCTGATCTTTCATCATCAAATATCATGCTTACTGTGTGATTTTTGTGTCTTTCATCAGGTGAGGGAAGCTCCCTTATATTCCTAGTTTGTTGTGCATTTTTATCATGAACAGGTGAATTTTGTCAAATACTTTTCTGTATCTATTGTAGGATCAGATGGGTTTGTCCTTTGTTCTCTTAATATGTTGCATTACATCAATTGATTTTTGAATGTTAAACCAACCTCACGTTCCTGGGACCAATCCCATTGATCGTGGTGTGTAATCTCTTCCTATGTTGTTGGATTTGATTTGCTAGTATTTTATTGAGGATTTTTTTTTGCGTGTGTCTATATTTGTAAGAAATATTGGTCTGTAGCTTTCTTATAATATCTTTTTCTGCTTTTGGCATCAGGGTAATGCTGGCCTCCTAGAGTGAATTGGCAAGTATTTCCTATTCATATTTTTTGGAAGAGTTTGGGAAAAATGGGTATTAGTTCTTCTTTGACTGTTTGGTAAAATTCATCAGGGAAGCCATCTGGACCTGGGATTGTGGACAATTTTTCAATTATGAATTAAATCTCTTTTTTGTTTTAGTTCTATTAAGATTTGTCATGTCTTCATTCTGTTTCAGTAATTTGTGTGTTTCTAGGAATTTGTCCATTTCGTGTCTAGTCTGTTGGCA
>NW_012104231.1:1481893-1483723 GCF_000951045.1 Mandrillus leucophaeus
CACCAGGCCCGGCCACTTCATTCCTTTTTATTCCAATAATATTCCATTGTATGGACCCATCATATTTTTATCCATTGATCCATTGGTGGACGTCGGAGTTGTTTTCACTTTTGAATTCCTATGAGCAGTGCTGCTGTGAACATCCATGTACCAGGTGTTGTATGCATGTATGTTATCATTTCTCATGGGTGTGTAACTAGGCCTGGGTCAAGTGGTATCCCTGTTTAACATTTTGAGGGAATGCCAACTGTCCTCCAAAGTAGCTGTACCACATTACATTCCCCACCACAGTGCAAGAGGGTTCCAGTGTCTCCACATCGTCGCCAACACTCATTATCTGATTTTTTGATTCTAGCCATCCTGGTGGGTGTGAAATGGCATTTCATTATGGTTTTGATTTGCATTTCTGAAACAACTAATGATGTTGAGCACATTTTCATGGGCCTGTTGTCCACTTGCATATATTCTATGGAGAAATGTCTGTTCAGATCCTTTGTCCCTTTTAAAATTGGGTTATTTGTCTTGCTCCTCCTCCTCCTCCTCCCCCCCTCCTTCTTTCTCCTTCTCCTTCTCCTCCTTCTCCTTCTCCTCCTTCTTCTTCTTCTTTCTCTTTCTCCTCCTCCTCCTCCTCCTCCTCCTCCTCCTCTTATTTGAGACGGAGTTTCACGCTTGTTGCCCGAGCTGGAGTGCAATGACGTGATCTCGGCTCACTGCAACCTCCGCCTCCCAAGTACAAGCAATGCTGCTGCCTCAGCCTCCCGAGTAGCTGGGATCACAGGCGTGTACCACCATGCCCAGCTAATTTTGTATTTTTAATAGAGATGGGGTTTCTCCATGTTGGCCAGGCTGGTCTTGAACTCCTGACCTCAGGTGATCTGCCTGCCTCGGCCTCCCAAAGTGCTGGGATTACAGGCATGAGCCACCGCACCCGACTGTCTTTTTATTGTTGGGTTGCAAATGTTTTTATGTAGTTTAGATACAAGTCCCTTATCAGATCTGTAATATGCACACACTCTCCGCATCCTGTGGTTGTCCTATCTCTTCCTTGCTGGCATTGTTTCCAGCTTTTAAAATGTTGGTGCTGTCCAGTTCATCTCTATATTTTTCTTTTGTCACTTGTGGTTCTGGTATCATGTCTAAGAACCTAACCGAAGGTAAAAAAACATTTATGTTTTCTTCTAAGACTTTTACAGTCTTTGCTTTTACACTTAGGTCTAGGGTCCATGAAAATTAATTTTTGTGCATGGTGTGAGGTCGGATCCAGCCACATTCTTTTGCATGTGGCTACCCAGTTGGCCCAGCACTAGCTGTTGAAAAGATTACTCTCCCTTTGGAATTATCTTGGCACCCCTAGTTGGCACCCCTAGTTGAAAATCAATTGACTGTAAAGATGAGGGCTTCTTGCTGGACTCTCAGTCCTATTCCACTGATCTGTAGGTCTATTCTTATTTAGTACCTCACTGTCTTGATTACGTAGCTTTGTCTTTTAATAGCAAGTTTGGAATCAAGAAGTGTGAATTCTGCAACTTTATTTTTCCTTTTCAATATTGTTTTGAGTATTCTTGGCCCCTTTGAATCTCCATGTGAATTTTAGGATTGGCTAGTCAATTTCTGCAAATAAACCAGCTGAGAATTTTGATAGGAACTGTGTTAGGTCTGTAGATCCGTTTGGGGTTTATTGTCATTTCAACAATAGTAAGTCTTTTGTTTCATGAACATGGGATGTCTTTCCACTTATTCAGGTCTTCTTTCATTTATTTAAAAAAATTTAGGTTTTAGAATATAAGTTTTGGACTTTTAAATTAAATTTATTCCTAAGCATTTTATTAT
>NW_012104231.1:1484654-1513380 GCF_000951045.1 Mandrillus leucophaeus
ATGTCTTCATTCTGTTTCAGTAATTTGTGTGTTTCTAGGAATTTGTCCATTTCGTGTCTAGTCTGTTGGCAAGCGGTTGTTCATAGAGTTCCCTCAGAATCCCTTTTATTTCTCTAGGGTAGGCTTGATATCCTCTCTCTCATTCCTGATTTTAGCACTTTGAGTCCTCTCATTTTCTCTGTCACTCTAGCTAGAAGTTTGTCAATTTTGTTGACCTTTTCAAACATCAACTTTTTGTTTTGCTGTTTTTTTTCTATTTTTCTATTCTTATTTGTTTCTGTTCTAACATTTCATTCCTTCTGCTTGCTTTGGGTTTAATTATACTCTTTTTCTGGTGCCTCAAAGTGGAAGATCAGGCTATTGATTTGAGGTCTTCTTTTGTAATACAAGCACATACAAGCAGAAATTTCTCCGTGAGCATTGCTTTAGCTGCATCTCATAAGTGGTTTTGTGTTGTGCTTTCATTTTCATTTAATTCAGTAACTTCTAATTCCCTTTGTGAATCTTTGATCCATTGGTTCTTTAGCAGTGTGTTGTATAACTTCCACTTATTTGTGAATTTTCCAATTTTTCTTCTGCTACTGATTTCTAATTTAATTACATCTTGGTCAGAGGACATCCTTTATATGATTTCAACCTTTTTGAATGTATTGAGCCTTGTTTTGTGGCTTAGCATATAATCTATCCTGGGGAGCATGTCCTGTGCTTGAGAAGCATGTGTCACAGTGTGCACCTGAGCTGAGAAGGGCTTGGTTGGGCTGGAAGAGAGGGAGGGGAGGCTCAGTACAGGTGTGTTGGAAAGAGCCCCCGTTCTCCACGTTCTTGAGGAAGAAGCACACCCCAAAGGCCCCCGCGGCATTCCCACCTCCCTGGAACTTTTCAGATCAAGAAGGAGTGTCTGGCCTGCAGAGGGGCTGCCGCTGTGTTTGACATGTCCTACTTTGGGAAGTTCTACCTGGTGGGGCTGGATGCAAGGAAGGCTGCCGACTGGCTGTTCTCCGCAGATGTTAGCCGACCCCCAGGTATGGAGCCTGGGGTTGGGGGGCATGTTCCTGTCACTCCATGGGCATAGCTTCAGCACTGAGACAAACTGGCAAGCCACGCTGTCCCCTCGGGCACCCTGAGCACACTGCTCCTTGCCCTCACCTGGCCTTGGGCCCCCTTGTCTGGCCCCTTTTGCCCCATCCCAGACCCCAGGCCCTCATTACTTTACTCCACCTCTCCCTCCCACCCTCCTTCTCCTCCCTACCTCTGGCTTCCTCTCTACTGTGTTCCAGACAGGATGTGTGGCAGTTGGCCCTCAGCCACCCCTCTCCTGGGACTGGGGGGACCAGTCCCCGCCATGCTCTCACAGGTGGGATTGCCAGAATTAAATAGAAACACAGGATGCTCAGCTACATTGGAATTTTGGATACATAATGACTCATTTTTAATGTAAGTATGTCCCAAGCCATATTTGGGACATACTTGGGATCTTCATCTGCCTTTTCGTCACTCACCCACCCAAAAGCTCACGCATCCCCGTCTTCATGAGTGTCCTGGGCTGCCAGAACAGAGGATCACAAACCCGGTGGCTTAAAACAACTGCAATTTATTGTCACGGTTCTGGAAACTGGAGGTCACAATGAGGGTGTCTGTACCTGACACTCTGCAGAGGACCCTTCCTTGCTCTTCCAGCTGCTGGTGGTGGCAGGGAATCTTGGCCTTCCTTGGCGTGCAGCTGCGTTACTGCAGTCTCTGCCTGTGTCACAAGGCCTTCTCCAGGTGTTCTCTTTTGTGTGTGTGTGTGTGTGTGTTTTTTTTTCCCGAGATGGAGACTCGCTCTGTCGCTCAGGCTGGAGTGCAATGGCGTGATCTCGGCTCACTGCAACCTCCACCTCCTGGGTCCAAGTGATTCTCATGCCTCAGCCTCCTGAGTAGCTGGGATTACAGGTGCCCACCACCACGCCCAGCTAATTTTTTGTATTTTTAGTAGAGACAGGGTTTCGCCATGTTGGCCAGGCTGATCTGAAACTCCTGACCTCAGGTGATCCACCCACCTTGGCCTCCCAAAGTGCTGAGATTACAGATGTGTGACACCACGCCCAGCCGTGTTCTCCTCTTATAAGGACAGCAGTCAGATTAGATGAGGACCCACACTAACGACCTCACTTTAACCTGATCACATATCCAAAGACCCCATTTCCAAATAAGATCACATTCCCAGTCCTGGGGTGAGGACTTTCACGTATCTTTTAGGGGGGACACAATTCAACCCCTAACATCATCTCTCCAGCCAGCCAACCAACAAACTCACTCCCCAGACTCCTGAGCACCTGCTGCTCACCTCCCATTAATCCAGCCACCCACTCAGTCTTCCATCCACCCATCCGCCAGCCCACACATCCCTGTTTCGCCATACATCTGTTCCCCCTTCTACTCACCCACTCCCTTCCTCCCATCCATCTGCCCACCTTCCCATCTGTCCATCCATCCTCCATCCACAAAGTAATTTATGCCACAGACATTTATGGAGTCTTCTCCGGTTCCAGGCACGGTGCTAGGAGCCCCAGAATGAATGGGGGACATGAATCCTGTCCCTAGAAACTTCTCAGCGTGGTGGTGGATGGGTGGGAGGGGCCAGTGCCAAGGCATTTCAAGAAGAAAGAAGTTTCCTTCCCACAGGGGTGGTGGTGATGGGATGACCTGCCCAAGGCTAGTCGTCTCTGGGTCATTCAGCTGAAAACGGCATCCCTGGGCTGAGGGGCTCTCCAGGTCACCTCCCAGTAGGGCATCCTGTCTGGGACTTATCCAGCCTCTGCGACAAGGAGCTGCCGCTGTGGGCGGCCCTGGGGAAACTGAGGCAGCACAGACCTGGCTGGGGCCTCAGCACAGACCCGGCTTCCTTCTCCCTCTCGCAGGCTCCACCGTGTACACTTGCATGCTTAACCACCGTGGGGGCACCGAGAGTGACCTGACTGTCAGCCGCCTGGCACCCAGCCACCAGGCCTCCCCGCTGGCCCCCGCCTTTGAAGGTATGGGATGCCTCTGTGTGTGTGGCGCTGTGACTGCGGCCTGCTCTGTGGACTGGTGGCTGTGGACAGGGCGGGATGGACAGGATGAGCTGCTGACGGCAGCTCTGTCGTTAGCTGTTGTGCCCACTGTGGTCAGGGCTGGGAGATTAGAGGTCTCGTTTCAGGCTAAATGCGGGCTTTGTTCAGGCGGCACTGCTGGAGCTCCCAGTACTCAATGGTTGCATCTCTGAACCTGTCCACACTGCTGCGTTTCGGAGTGGCTGCAGCGTGGGCGTGCTCAGCTCGGTTGCCCGGAACAGAGCGTGCCAATGCTGGGCCGTGCCTCCCACTCCGAGCAGTCGGCTCCTTTCTGCCACTGACATCCTTGCTGGGATGGCTTCTCAGCCCGTGTGACCCCCTAGTCTGGGGCTTGGATAGGCCCTTAGAAGACATCCGGCTCAGGGCCCACGCCGATGCCTGATCGCCCTCTGCAGTCCCTCTATGTCTGCTTGCATGCCCTCCATGACGGGTAGCTCAGTACCCTCATGCCTTGTTTGCTCAGCCCCGACTGTTACCCAGAGCCAGGACCTGCCTCCTGTCCCTTCGGCTCCCTGATCCTGCCCTGGGTTTACACGGGAGCCATCTGATCTCTCGTCCTGGAACCCATCCCCACCAGGGATGAAGAAGCAGGGAGGGAAACATTCTCTTTCTCCAAGAAGGGGCATTGTCGCCTCTGGGACGGGATTTACACAGGGGAAGGTGCTGACTGTGCAGCTCTCTGTGCTGTCCCCGGGGCAGGGGCGCAGTCAGTGGGGAGGGCTCAGCCCGTTCAGAAAAGCTGGCATCTCCTGGTTCTTGACCTGACTCCGTGCTGCTGGCAAATGTAGTTGTTTCCTCACTGGGACTCAGTCAGTGTCGAACCCCAGCTTGGGCACTGGGGGAGAGAGGCAAGGGGAGAAAGGGGTTCATTCATGATCAGCTCATAACCCGCTCCTTCAGCAGCATTCCCTGAGCACCGACTGTGGGTCAGGCTCGGTTTGAGGCAGGGAGAACCCAGCAATGAACCAAGCACAGAAGGTTATGGCCCATGTGGAGTTTCTATCTCTGGTGGGAGGAAACAGGATTTAAAAAAAATAAAATAAGTGGAAGGTGTAGGATGTAAGATGGGTCAAGAGGAAAAATGATAGACCAGAGCGGGTGGGATACTGGGGGCCAGGGTGGGAAGACTGCGTTCCTCACTGCCCAGGGGGTCTTTGAGGCTGGGGGCTGGCGGGGACTCCTGGGCCTCTGGGGTTCTGCCAAAAGCAGGGAGTAGTGAGGTGAGCCCTGCAGTCTCAAGGCTAGTGGCAGAGATGAGGCTGCGAGTGTGAACAAGGGGTCCTGTGGGGTGCATAGAGCTCGCCCACCCCTTCCGTCTTGCCGTCGGTGACATGGAGGCTGAGAGAGCCTTGTGCTGAGCCAGAGCACCTGTGCTTCATGGATCCGTGAGCTCATTCCTTCCCTCATTCTCTCAACAGTCCTTGCGGCGCCTGTACTGTGCAGCAGCACCAGGGCAGCCAGAGCTGGGAGGAGTTGAAGGAGGCCGGTGCAGCTTCAGGGACTCCATAGTGGGCTGTGTGTGCGGACGGGGACAGGAAGGACTCCGTAACACCTGGAGGGGGATATGCAAGGGGATGGG
This sequence comes from Mandrillus leucophaeus, assembly GCF_000951045.1. NCBI lineage: Eukaryota > Metazoa > Chordata > Mammalia > Primates > Cercopithecidae > Mandrillus > Mandrillus leucophaeus. The sequence continues at coordinate 1,489,326 of NW_012104231.1, forward strand.
AAAGAGCGAGGTGTTAGGGAAGGTCGTGTGAAGCCGCTGAGCTGGGATGAGCAAGGCTTCCTGGAGGAGATGGCCAGCCTGAGCTTGGAAGGGTGGGTAGGAGCTGCTGGCTACAAGGGTGTGTTGGTGAGAACCAGTGTGACCTGCCCATCGCTGGTCCTCTCTGGGTCATTCAGCCAAAATGGCATCTCTGAGCTGAGAGGAGTGATGCCCGTAAGGAGCTGGGCATCAGCCCCCAGGAGAGGGGCGGCCCAGGCACAGCCCATAACCGCAGACTTAGCGAGTCTAGCTAAGGAGACAGTAGAGGGGCCAAAATGAGGTCACAGGTCACCAAAATCCTGGCCAGGTCCTGCCACTGCCTGGCTCAGTGAACTGCCTCCCTCAGCCTCAGTTTCCCCCATCTGTGAAATGGAGTGAGGAAGACGCGCCTCCCGGAACTGCGATGGAGAATTGTGTCAGAGCCTGGGGGGTGCTGGGGGGGCTGGGGACCAGCCTCCCTGAGCCTTGGTTTCCCTGACTGAGGAATGAGGACCTTGCTCGTTCCCCCTCATCAGGGGAAGCTGTCAGGAAAGTGCTTTGAACGCTGAGCCATGTCCCAGTGGTGCACAATTAGCTTTCCAGAGGTTTCTGGTGGATTCCTAGAGCTGAGGGCTGGGGATCAGCGGTGCTGGTTGCTGGGAAGGTTTGCACTTGGTGGGTGTGGAGGTAGCACAGTGAGTCACGTCCCCCAGGGCTCTGCGGGGCCTGGGGACACCACTCAACAGGAGAAAACCACAATGTGGGCTTTGCTTTACTTTCAGGCTTCAAAACTGCACTGTTTGAGTTATGAATATGCATGGGCATTAAATATGCACGTATTGAATACACGTGCTACCTACCCATGCTACATGAGATCACCATGAAGCCGAGAGAATGTGATGATTTACATGTGATCAAGGTGGCGTACAAAGCAGCTGTCAATCTTAAAAGTAATTTTAAATGATCTTTATTGATCTTTTTGTAAGATTACAAAAGGATACATGCTCCTGGGAACCATTCCAACGATACTGAAAAACACAAAATCAGGTGCACAGCCCACAGCTCCCCCAACACCCAGGGCCAATGGCGCAAGTCCCCCGGCCACCCTGCTTTCTCGCTGTTCTCTGCCGTGTCAGCTTTGCAGGCCAGGCCTGGACCTGGGCTGACTGACCACTGGCCTCAGGACTGGCATTTTGTTTTCAGGGAAGTTGATCAGGGATGGTCAGGGCCATAGGAGGCCAGGCCCATCAACTGCCATCTCCCTGGGCGCCAATTGGCCTCAGTAGCTCCCATGCCCTCCTGGGAGAGGCTTGGGATAGCTGCAGACTGGTAGGGCCACCCAGGAGCCAGGGACCTGAGAGTGGCTGTGTGTGTGTGTGTGTGTGTGTGTGTGTGTGTTGAGGGAGGTGAGGTGGGGTGTCTGTCTGGCATAGGGCTGAGGATGCTGTCCAGAAACGGCCCCAGCCCAGGGGTCGGGGAACCCCTTGAGGACTGGCTTGTCTTTGCCTTCATTCTCTGTTGTGCTCATGGTGTCAAGAGGAGGAAGGGAGGGAGCAGCCTGGCTGGGGCCTGCCCGGGCCCCTGAGAGGTCTCTCATCCAAGGGGTGCTCCCAATAGCTCTGTGGGGCCAGATGTTGTGGGTCTACCCCTTTTACAGATGAGAAAATGGGGGCTCAGAGAGGTGAGAAGTGAGGCCGGAGAGCCACAGAACTGCATCTGGGCCAGGCTGGCCTAGGCCTGTGTGTTCCCAAGACACCGTCCTCCCAGGGTGGGGGCATCCCTTTGAGGTGTCTGCAGAGGGCTGGGTGGTAGGGGTTGAGAAGCAGGTCCTTCTCCTAACCCTCATGGCTCAGAGGATACTCTGTGCAGGGCGTGGCCCTGGGGGACCAAGGGAGGGACAGATACGGTCCCTGGGCACTGTGAAGGCACAGGCCCCTGAGAGTGCATCTGTTTTCTCAGCCGGGAGACCCTTGGGCCACCCTCTCTGTCCCCACCTGCCAGGCCCTGAAATCCTGCTCTAAGTCCAGGTGCCTCTCTTCCAGGGGACGGTTACTACCTGGCCGTGGGCGGGGCCGTGGCCCAGCACAACTGGTCCCACATCACCACCGTGCTGCAGGACCAGAAGTTCCAGTGCCAGCTCATCGACAGCTCCGAGGACCTGGGCATGGTCAGCATCCAGGGCCCAGCCAGGTGAGACAGGACCGGGAGCCCGCCCCTGGGCACACCTGCTCCCTGGACCTAGGTCCTCCAACAGGCCCTTGGGCAGAACCGCTTCTCCAGAATGGGCCATTCTGAATAGTGAAGCGCTCTGGTAAACCAGAGATGCCATTCTGAATAGATATCTTGAAAGCATTGGAATGCAGATAAGCCCGTAACATGAGTCAGACTGAGACAACATGAGACAACTTTGTAGTTGTTCAGTCACTGAGGACCCCAGGATCCCAGAGGGGAGAACAGTCTCTGCATCACCCGTGCAGTCTAGGAATTATCGTCCACCATCCCAGAGTGGGCAGAACCAGGCCAGGGTTCGCCCTGCTTACCTGGTAATTTCTGTGTGCCACCTGGATCACATGGGCAGAGTAATATCCTACACCGAGGGGGTCCCTGGCTCCTCCAGAAACACCTGCCATGACAAGGTCTCTGCATGGCTTATCCATGCATGCATTCCTTCTATAAACACCTGCCAGGCTGTGTTCGCCACCCATGAGAAACCAAGACCGGGGAAGACCCTCGGCTGCTGGCTCATGCACACAGCCACAGAAGTGTCTTAGGCAAAAGGACAGCTGAGCAGGTGTGCACCTTGGACAAACCCCTCTGACTGTGCTTCAGAGGCTGGGAGAAGGGACTGGGGATGGGGGACAGAGGGAAAGGGCAGTCATGTTAGCAGCCACTCGTGGAGCAACCTGTGACTTGCCAAGCCTGAGCCAACATCTCCCATCCCCATAGTAGCCCTTTGAGGTGGTCATAATTGTTCTTATTTTTACTGATCCAGAAACTGAGAAACAGAGAGGTAGACACATTTGCCCAAGGTCACACAGCTGGTCAGTGCCAGGGCTGATGGGGAAGCGTCCCGCTTTGTGCTCAGAAGCCTGCACACGCTCATTGCCAACCTTTTTCAAGAGTTACAAACCCTCTGTGAGGAAACAGCCTAGTCTAGGCCTTCCATTGGTGACCCCCCGGGATAAGGGGCCAGGACACTCATCTCAGTGTGCTTCCTGCCACCACATCTGCCTTGGGGCTGGACAGGGTGGCTCTGCTGGACTGGGCAGGAGGAAGAGGCACGAGATGAGGGCACTGCTTCTGGGTACATGGAGGGTGTCAAAGGGGTGATCTATCTCTGGAAAATGATGGGGGCAGCTTTGGGGACAGGACGGGAAAGGAGAGATGGAGAGGTGGGGAGGGGTGGGGGGAGATGCGTCTCCAGCCTGCAGGTCGCCGAGGTGAGCACTTTGACGTAGCGGCGCTGTGTCCGGGTGATATCCTGTCAGCCTGGGATTCTGCCGAGACCTCTGGCTGGAGTGCCCAGACCCTGCCACAGGGTCTGTTTTCCCTGGCACCTCTCCCTGAGTCCTGGGCCGTCGCTCCCCTCTCGGGCTGCGAGGGACTGAGTTGTTGCTGTCCGTCCAAGTGTACGCACTGCGGTGCTCAGAGGCACGCGGCAGATGCGTGCTTGCTGAATGAAGGGATAGAATCGGAGAGGGTCGAGTGCTTTAACATTAACTGGCTTCTGCCAAGGGTTTGACTTGAGGCTGCTCATAGAAAGCAACATGCGTTAAGGAGACGTTGGGAAGAACCCTGCACGAAAGGAGTGACCCAGCCTTGGTGTTCTGGGGGAACTGCTCCTGGCAGTGGCAACAGCAGGTACAAAGGCCCCGTGGCAGGCCAGTACGTTTGTCTGAGGCACACATGGAGGCTGGGATGGAGCAGGCCAAGAACTGTGCTCAGAGGGCAGCACGGTGAGATCCTGGAGGCCCAGTGGCTGCTCCTCTGAGGGAGGGGTGCTGAGCAGAGGAGGAACGTGGTTGGGCTTGGGCTTTGGTGGGGGGTCTCTGCTGTTGGGCCAGTGGGCAGGGGACCAGCAGGCCTGTGAGGAGCCCCAGGCCAGGCGAGGAGGCAGGGATGTCCAGGAGGGAGTGATGAGCTGAGTTCGTACGGCTCACGGGCGAGGGTTTGGCATTGCGGTGGTTCCCATGGACTGGGCGAAGCTCGTAGCACCCGACGGTGGATGGGGTGTGCTGAGAGGGTCAGGGGGAGGGGAGGGGACAGAGACAGCTTCCGCGTGCATGATGAGGAGTGGAGGGTGCCGGCCACAGCGACAGGGAAAGAGACTGGGATGCGGTAGAATCATGCAGGCCCCAGCCTGGCCCACAGGCAGCTGCAATGCTATGTGCTTTCAATTTCTCACCTGAGTGACCCCAACCTCTGCATCTCTGGAGTGGAGGGAGGGGTGTCAAGGCCTGGTCCTCGGAATCCTCCGGCTTCATTGCCACGCCAACCTTGGACAGGAAGTGGGGATATTTTTAGTGTCGGGGAGACAGGTGGGCCGTGGAGGGAGGAGGTGGCAGATGGACAGATCAAGGTGCGGCCGGGGGCGGCCAGTGCGCCCAGCCTCATTATCAGCTACTCCAGCCGGCGGCGGGGGAGGCAGCCAGGGCGGGAAGAGGAGCTCGCTGCCTCCTGGTAATTTCTTAACTTTCTCCTCCAAAATGTCCTCTATCTTTCAAAAATAACCCAAAGTTTCTTAGATGAATAATAATACTGGTGCTGCTGATGAAGGCTGTACTTTCAGACTTGTTATTCAGGACGTGCTCAGCACACCTGCTGGACCCCGGACCAGGCTGTGTGAGCGGCTGCCCCATGGAACTTTCTGGAAATGTTCCATAACTGAGCTCTCCAACATGCAGCCACTAAGCCCTGTGTGGCTACTGAGCCTTTGAAATGTGGCTAGTGGACTGCATTTTTTTTTTTTTTTTGAGACGGAGTCTCGCTCTGTCGCCTGGACTGGAGTCCAGTGGCGCGATCTCGGCTCACTGCAAGCTCCGCCTCTGGGGTTCAGTGATTCTCCTGCCTCAGCCTCCCAAGTAGCTGGGACTACAGGCACCCGCCACCGCACCTGGCTAATTTTTTGTATTTTTAGTAGAGACGGGGTTTCACTGTAGTCTTGATCTCCTGACCTCGTGATCCACCCGCCTCAGCCTCCCAAAGTGCTGGGATTACAGGCGTGAGTCACCGTGCCCGGCCGGGACTGCATTTTTAATACTAGTGAATGTAAACTCAAATAGCCTCATGTGCTGGTGGAGGCTGGGCACGGTGGCTCATGCCTGCAACCCCAGCACTTCGGGAGGCCGAGGTGGTAAGATCACTTGAGTCCCTGGAGTTTGAGACCAGCCTGAGCAACATAGCAAGATCCTGTCTCTAAAAAAACAAAAACTTTTTTTTTTTTTCAATTAGCTGGGCATGGTGGTGCACACCTGTAGTCGCAGCTACTTGGGAGCCCAAGGCTGGAGGATCACTTGAGCTCAAGGAGGTCAAGGCTGCAGCGAGCTGTGATTGTGCCTCTGCATGCCAGCCTGGGTGACAGTGTGACCTTGTCTCAAGCCGAAATGAAACGAAACAAACCAAAACCAATATTCTTGCATGACTGGGAGAGACGGTGTCGTGCAGCCCAGAACTGGCCATCACTGTGGTCATGGTTAACACCACGGGCTTTGTGTGTACTTTCTTGCTGGTTCCTCACAATGGCCCACGGCATCACAGATGAGGGACTGGGACTTGGTAGGGTTGAGGGGTAAGTACAGGGCCTGTGACTAGAACCGGGGCCTCTGACTGGGAAGCTCATGGACCCCTGGAGTTGGGCTTCCCCTGAGGTTGCTGAGCCCACGCCTGGGTCAGAGCCCTTCAAAGCCTTGGACCAGGTGGCAGTTCCAGGCTCCTGCCCCAGGGTCCCTGCCATGTGGCTGCCACTCAGGGCTGCAGAGAGCATGTGCTTGTCAGATCTGAGGCGCTGGTATCACTCTCCAGGACTTGGCACCACGTGGGTGCTGGGTGGTTACATAAGGGTCTTGGCCAACTGCACCACAGCCGAGCACCTCAGGCTGACGTGGGTGGCGGCTCCCAGCACTGTGACGATTGGGATTAGGGTCAGCAGCGCTTCTGGGCAGCTCACCCTGCAGGCTCAACACCTGCTGGGACCCCAGAGGGACAGAAGCGGGAGCATCTCCTGGCAATGGAGGCCTCACCCTGCTGTGCCAAGCCAGGGTGTTCAGTCAGTCCTATTTACTGAGAGCCTTCTCTGTGCCAGACACATTGGGATGGGGGGATTCTGTTGGCACAGAGCTCCTGGGGGTGGGTACAACCAATGTGAGAGACACCCTGGCAGGAGACTGTGGGACCTTGGACAACGAGTACCTGACCAAGACCTAGGGAGTCAGGGAGGGCTTCCTGGAGGAGGTGACAGCTGAGCCAAGAGCTGAAGGATGACAAAGGGTTAAGTGGGGACAGGGGAAGGGATGAGAATGTGGAGGGGCACAAGAGGGCTAGACCTGGAGGTAGGCACAGTGCCCAGGAGGTGAGGGCTTCCTTGGAGACCATGGGTTTTGGCCCCAGTGAGGTCTCCGGTACTTGGGCAAGTGTGAGAGTAGATGTGGTGCTGGGCACCGTGGAGTGGGGAAGGTGGGGAGCGAACCCCCGCCCTCACAGAGCTTATAAACCAGGGGTGGACCCAGCAAGTCTGTGCAGACTGTCAAGTATGGACTGAGTGTCCAGCGCTCAGGAACATTCCCGGGCCCTCGCCGCACTGTGGGCGCTCGGGTGCGGCCCTGCCCTTGCTAGGTGACAGTCCCCTAGGAGGTTGAAATGGCGCTTAGCACCTGCTGGGTGCTAAGCCCAGCTCTCTACCTCTTCCAAGTCTGCAGCCTCAGCGTCTCACACCCATGTCAGGCAGAGGACTTCGGGGCCGAGGTGCCCGATTGGAGGGTTAGGTCAGGGAACAGAGCAGGGTGGTGTCTGGAAAGAGCACTTTCTGCAGGGGGCTGGGAGGAAGCCGGAATCTGCTCCAATCCGCTCTGCCTTGGGCAAGTTACTCTACTCTTTTTTTTTTTTTGAGGTGGAGTCTCGCTCTGCGGCCCAGGCTGGAGTGCAGTGACCGGATCTCAGCTCACTGCAAGCTCCGCCTCCCGGGTTTACGCTATTCTCCTGGCCCAGCCTCCCGAGTAGCTGGGACTACAGGCGCCCGCCACCTCGCCCGGCTAGTTTTTTTGTATTTTTTAGTAGAGACGGGGTTTCACCGTGTTAGCCAGGATGGTCTCGATCTCCTGACCTTGTGATCTGCCCGTCTCAGCCTCCCAAAGTGCTGGGATTACAGGCGTGAGCCACCGCACCCGGCCTTACTCTACTCTTCTGTGCGGCACTGAGGCCGCCATAGCCAGCTCCTCTCTCGGGCGGTGGCTACCGAAGCAGCAGCTGAGGCCCCTCCGGCCTCTGACGAGTTGGAAACCTAGAGGGGCCTGGGGATGTGGACTGTGGACCTGGCCCAGATGCTCTGTTCCTCCTGGCCTGTGGGCTTCAGGGGCATTCTGTGGTTAGATAACCATTCTGGCCTCAGTTCCCCATCTAAGAATCACGAGTCCCATCAGAGCTGTCTCCAAGTCTGCTTCCCCAGGGGTCCTGCTAGCCCCAGCGTTACCCCGCTGGAAGGTGGCTGTCTTGTGTATATTTGGAACATACATCTGTCTTGGTGTATTTTTATTAATCCATGTTTATTGTCGTCTGTCTCATGAGGACAGGGACTTGTCCCACTCATGGCAGGTCCCCGGGGCCTTTCCTGCCCAGGCCCCACCCCTGAGCACTTGCTGACCGAGCGACTTTGCTTTTGCCTGCAGCCGGGCCATTCTGCAGGAGGTGCTGGACGCAGACCTGAGCAACGAGGCCTTCCCGTTCTCCACCCACAAGCTGCTAAGAGCCGCCGGGCACCTGGTAGGTTCCAGCTGGCCACGTCCTCTGGGTCGTGGGTGGCAGCATGGTGTGAGGGGCATCCTGGGGGATCTGGGGGCTGGGGACTCTTGGGCAGGTTCCTCTACCTCCCTGGCCTCGGTCCCCAACTGTGAAGGGGGGCAGTGGGACCAGGCGGCCCTCCCACAGGCTGTTGGCAGCTTGGAGAGGTCATGGGGATCAAAGTCACAGCGTCTTCCATCCAGCCCCAGTGCCTGGTGCGTGCCAGGGACTCAGTCCCAGGGAAGGTGACCTCAGCCTCACCACCCGCATCACCACCTATTGTATCCCCTCCTGAAAGGCTCAGGGCAGCCCTCCTGAGGCTGAGTAACCCCCTGGAAACAGGAGGACCGAGCTCTGCTGAGCAGTAGCCAGCTCCGGAGGTCTCCATGTGGCAGCCTCCCAGCTGCCATTGTTGGCATGGGAGGAGGGGCTGCTGGGGTGGGAGCACAGCCAGTCCCCAAAGAGCACCCCACACATCGCCTGCCAGCTCTAGAAAGTCTCTCTCCTGGGGGCCAGGGCCCACCCCTTCTGAGATGGTAGTGGTGGTGTCCGGTGCCAGGACTCCATGCGACCTGGCCCCAGGCAGGAGGCTCCCTCAGAGACCAGGATCGGGGCCCAGGTTCTAGTTCTGGGCCAGCATGCCCCTCTTCTGGGCTTTGTTTCCTTGTTGGAAAACAGGCATCTTGGCATCTGCTTTGACTTCTCGAGGCTGAGGTGAGGATGGTAAACACAGCCGCCCCTGTTTGCCGAGGGCTTCCTGTGTGCCAGACACTGTTCTGCGAGCATCACAGCACACTTCCCCATGGAATCCCCGCCGCAGCGCGGAAGGCTCTGTTACAGGGTCTCCCAACCTCAGTACGACTGACGTTATGCAACAGACCCTCTCTGCTCTGGGGGCCCTCCTGTGTGACACAGGTGTGTGGCAGCCTCCCTGGCTGCCGCCCGCTAGGTCCCAGTGGCACCCACTGTTGTGACAGCCACAAGTGTGTTCAGACATGGGCAAAGGTCTGCTGGGGGCAAGATCACCCGTTGAGAACCTTGGTGCATGACCACCCAGCTTGTTTGCAGGGGTGTAAGCCATGCAGTGGCAGCGGGGGCCGGGCCTCCAGAGCCCTCCAGCACTCCTGCTGCAGGAGATGTTGCCCTGTGTGACGCATGTTACCCAGATGGAGCTCAGAGAGGCTGCTCAGGGCCACCCGGCTAAAGAAACCCAGAACCCCCCGATATGTGTCAGTGACCCGGATGTGGCCTTCAGGAGGGGATGGGCGGGTGCACGGCCGCATTTGGAGGCAGCTCCCTGTCTCTCCTTCCTGTATGTTCGTCTGGGGTTTGGGTGGGGAAAATGCTAAGGAAGGTTGAGGAGGAGCGAGGTCCTGGCCTGCGGAGGGACTGGAGGTCCTGGGAGACAGAGCTGGGTTCCGTTAGCAGATAAACAACGTGGCGATGACTGTCAGGGAGGAGGCAGCCAGAGACCAGGGAGATCCCGGCGGCTCTGCTCTCACCTCCCCTCTCCAGAGGCTGCACAGGGGCAGGAAGCAGGGCTGGCTGTGTCTAGCTTGCTTCCTGCCTCTGGTGCAAAGCTGCCTGCTGGGACCAGAGAGGGTGGGCGCTCAGAGAGAGCAGCACAGCTGGATCCAGGCCACATGGCCTTCAGACGGCCCGACTCCAGCTCCAGCAGGCCGGCCACGGGGTCCACACGGCATCCAGCTTTGTCTGCAGCTGGGCTCTGGTTTGCAGAAGGGGAGGGGAGCCGTGGGTTCTCCCACCTTGCTGAGGCTTGGCATAGGTGCTGCCTCTGTATGGTTTGGCTACAGGAAGGGGAGACAACCAGGTGGGAACACGTCCCCTCCCATGTGAGGCCCAGCAGCCTCGCCCCCACCCGCGCGGCCATTCCAGCAAGCTGCTGGGACTTGTTCTCAGACAGGCGGCTCCAGCTGCCTCCCCTCCCCTGGGGCTGGTCCTTTCCTGGCCCTGGCGGCCTCCCCAAGCCTGGACCGCGGCTGCCTGGGTCTGCCTCCACCTGTGTGGCCCAGGAGCCAGGCCAGGCCAGGTGCTTGCTGAGCTGACACAAAGGCTCTGCTTCCAGGATGACGTCCCCCAGAGGAACAGGCCAGGCCAAACACAGCGTTGGGGGTGTAGGGGGTGCAGGGACGGTCACAGGGGCCGCTTCTCCCCACAGTCTCCTGCTCATTGGTGTAAAATAACTGACTGGTGTTATACAAACACGTCACGGCTGCATAAGATACTGCTCATTGCTCAGTTTCCAACCGTCACTGCACATAGGATTCAGCACAGGGGCTGAGTGCAGAGCTCGCTTCTAGCAAGCCCACTTTGGGCACGATCCTTGCCGCCTCAGAGCGAGGATGCTGGGTCTATGGGCAGGTCTGGTGAGCTGCTGCACGAAGCTCATCTGGCTGGGACATGGTGGTCAGCGGCATCTCAGAGGACTGATGGGGACATCCATAGCCTGCCAGCGAGTTAGCGAAAACCCCTCTAATCCCGTCCCCAGAGAAACCAGGGGTGACAGTTGAGTGCGTTGCCTGCTATCTTCTTCCCGTCATCTGTGACTGTCTGTGGATTTTAAAACGTAATCAGGGCATCCCCTGCAGTCTGTACACACTGCTTTATTCTCCCGGATGTCGTGACTGTTTTCCTGTTCCTTTGAACGTTCCCTGAGAACCACTTGGAACCCTCAGCTGCGTCTCCAGTGCCCTGGGCGTGGATTTCACACTGGGCCCACCTCTTTGCTTTGGAAGTGGCCCCGGGAGGAACTTCCCTTGAACACCATCCTCCCAATAGACCCTGACTATTGGTCTGAGAGAGGGTAGAGCTGGACCCACCGGGTTGGAGGTGTCTGCGGTTCATGGTCCCGGCCTTCTGAGTCACTCTGTGGGGTGTTGTTCTTCGGTATTCTGCGCCGCTCGCTTGCCCAGTGCTACCCTAGGTCTCAGGCGGAGTGGAGAGAAGCACAATGCTTTCTAGGCCGGGGTCCCTGCCTGTGGGATGGGTGGGAGGGGAAACACAGGGGAGGCGGGACATGAGCATCAGCTGGCGTGCGCAATCCTGGGGACACAGGAAACAGGCGGTGGGGAGGTGCTGCACGTGTAAGGAGGTTCAGCTGCCAGGAAACACGCCGTGCGCCGGCCATGGCGGTTATCCGTGGCGTACCTCCCAGCACCGTCAGCTCACGTTGGACCACTTGGGACTCTCGGTCAAGCATTAGTGTTTTACTAAACAAGGATCCGTTCCCAGTGCTGTGCTTCTCGCCCTCTCCCTCACCAGTGCTTGAGGGGCTCTGGAGTGAACTCTGTACATGCTGTCTGGGAGCCCACTGGGTGCTGGACTGGGGTTCCAGGATGGAAGATGTGGCTCCTGCCCTCGATGGACTCAGACCCCGAGTGAGGTTGGGGCCCAGGAAGGGACCTGCAGCCACATTCCAGCCTGTACTGGAGAGAGGTCCTGGGCAGGGCGAGTGGTGACCACAGGCCAAGGGGTTCTCATGGAACCGAGAGTCCCACAAAGATGGCCACAGAGAACTGAGTGTTGGCAGGAAACAGACAGGGTGGGGCAAGGCTCCGAGTGTCGAGCGTCTTGGCCTCTCGGCCGAGAACAAAGTGTGGCCCGTGTTGGGGAGCTCTGCCCTGGGACTGACCCCAGGGCCTGTGGACGAGCTGGCTGGGAGCCCATATCAGCTGCCCCTGCTCCACCCGCTCCCCACCAGCATTCTCCCCGTCTCTGTGGGCCCCATCCCGACACCTCCTGGCCCCCGTGGCAGGACCAAGGCAGCAGATGCCCCGGTGCTGAGGGCAGGCTTCCATCCCCCCACAGCCCCAGCCAGGAGCTCGTCCCTGCCGACAGCCAGTGCCCCAGGGCCACACTCCTTAGGAAGACGGATGACCTTAGTGTACACAGATTTACTGTCTCCTGGGCTGAGTGGCTGGTTCTGCGGGGTCACTCCCATGCTCATGTTGTTAGAGTCCACAGGGTCTGTCGGGGACAGGCTAGGGGTGAGCTGGGGCTGACCATCTTCACCTAGAGACCCTGATGCCCAGCACTGAGCACAGCCCCACTGGCTTCTCATCCATCTCCCTCGTCCTCCCAGCAGCTCTCTGGAGTGGGCACTATGGGCCTGGCGGCCAGGTTTGCTTGTGTCTGGAGTGACCAGTGTGGGCCTGGTGGCCAGGTCTGCGTGTGTCTGGAGTGACCAGTGTGGGCCTGGTGGCCAGGTCTGCGTGTGTCTGGAGTGACCAGTGTGGGCCTGGTGGCCAGGTCTGCGTGTGTCTGGAGTGACCAGTGTGGGCCTGGTGGCCAGGTCTGCCTGTGCCTGGAGTGGCCAGTGTGGGCCTGGTGGCCAGGTCTGCGTGTGCCTGGAGTGGCCAGTGTGGGCCTGGTGGCCAGGTCTGTGTGTGTCTGGAGGACGACTGCGGCCCTCAGGGGCTTGAAGTTGCTGGGTGGCCAGTAGGTCCAGCTCCCATGAGATGGGGCCGGGGACTCGAGGAGTAGGCACCGCCAAGGGTGTGGAGGACGGAGTGGCCAGGGATCCTGCCCTCAGTGACTTCTGCCTTCTCTTGAGGGCCCCGGGGAGGTGTGGGCCAGGAGAGCAGAGGTTTTGGGCCCTTACTGTCAATGTTACAGTTTTTGCTGACCTGGGAGGCTGTCCCTCAAAGTGGCCAGGGCCACGCACTCCCAGGTGGCCCCAGCCTGGGACTCAGTGCCCTCCCCATTTCCTGGCCAGCAAGACAGATGGGGATACAGCCACTGGCCATGGCCAACTCCCCCTGTAGGGCGGCCTCACAGGTAGGTGTGAGATGGGAGTTGAGTCAGCCACAGATGCTGGGGGTGGTTTGGGACCAAAGCGTCCGTGTTACCCAAGGCTCCGTGGAGGTCAGGCCAGAAACGTGGCTTTCCATCCTGCCCCATCCGTCTGCGGGACACCTCTCTGGGCCTCAGTGTCCCCACCTGTAGCACAAAGTCTAGCACAATGTCTGAAATTCTTTCCGGGCCATTCCATAAGTCTGTCCAGACACTCTGGATTCTCTGAATCCAGGGAGAATTTAATATTCTCCTAAATAATATCTTGTGCTGGCTTAAAAATGTGTTGATGACATATCCCTCAACGTGAAGAAACGCTGGGCCGGAGCGTGGACCTGAGCCAAGTATTTATAGGCGATCAGTTGAGTTCCAGCCAACCAGATGCAGGAGAGGAATGTGTGTGCCTGCACCGTCAGCGGAACCTCTGGGTTGAAGGCAGATGCAAGGGCCGATGAGGACAAGGGCCAGGGCTGCAGACCCTGGACCCGGGTACGAGAGTGGGCTCCTGCCGCTGCCCAAAGACCCTCCTCACCACCAGACGAATTGGGCGCAATTCCCAGCCGAGCACTGCTGCTTTCTGCACTGATTCTTCTCTGAGAGGCTGGGATCTGACCCAGGCCGCCACGATCCCTGGACTGCTAGAGGAAGCAGCAGGGTGGGGAGAGTTATTGTCCGCTCAGCAGCCAGCAGACCAGCTGTCCTTGCTCCCCAAATATCTGCCTCGAGGCCAGCAAGATTCCCCGTGGGTCAGTGCTCTCCCGGCGTGCCTCCCGGAGCTCCGCTCGGCCAGACGCGGTGTTCCCAGAGCCCCTGCCGAGGACAGGCCCCGCTGCGAAGCGGCATGCTGGGCTGGGAGCACTCCGTGGGGCACGGCGATAAAGTGATTTTCTCTGAAAATTAATTTCAGCTCGAAAGGAAATTGAATCTCTTTTCCTGACAGCGAGAAGTCCTAGTTGTGGCGCTATTAGGATTTGATTAGTTCAGGATGGAGCAGTCCTGCACCCACACACATTAGATAACCATGACATGCCAGTCAGAGACCAACTGGGTTCCGGTCACTGCCTAAACACGTGCGTTACAGAACCTGTGCAGATATGCTGAGGCCTGAGACAGATACCCAATGTCATGGGCAGGTTCCCTGATGCAGCGCAGAGAGACTGGTGGCCGCAGGCTGGGGCGCCATGTTCCCTGTCACGGGTTAAGCTGCTGCCATGACAATGTGAAGTGCCTGGGCCCCAAGGGGAGGTTGGAGCCAGGGTGTTTGTGGAGTGGGTGGTGGGAAGCTTCGACCTGCCCCGGGTTTGCTGCTTCTGTCTGGGGCAAGTGACCTCATGCAGAATTGGGTGCAGAGGGCCCTGAGCTGGGGGCCTCAGAGGCTTCAGGGGCAATCGGTTCCAGGTTCTCATCTTGCCCTTGTAAGGAAAGAAAAAGTGTGATCCCTCCCCTCAGCCATCATCAGGGGCATGGGAGACAGGCCTGTAACAAAAGACAGGTTCACAAGAGAAAAGCACACCAGATCTATTTAATCAAAGCTTTATGTGACATGGGAGCCATCAGAAAGGGGGACCCAGAGGCCCAGGGAAGACGGTTCCAGTGCTCAGGGTCGGTGAAGAACGGGCAGCTATGTGATGTGGACAGGTGTCGGATGGCAGGGGATGCCTGTGGGGATGGACTGCGGGGAGGCCGGCGAGGTCGGCCATGCCGATCCCCCTTGGTCTCTCCGTGCAGTGCTCCTCACTCCCAGGCATGGGGCAGGATCCCTGGAGCTAGGGCCTTATGACCCACAGTCAGACAAAGTGGGCGGAGAACATCTTTAGGGCCAGTTGCTCCCCAGAAAGGTGGGGAAGGCTTGTGTTGTATTTCTAGGTCTCATGGCTGGCTTTGGGGGAGAGGGCCTCTACTGTCCATGACCCACCTGGGGAAAGAGGAATTCTGGCTTTTGTGACTTGCTGCGGGGGAGAAAGAGGGCGAAAGACAGGAGGGGAGGAGGAGGTCGGAGAGAGACTTGAGCTGCACCAGAGGCCTTCTGGTCTCCTGTAGTCCCGAGTCCTCATGCCAGGTGCCCTGCTTGGGGGATCATGGTCTGAATCCTAGAACGCTTGCAGCAGATGAGCCTCGAGCCTGCTGGCCACTGTGGTGGGGGCTGGCGAGAATGGGTACCAGTGCTGTGTGGCCCAGGGAAGGAGGCCGCCTGCACCTGCCCACTGACCGACACTTGCCACCCAAGTGGCCTGAATGGAATGGGACAGGCAGGGCGGGTTCCTCTCACCCTTGGGGACCAATGACATCCCACAGAACTCCCTACAGGGCCTGGAAGTGTCTGACCTCCAGAACCTTCCAAAAAGAGAGGATCTTCAGGCCAATTTGGAGGGAGAGAGCCATGGTCATAGTAATGATGTTTGCCTAAGCGTGGGGGACTCAATGGGCCTCAGCCCCGCCCCACGTGATCTCTTTCCACAGAGGGATCCTCTCTCATCACAACCTGCAGTGCAGGAGTCTGAGCCCTAGCGAACGACACCAGTGGCAGGTGGCTCTGCAAGTGTCAGGAATCATTCCCCTCCTGTCCAGGCTGACTGGCTGGGAACAGTGCCTGGCCACTGGGAAGACTGGCACCAGGCAGCCCTGTGGGTCCTGAGCCCTCACCCCTAGCCAGGGCCAAGCAGGAAAGGGACTCAGCTCCCAGCAGGGTCCATGCTGTCACAACGGACCCCCGCCCCAACCCTTTATTTGCAGAGCTAAATCTGCTCATAACAGACATGTCACTCCAGGTGACTGATTAGTTCCATGGGTGGAGAGGTCCCCTGTAGCCCCACCCTTCATGGGTTTGATTCCAAAGCACCTATTCCTAAACAGGAGGCAGAGTTCGTCTCACCTTGGTCTTCCTCCCTCCCAGCTCAACCCCCACCTGGCCAGGTATCTGTTCTGGTCTGACCCTCAAACTGTACCCAGTTTGAGGTCAGGGGCCCAGGCTTGAAGGTGCATCCCCTACAGATTCTTTCAACAAGAATCATGCATCATAAACTCTGTCTGGATCTGAGAACATTGTCGGTTCACCTCACTCCTCTCACCCCTGGAGGATGTGCGTTTCCAGGCTGACAGTCCTGGAGGATGTGGGTTTCCAGGCTGACAGTTATGTTCGAAGCTCTGTGCTTCAAACATACTGTTCTACAGTAGATGAGCATCTACTGGAGCCACGCCAAGGGATGGTTTCAAGGTTTCAGGCCTCCCTCTCTGTCTTATTTATTTGAGATGGAGTCTCACTCTGTTGCCCAGGCTGGAGTGCAGTGGGGTGACCTTGGCTTACTGCAGCCTCCGCCTCTCAGGTTCAACCAATTCTCCTGCCTCAGCCTCCCAAGTAGCTGGGACTACAGGTGCTCGTCACCACACCCAACCAATTTTTGTATTTTAGTAGAGATGGGATTTTGCCGTGTTGGCCAGGCTGGTCTCAAACTCCTGGCCTCAAGTGATCCGCCCAACTAGGCCTCCCAAAGTACTGGGATTGCAGGCATGAGCCACCACGCCCAGCCTCTCTCTGCCTCTTTCTTTCTCTCTTTCTTTTTCATTTCTCCTTCCTCCTCCCCACCTACCCACTCAGCACCCTGCCCACTCTGATGCCTGCGTATGCCCCAGTGTTTTCCATGCAGGGATTCGCTGGTGTTTTTCCCGTTTGGTACGTACTGTGCTTTCTGTAGTCTAACAGCCCATGACCGACCATCTTCACTTCTGGAACATTCTCTACCGTTATCTTTTTAAGTACCGCCTTTCCCCCCGCTCCCCACCCGCCTGGTCTCTCTGGTATCTCCTTGACCTTCTGTTGGACACAGGATGCAGCTTCCTGTCTGGCCTGGGGCCATTCCCTCACATTCCCCAAATTCCCATCTCTGTCTGCACCCCCTGGCTCCTCTGTTCCTGTGGCCCAGGATGTCGAGAAAGTGCCGGTCACTTAGTTCCTAGCCTCAGTTTCCCATGAAGAAAAGGAGCTGGTTTGTTGGCTGGTTTGTTAGTTTAAGTGTACAGTTTTGTAGTGTTAAGTATGTTCATATTGTTGGGAAACAAACCTCCAGAATGTCTTCATTTTATGAAACTGAAGCTCTGTCCCCATTGAGGCAACTCCCTTTCCCCCTCCCCAGCCCCTGTGCCCTCCATTCTGCTCTCGCTGTCTATGAATTTGGTGACTCCAGGGACCTCATATGAGTGGAATCAGACAGGATTTGTCCTTCTGTGACTCGCTCCCTTCACTTAGCATGATGTGTTTATAATGTGTTCATTCGCGTTGTGTTATGCATCCAAATTTCCTTCCTTTTTAAGGCTGAATAATATTCCTTGGTGTGGATAGAACACATGTTGTCTGTTCATCATCTGTTTCTGGTGTTTTTGTTTTTGTTCTTTGAGACAAGGTCTTACTCTGTCACCCAGGCTGGAGTGTAGCAGCACGATCTCAGCTCACTGCCTCAACCTCCTGGGCTCCAGTGATCCTCCCCCTTCAGCCTCCCAAGTAGCTGGGACTACAGGCACACGCCATCACACCCAGCTAACTCTAAAATTTTTTGTAGAGACAGGGCTTCCCTGTGTTGCCCAGGCTTGTCTCAGACTCCTGGGCTCAAGCAGTCCTCCTGCCTTGGCCTCCCCAAGTAGCAGGATTACAGGTGTGAGCCACCATGCCCCGCTTGTTCATCCTCTGTTGATGGACACTTGGGTTGCATCTACCTCTTAGCTATTGTGAATAACCCTGTGAACATGAGTGTGCAAATACATCTTCGAATCCCTCCTTTCAATTCCTTTGGGTGTATTCCCAGAAGTGGGGTTGCTGTATCACATGGAAGTTGTATTTTTAATGTTTTAAAGAACTGCCACCCTGTTTTCCACAGTGCTTGCACCATTTTCCATTTCCATCAACAGTGCACAAGGGCTCCAGTTTCTCCACATCCTCACCAACACTTTTTACTTCCTTTTTCTTGTTTTTATAATTGTCATCCTCATGGGCACAAAGTGATAACTCACTGTGACTTGGATTTGCGTGCCTCTGATGGGTAGTGATGTGGAGCATCTTTTCCTGGGCCTGTTGGCCATTTTCATTTGTATTTGGGAATTGTTGATTCAAGTCCTTTGCCCATTTTTTTTTTTTTTAGATGGAGTCTCGCTCTGTTGCCCCAGCTGGAGTGCAGTGGCACAATCTCGGCTCACTGCAGCCTCCACCTCTTGGATTCAAGTGATTCTCCCGCCTCAGCCTCCCAAGTAGCTGGGACTACAGGCACACACCACCACACTCAACTAATTTTTTAAAAAAATATTTTTAATGGAAACAAGGTTTCACTGTGTTGGCCAGGATGGTCTCGAACTCCTGACCTCAGATGGTCCTCCCACCTTGGTCTCCCAAAGTGCTGGGATTACAGGCATGAGCCACCACACCTGGCCCCTTTGCCCATTTTTAATGGTGGTATTTGACTTTTTATTAAGTTGTAGGAGTTCTTTATTCTGTCTGGGTAGAAGGCCCTTATCCTATGTAAGACTTGCAAATGTTCTCTCCCATCCCATGGGTTGCCTTTTCACTCTTTATTAGTGTCCTCTGAGGTTGCAAATGTTCTCTCCCATCCCGTGGGTTGCCTTTTCACTTTTTTTAGTGTCCTCCGATGCCCGAAAGTGCTTGTGATGAATGTCCTTCCATCTGACTTTTGCTTTTGTGACCTGTGCGTTCAGTGTCCTCTCCAGGAAACCCTTGCCATTTCCAACTCCCCATGCTTTCTTCCAGGGGCCGTACAGCTACAGATCTTACCCTTATGTCTTTGTTCCATGTCTAGTTAATATTTGGACGTGATGTAAGGTAAGTGACCAGCTTCACGCTTCTGCACGTGGCTGTCGGATCCTCCCAGCACCACTTGTTGGAGACTCTTTCCCTGTGAGTGGCTTCAAGCGCCCTTGTCGAAATCGTGTGAACACATACGTGACGGTTCATTTGACTTCGCTTTCTGCAACTTTGCTGACTTCGTTTAATATGTTCAGCAGGTTTTTTTGCGTGGAATTTTCGGGATGTGGAAAGGGTTTAAACAAAACCTGACACGAGGCCCTTCCTGCTGATCTTCCACAATTCTGTGACTCCATCCGTGGCCAGGAGTTCCATCTTGCAGTTTGGGGCTTTCAGAGCCCACCTGAGCCAAAGTGGCCAAGGGCTGCGTGCCAGGACCACGTGCTTGGTGCACACGTGCCATCCTTGGTTGATGGGTCAGAGGAGGGCACTGAGGCCGAGTGGGCCGACCCCCATGGGCGCTGGGAGATGCTGTTCCCACCCAAGCCCAGCTGACTGGGAGCCCATGTTCCAGATGTCCTCACTCGGCCTGTCCCTTTCCTTGTGGGTCACCACTTGGAAGAACTGAGGACCGATCCCACTCTACTGCTTTGGTGGAGAAAAATGCAAGATGCCTCAACAACCAGTGATTCTGTGATGTTAGAGAGGCCCCTGGATTTCCCCAGACTCTCACTTTGTCGGGAAGCAGGTGTGGCCCCCGTTTTCCTCCTTCGTTCAGGGACTGCTTCTTGGGCCAGGCTGTGCACAGGGTATGATGGAGACCCGGACCCAGCCGACTCCATCCTCGCTGAGCTGCTGGAACCAGGAAGGATGGGACCGCTCCCTCCCTTCCACCCGTGAACTCTCACTGAGCTGGGTGACGGGTCTTTGTCTGAACAGGGACCCACAGTTGGAGGGCCGTGGATAGGTGCACTTTAAAAATTATTTTTCCTGTTTCAAAATGTGATTGGCTTTGAGCCCTGAGATCCTCCATAGGCTGTCTAAAATTAGAACCCCGTTGACAAGGCAATCTTTGTCAGGGGCCTACGGCTTGCACCAGGGAAGCAGGGAAATGTCAACAGTACATTTTCTGTGTCAATTTTGAGTTTTGTAGGAGGCCTGGGCAAATGGCAGCCTAGAACAATTTGCGCTATTTCCAAAGCTTTTAGAATCCAGCCCCTCGGAGGCCAAGTGATTAAAGTGTCAGGTTTATAAGGAGCTGCCCCTGTGGTTGGGAGAGCGGCCTCTGCCCTCCCTGCCACAGATGTATCCCAGCAGGAGCTGTACGGGGAGGGCCTTTCCGCTCAGAATAGCAGTGGAATCAGCTACTCCACTGTCTGGGATCCTGCAGTCAGCCTAGCTCTCCCCGTTCCTTTTGTGAGCTCTGTGGTCCCAGGGCTGAGCACTCAGGCTTTCCCATGGGAGTCAGTGGGTTCAAGGGTTTGCTTGAAGGTGAGGACGCAGACTCTAGTTACTGGGTGTGGATGTGCCACGCACCTGAATCAAGTGTGTGAGGAAAATCACGTCTCCCGTGCAAGGAGCCCCCCACGCTGCCTGTGGCCTCCACGGAGCCAAGTGCTAGCCTGATGTGCAGATGTGCAGGACACACCCTCCCAAAGACACCAGCTGTCCTCGGCAGAGCTGGGTGTGCCTAGGCCCGGCTCAGTGCCTCTGGGAGCCTCTGTGTCTGCCTCATCCCATGGACATGATTGACAGTGTTCCCACCGTTGCATGGGCCACGGAGGGACGAGATGAAGCTTAGCTCACGAGCACGTAATCGGCACTGTCACTTCTGCAGGGCTTGGGGTCACCATGTCTTTCACAGTCAGGTATCCACAGCCCCACATGCCTTTCTCTCCTGCCTCCCGCCATATCCGCTGCCCAGCACCGGGCCTTTGCACCCTCACCTGGAAGGCCTGTCTGCAATGGCAGTCTCCTGCTCTGCCTGCCAGCCTGGTCTGGCGTCCCAGGCAGAGGCCTTGCTTTCCGGCCTCTTCCCCACCCAGAACATGGCTGTGCTCACGGCCGAGCTGAGTCCTGAGGGGGCAGAGGATATGGCTGTCTTCAGAGCCCTGTGCCGGGCCGGGGCTGACCAGAATGGTGGGTGATGGGCTCCTCGGACAACAGGCTTGGCACCTGGCTGTCCCCTTCCCCGATGCCTCTGTCCCCACCGAGCACAGCCAGGGTGGTGTCCCTTGAGCTGGGCTGCTGCCTTCCCCCTGTTCCTCGCAGATGTGTCTCAGAGCTTCTGAAACAGATGAAGCTGGGCTCCCAACCCGTCTTACAGACAGGGAAGGGTGAGAAGCTTGTCCCAGGTCACTGCTGTGGACTGAATGGTGACCCCCAAAACATATGTCTACATCCTAACTCGCCAGAACCTGCCTTGTAACTCGCCTTATTTGGAAATAGGATCTTTGCAGGTGTAATTAAGGTCAGGATCTCCAGATGACATTATGTAGGGCTAGGGAAGGTCCTCACTCCAGTGACAAGCATCCTTGGAGGACACACAGAGGGGAGACTGTAGGGCCGAGGCAGAGATCGCAGCGATGCAGCCACAGCTGAGGGACACCTGGAGGCGCTCAGCAGGACGCTCCCTGGAGAGTGGAAGGGCCGTCTCCACGTCTCCCGAGCCTGCAGAGGGAGCGTGGCTCGCCCACATGGTGAATTTGGATTTTGAGCCTCCAGAACTGAGAGGGAGTTTCCTGCTATTGATTTAAGCCACCAGTTGTGGTCATTTGTTATGACAGACAGGAAGCCAACCCAGTCCTGGAGAAAATCTGAGGTCTACAGACAGCAAACCTGCCATCTCCCCTTCCCAAAGGGGACCCCCTACTTCTCCTCAAAGATTTCCGGAGCAGCTGGAGGGAGCAGCTCTTCAAGACCCCATTTCTTGGTGGCAGTCTGGCTGGGACCCAGGGCCAGCTGGTAATCATGGTGACGGTAGGAGCTGTCCATCAGGAAGTGGTAGCTTGGGCCTGGACCTCGGCCATCTTACATGGCCACATCTAAGCCATGACCTTGTCCCCCAGGTCCGGGCCATGCGGCTGTCCTTCGTGGGGGAGCTGGGCTGGGAGCTGCACATTCCAAAGGCGTCCTGCATACCCGTGTACCGGGCTGTGATGGCCGCAGGTGCCAAGCACGGCCTCGTCAATGCAGGGTACCGCGCCATTGACTCCCTGAGCACTGAGAAAGGTGAGTGCAGGGTCTGGTTGGCACAGGGCACGGGGCAGAGAGGGAGAGGGGCTGGTTGGGAGTGACGCTTGAGACACCTGGAGGCCGAGAAGCTGTTTACCTTCCCTGTGTTGTCACCCGGCTTCCTTCTTTCCACACCATGATTTCCTCCCCCACACCCCAGCGCCTGACATCCTCCATTTCCCCAAACCCTCTTGCTGCCCAGGGTCTTCGTGCAGGGCCCCAGGGGCAGTGTTGGGATCTGCGACACCTGCGCACACCTGGACGCAGAGAGCTGAGGTGCTGCCCGGCACCTGGAGGGCAGGCCCAGGCTGGGTTGGAATGGAGGGCCTTGGTTTCTCTGAGAACTGTGAAGAATAGAGCAGGGGAGCAGGTGCTGTGGCCTCTGGAAGAAGCCCAGACCCTTGTCCACAGCAAGGATGGAGGCTCAGAGCGGGCTTTGGGCAATTCCCCAGGGTGTTGGGCACCCAGCTTGGGCATTGGGAAGCTCCCCCTTCACGAGCCCCTCCCTGACACCCCCATCTGAGGGTGTAGAGGGCTGCAGTGCTGATGGGCAGTCTTCTCGGGGAGTGGGGGGGTCACCCCAGGGAACCTTCTGGAGTTGGGGATGCCCCTGCCTCCTGCCCAGGTGACTAAGCAGCTCTGAGAGTGTGGGTAGGGGCTGGAGGGGGTAGGTTTAGGCAGCATCCTCATGCATCTCCTGAAGGGCTTATCCCCCTTAGGGTGGCACCAACCCGGTGGTTTCCTTTCCCACAGGCTACCGGCACTGGCATGCAGACCTGCGGTCGGACGACAGCCCCCTGGAGGCAGGCCTGGCCTTCACCTGCAAGCTCAAGTCACCGGTGCCCTTCCTGGGGAGGGAGGCCCTGGAGCAGCAGCGGGCCGCAGGCCTCCGCCGGCGCCTGGTGTGCTTCACCGTGGAGGAGTGAGTATCCCGCTGTCCCACACCCACCCGGAAGCAACTGCCTATAGCCAGGGCAGGCAGGCACTTCTCAGTCCCCCAGTAAAAGCCCCTGGTACCAACACTTCCCATGTGCCAGCCATGCTCTTCCGGAACACACTCAGCAGTCCACTGCAGATAAGGAAATCAAGGCCAGAGAGAGGCCATCTGGCCAGGTCACATGCTGTTAAAGGCAGAAAGGCAGAGAGAATTTGCTCTTTCTTTTTTTTTGAGACGGAGTCTCACTCTATTGCTCAGGCTGGAGTGCAGTGGCGCGATCTCGGCTCACCGCAACCTCCGCTTCCCAGGTTCGAGTGATTCTCCTGTCTCAGCCTCCCGAGTAGCTGGAATTACAGGCGCCTGCCACCATACCCAGCTAATTTTTGTATTTTTAGTAGAGATGGGGTTTTACCATGTTGGCCAGGCTGGTCTTGAACTCTCCTGACCTCGTGATCCGCCTGCCTCAGCCTCCCAAAGTGCTGGGATTACAGGTGTGAGGATCCCAAAGTGCTGGGATTCAAACCAGGCCAGTGTAAGGTTGTACACCTGGGGCCCCTCCCAGGCCAGCAGGGCCCGTGGGGAGATAGGGAAGGCTCTGCGCTCTTCGAATGCAGGTCTCAAAAGAGAAAGGTGCAGCCAAGCCCAGGCCACCCCTCTGCGGCGGGTCTAGGCTGAGGGCCTTGGAAGGGTGAACCCAGGGAGCCTGGCCTCCCAGTCACTGCGCCATGACCTCCCATCCTGTTCTGGTTCAGTTTCCCCACAGCCCTGTGATGGGGGTAGAGGGACTGTGCTGGGGCCGCCATCCTCATTTACAAATGGAGACCACATGGTGCCAAGGAGCAGGGGACTCACGCCCAGTCACACAGCAGAGGTGGAAAGAGAGACTGTGCTTGGGGACGACCTGACCCCCTGCTCTCCCCATTGAGTGGCTTTGAGCACGCTGCTAGGAGCCTGGCACACGTGCTCCCTTGGCTCCTGGGAGAGTTTGGATTCCAGGGACCCGAGTCCCCCTTGGGTTGCAGGGCAGTCTGAGAAGATGAGGCCCTGCACAGAGGCCTCCCGTGGTGCCTGTGGGGGTCCGAAGCACAGGTCTCCCGGCACATGGGCAGCTTTGGGCTCTGTGGACGTGGAGCTGACAGCCAGCTGCAAACACTGCCACTTCTCCCAGGTTTCTGGAGCCTTCAAAAGGAGTGTCAGAGTGAGGAGGGGAGGGAGAGGGAGGGTGAGGGACAGGGAGGGTGATGGAAAGGGAGGGTGAGGGTGAGGGACAGGGAGGGTGGGGGAGAGGGAGGGTGAGGGAGGATGAGAGTGAGGGAGAG
>NW_012104231.1:1514664-1522233 GCF_000951045.1 Mandrillus leucophaeus
CCCATGTTTCTATTCTCCTCTCTTTCCTCACTCCGATGGTGAGGGGAGAGGGAGGGTGAGGGAGAGGGAAGGTCAGGTAGAGGGAGGGTGAGGGGAGAGGGAGGGTGAGCGGGGCCGTGCTGTCTTCGTCCTATGGCTTCTCCCTGGGTGCCTGTCAGGCTCTGCCTTTCACGTGACAGCCTGTCCAGCTCCTCAGCTCCTGGAGAGGGGGCCCCTTGCAGACAGGTCAGCGTCCATGGGTCCCTTCTGCCTGCCTGACCCCGACCTTCTGACCCTCCAGGAAGCACCTGCAGCCTGATGTCTGGGTCTAGGAGGACCTCGGACGGCCCCTGTGACCCAGTGTCTTTCCAGCTCCCGGGATCAGCTCAGTTCCAGGAGAGGGGGCCCCTTGTAGACAGGGCAGCGTCCATGGGTCCTTTGAAGCACCTGCAGCCTGATGTCTGGGTCTAGGAGGACCTCGGACGGCCCCTGTGACCCAGTGTCTTTCCAGCTCCCGGGATCAGCTCAGTTCCAGGAGAGGGGGCCCCTTGTAGACAGGGCAGCGTCCATGGGTCCTTTGAAGCACCTGCAGCCTGATGTCTGGGTTAGGAGGGCCTTGGACAGCCCCTGTGACCCAGTGCGCTCTGCTCAGGGCTTTTCTGTCAGGCTGCATAATAGCTGCTCTGCGCCGCGGCTCTGGACTGTTGCGGTTCCAGGACAGACGCAGAGAGGACGCTGGCAGTGGAGTCACAGAGAACGGCTCTGCCACTCTACTCTGGGACTCCGGGCAGTTGGAGCCTCAGTGTCCTCAGGTGGAGAATGAAAACTAGGGCGAGGCCGGGCGCAGTGGCTCACGCCTGTAATCCCAGCACTTTGGGAGGCCGAGGCGGGCAGATCACGAGGTCGGGAGATCGAGACCATCCTGGCTAACACGGTAAAACCCTGTCTCTACTAAAAAATAGAAAAAGTTAGCTGGGCGTGGTGGCGGGCGCCTGTAGTCCCAGCTACTCAGGAGGCTGAGGCAGGAGAATGGCGTGAACCCGGGAGGCGAAGCTTGCAGTGAGCCGAGATCGTGCCACTGCACTCCAGCCCGGGCAACTGAGCGAGACTCTGTCTCAAAAAAAAAAAAAAAAAAAAAAAAAAAAAAAAAAAAAAGAAAAGAAAAAAAGAAAACTAGGGCGAAACCAAAGATGTTTACAAAACCTCCTTCCAGCCTCATCCTAATCTGATTGACAGGTGGGACCCAAACAGTGACTCTGAGCTGCGGATGCAGAAGGCGCCCTCATCCTCACCCCACTCTTTTCATTCAGGGGCTGCTTTGCACAGCTGCAGCTGCGATAACCCATCAGACAGGGAGAAGTCTGCAGCCTGGCAGCGAAGTGTTAGCACTTGTTAGCCCTGGGTGCTGGCCTTTCTTTGATTTTATCTTACTTTTTTCCTTTGTCTTCCTGCTTTTAATTTTTAAAGCTTTTATGGTGAGCATTCATGTATTACATGTAGCAAAGTCCTTTGAATAAAGTATGTATTGTACTGTGAAAAAAAATGAACCTGGCCGGGTGCAGTGGCTCACACCTGTAATCCCAGCACTTTGGGAGGCTGAGGCGAGCAGATCACTTGAGGTCAGGAGTTCTAGACCAGCCTGGCCAACATGGTGAAACCCCGTCTCTACTAAAAATACAAAAATTAGCCAGGCATGGTGGTGGGTGCCTGTAATCCCAGCTACTCCAGAGGCTGAGGCAGGAGAATCGTTTGAACCTGGGAGGTGGAGGTTGCCGAGTCTAGATTGTACCACTACAACAACAACAACAAAAAAACAAAACGGAGTTGAAGAGCAGTGGAAGGAAATCGGAGGCAGGGGCTCTCCCAAACATACGGGGCTCACTTCGGGAAACAGCAAAGTCTACTCCTGGTTTCGCTGTTTTCCGCTCATCCCTTTTACTCACTCGAAGCCTGAGCCGTGGTGCCCAGGCCAGGTGCTGGGCTGGCTCTGGGGACCAGTGAGGTCCTAGTAGGCCAGCCCTATCTGTGTGGAGCCACGGTTGGGTGGGCACCATGCAGCCCCCCATTCTCCAGGCCACTGTGGATGCGTCCCCACCCTGTGGTTTCTGGGGCCCCAGCTTTCTCTACTGCTTCTTCCAGCAAAGTACCCATGTTTGGCCTGGAGGCCATCTGGAGGAACAGCCAAGTGGTGGGCCATGTCCGGAGGGCCGACTTTGGGTTCGCCATCGACAAGACCATCGCCTACGGTTACATCCATGACCCCAGTGGTGGGCCGGTGAGTCGCCTTCTCTGGCCCTGCTGAGGCAAATGCCGATTCCTCCCCAGCTCCAAACCAGCACCCTGCACTGCACCCTGAGTGTGCCGGGCACAGGGAGGAGGACGGGTGGGGTCCAGGGGAGGAGGAGGGAAGAGAAAGGAGGGAGGAGGGAGAGGAGGAAGAAGGAGGGAGGAGGGAAGAGAAAGGAGGGAGGAGGGAGAGGAGGAAGAAGGAGGGAGGAGGGAAGAGGGGGAGGAAGGAAGGGGAAGGAAAAAGGGGAGAGAGGAAGAAGGAGGAGGGAGAGGGAGGAGGGGGAAGGAGAAGGGAGAGGAAGAGGCCTCAGCAGGTGGAGGACTCCCCAGCTGTGCCGGGGCAGAGCCAAAGCTGCTCTCTGTTTTCTTTCCGGAAGAATCTGACTTTGGTGGTTCCAGGCTTTTTTTGGTTAGAAGGAGGTGCCAGCCAGCCAGGCTGATACCTTCCGGCTCCTGACACCAGAGACCCAAACCTCAAGCTGCCCACGGCCCACCCTTTGCCTGGGGTGCAGGGGTGGCCCCAGGGTGGCCAACCAGAGACTCAGACTCAGCGACCCATGTTTCTATTCTCCTCTCTTTCCTCACTCCAGACGCCCCTGACCTCAGGGAACCCCACAGTCACCAGGTGACCCTGGTCCCTGGCTGCAGGAGGCAGGAGCAGGCTGGAAAGAGCAGGCACTGCCCCCAGAAGCAAGTCCCAGGACAGCTCTGGGTGGCCAGGGGTGGTGGGGCAAGGGGTGGGCAGCCTCCCCAGAAGGGGAAGGGGTGGTCTGTACCTCCACCTCCTTTTCCCATCTTTCTGGTGCCACATGTAGAGGTGCCAGTGAGGAGGGTCACGTCTCTCCACAGGAGCGATCTGATATTTGGTCCAAGCCCTAAGTGAGGCCGGGAGGTGCTGGCCTGACTTCAGAACCTTCCAGCCTGAGTCCCTGCTGGGCACATAGAGGGACTCGGGGAGGGAGGGAGCGCTTGGGAGAAGCCACAAGGAGGGGTAGGCTGGAGACAGAGCAGTCTTAGCAAGAGCTGCAGAACATGCGCAGGCCCAAGGGGGAGGGGACACCGCCAGGCCTCAGGCAAGGCCATGGTCCTGTGGAGCTGTGGGGAAGTGGCAGCCCATGGGGCTGAGTCCTGCGGTGGAGCTGGGAGGCTCAGGACACAGTTGATGCCACCAGCCTTTGGGATCTCCCTTTTACCTGCTTTGTGACCTTGGACAAGGATCCTCTCTTAGAGCCTCGGTTTCCTCATTTATAAAATGTGGACACTCACCTACCATGCAGGGCCGTCATACAGGCCACTGCCCAGAGTGGGGTCTTAATAAGTGGGGATTGTGATGGCGTGGCTCCCACCGTGGGCAGGGCCTCCTGACACAGCCCTGGGGCCACGGTCCCGGGGGCCACAGCCCTGGGGCCCAGCCAAACCGGAGTTTATGGGTTCCATACCAGGGTGAGCTGGGGAGGAGAGGCTCCGTTGCCATTTCTTCAAAGAACAGTAATGCTTGCCTTTCTCCAGGGTCAGGGATGGGTCCATAACCAACGTGACCAGGGAAGCCGAGGTTAAACGGCATCCAGACAGGCAGCCGGGGAACCAGTCGATGCACCCAGAGCTGCTGGTGCATGTCTCCTGCCCCTCCATCAGGGCTGTCCCTGCCCCTCCATCAGGGCTGTCCAGAGCATTTGCACCATGGAAATGGGCAAACACTACAGTCACGCCCGCCTTACTCCAAAGCTGTTGTTAAACATTTTCTAGCACCCAAGTGGGGTAGCAGAGGTTTCTTCCTAAGATAGGGAAACCTGGTCATTGAAGGGAAAGGCTCCGAGATGGGGAAGGAGTTTCTGCCTCGTGGGTATTTGTTAGCAAGGCCAGGTGCCCGCTTTGAGTTGTGCCTGCCTGGGGACATCTGAAGTCCACCAGCTCTCCATGCTGCCTTCCTGCGGGGGGCAGCTCAGAACTCGCAGCCCTGCAGGTGCACACATGGCTCAGAAGCGCCACTCCTAAAGCTCCTGTCACAGAAAAAGCTTGATTTGTTTTTTATTTTATTTCATCCAGTCCTGAGCTGCCAGGAATAAGAAGGAGCCCTCTGACTCCCAGAGCAGAGCCCGAGACTCCCTCCTGTGGCCCTGGCCTTGGGTTTAATTGCTATAATGGGAGAACAGCTTCCCTGACTGGCCCGGCCTGCCCTCCTCATAGCAGCCGTGGCAAAAGTGCCCAGCTACCAGCTGCACCAGGCTGGAGGTGACGCCCTCCTCCTGCCCTAAGAGCACCTGCACCTGGGGCTGACTGGCTCCCAAGGACTGGCTGGGGAGGCCAAGCCAGGGCGTGAGATGGGGAGCACGCAGAGGCCAAGCTGTCTAGAAGGCTGTTCCAGCCGCCCCTGCCCAGAGGGATTTGAGCCGGATTGGCCGCCAGCCTCGGCGCTGCTCCGGCCCGGCTCCGGGGAAACCATCGTGTTTCTGCTGTTTCCCAGGCATCTGGAATCGCTGGGGCTGGAGGTGTGTTGTCCTGTGGAAGTCGTACTGGCTGCCAGACCTTGGCTTTGCCGGACCCCAGATGCCCGTGTCCAACTCGAGATCACATGGACACAAACTCCACCTGCTCTGGGGCGATGCCTGGGTTCGGGAAGGAGGCCCTGGCACAGGGATGAGTTTGCCCACAGGGCAGGCAGCAAGACCAAGACCCCCTCCTCCAGAGAAACAGGCAGGCCTGAGCCCCGTACCTACCAACAGATAGTGACCCTCATCCCCACCTCTGCTCCTAGGTCTCGCTGGACTTTGTGAAGAGCGGGGACTATGCCCTGGAGAGAATGGGGGTGACCTACGGTGCCCGGGCCCACCTGAAGTCTCCCTTCGACCCCGACAATAAGAGGGTGAAGGGAACATACTGAGGACACAGACCCCATGCCCCATCACATGCTGTCCGTCCATTCCCACAGGTCCCAAATGGCCCTGGATCCCAGGACCCTGGACCCGGCCAGAACTTGGGCCCTCCCTGTCCTTAGTCTAGGCCTAGTCCTGCTAAAACCCCCAAACCAGATACGGACAGAGACCAAGATGGCCCATTGTGTGGTCACTGACCAGAAGGCGGTCTCTAATCCACCCCAATCCTCCCAGAAAACAAGCCTGTAAGTGTCTTGGGCTCAGGGACCGTGGCTTGCAGTCATCTCCAAGCTTCTAGAAGGTGCTTAGTAAATACTTAATAAGCCCCACGTGAATACAGGGAAGCAAATAGGCTTCGTCTTTTACCCCAAGCTTGACCAATCGGTAGTGGGCTTCCCTGGGGCACTTGGCTGAAGAGCATGAGGCTGTGTCTGGGTCAGGAAAGAGCGGTGATCGGCTGGCACTGTCTGCCATCAGTGATCGACTGGCACTGTCTGCCACAGTGCACATGGAGGCCTGGGACCAAGGCCATTCTGCAGGATGGTGCCTCTCAGATCTCAGGTAGGCACGGGAGCTGGAAAGCTCTTCTTCCCTTGCTCAACCTCCTGGTTCTTCAGGTGGCAAAGCCTCCTGAGAATCAGCAGCCTGGGAACAGAGGAGCCAAAGCAGGGAGTGGGCGGGGCCTCAGATGGGTGCCCTCCTCAGCCACACAGAAGTGCAAGCTCCTTCCTCAGTTTCCCCTTGAGCCCCTTGCTCACCAGGCTCAGGCAGGAGGGGCATGCTGCTGGGTAAGAGTCTGGTGGAGTCCCCCTTTCTAGGTGACTTTTGTCTTTGCTGTTGATTTGAACGCATTTCCTGCCCGTGCCTTCCTCCTTGTCCGGCCCTTGCAGGAGGACCCTGTCTTAGGCTCTGCCCTGCACGCTGCCTTGAGATGGGGTGGCTCCGCTGCCTGCTTTCTCTTCCCCCCGATAACTGCCTGTGTGTCAGAAGCAGCTCTGCCTCTCCTGCCCGGGAGGGGTGTCCATCTCTGTCCATCCCACATGCTCAGTCCTCTCCCTCATGCCCCTGAGCCCAGGTTCAGATCAGGCCCGCCAGAGTGGCACTGCGCAGTCTTGCCAGGTGTGCCCTGCAATCTGGGAAGAGCGGGTGGCAGATGCTTGGGGATATCATGGAGCTGGGGCCCCACAGAGCCACACACACAGCAAGTGGCGATCTGGGGGCAGCAGTCCTGGCAGGCCCCAGCTGCCTATGGTGCTCCCAGGCCACACGGCCCACTGTGGACTGAGCTCAACAAAGCTGCAGGCAGACGTTTGGGTTACAGATGGCTGTGAAAGGCGGGTTTGGCCTCCTGAGTCTGGGGAGGGGGATGCGGCTGGAGAGTGGGGTGGGGGCCTCGGCTTTCACACGCTTCAGGCCGAAGGGACACCTGCAGCCTCCTCTCGCTCACAGGCGGGCCTGGCTCCTGGATGAGACAGCTTTGTGGGAGCCAGAGGAGGAGAGGAGGGGAGCCGGCTCCCCAGATGGCCTGGCCTGCTTCCTCTGGGTCTGCGGTTTGGCCACAGGCCCCTGGATTGGGCCGGTGACCACATTCATCTCACGGCCTGTCCTTGGGGGAAGGCTGAGGATGAGGGGAGGTCAGAGTCCAGGTTCCGCTCCAAATTGTTTCTCGTGGCTGCAGCTGGGGAACGCATGCGACGGCACCACCCTGTCCCAAGGAGAGAGAACCCAGCCCCCCTCCCTGTACCCTGTGTGCTTCCCCCGCCCCCGTGGAGACAGAACCTGGCCCCTCCGGGAGGGCACTGGGCATTGATGTGAGCGCAGCCTCCACGACTCGCCTCCCGAGCTCACCACCTGCGGGCTCCATCCCTGGGCTGCAAGAGATCCTGGCCCTGCCATGGCTCCCAAGTGCACCACCCAGGGTCCACATCACAGGACCCACCTCCCCGGACCCCGAGTCAGGTCTTCCAGACTTCGACTCTAAAAACACCGTTTCATAGCTATTTTTTAAATTTTTTTCCGGAAATATTGATACCATGACGCTCACTGTGGCTGGGTACTGCCTCTCAGGAATTCCGAGGAAACTGTTTTGAAAGTGCCTACACTGGCCGGGTGCGGTGGCACATGCTTGTAATCCCAGCACTTTGGGAGGCCAAGGCAGGTGGATCACCTGAGGTCGGGAGTTTGAGGCCAGCCTGACCAACATGATGAAACCCAGTCTCTACTAAAAACACAAAATTAGCTGGGCATGGTGGCACATGCCTGTAATCCCAGCTGCTCGGGATTCTCTGAGGCAGGAGAATCGCTTGAACCCAGGAGGCAGCGGTTGCGGTGAGCCAAGATTGCGCCACTGCACTCCAGCCTGGGCAACAAGAGTGAAATTCTGTCTCAAAGAAGGGGAGGGGAGTGGAAGGGGGGGAAGGGAGAGGAG
>NW_012104231.1:1522658-1524012 GCF_000951045.1 Mandrillus leucophaeus
TGGGGGGAGGGGCGGGGCTACATTGTCACCACCCGAGCTCTATACCGCACTGGGCAGTGAAACAGCCTTGGGCCATGTGAAAAGTGGGGGGTGTGAACGGAACACAGAAGGTTCCATCGTATCACAGTGGTATGATCTCGGCTCACTACAACCTCTGCCTCCCAGGTTCAAGGGATTCTCCCACCTCAGCCTCCCAGATGGCTAGAATTACGCGTACCACCACAGCCTGGCTAATTTTTGTATTTTTAGTAGAGACGGGATTTCACCATATTGGCCAGGCTGGTCTCGAACTACTGACCTCAGGTGATCCGCCCGCCTCAGTCTCCCAAAATGCTGGGATTATAGGCGTGAGTCACTGTGCCCAGCTCTAATTTTTGTAATTTTTGTAGAGACAGGGTTTCACTATGTTGCCCAGGCTGGTCTTGAACTCCTGGGCTCAAATGATCTTCCTGTCTCAGCCTTCCAAAGTGCTAGGATTACAGCACCTGACCTTGTATCATTTCAATTAATTTAAAATTAATCACGAGTAGCCACATGGGACTAGCAGCCACTAGACAGCACAGACAGTCCTGGAGCGCTCTGGGACCCACTCGGGCAGGCACCCCTATGCTGGCTGGAGCCTGGAGTCCAGGGCCGCCCCGTCTCTCAACACGGATGGGCATGAGCATTCCTCACCCCAGGGCTCTGAGCACCTCAGAGTGGTGGGTTGTGCCACCTTAGCAGCCCCCATCCCCTGGGAGGCTGGGACACCATTTCCTCAGTGGACAGATAGGGAGACCCAAGCCCAGAGAGGGAAAGTAACTAACTCAGGGTCACACAGCAGGGGTAAGAGTAGCAACTTGGGCTGCTGGACTCACCACAATAATTCAGAAGGTGGGTGAGCCCAGAGAGTCCCTTTGGCTTGGAGCATGTAGGTCATTTTCAGGTAATAAAGCACTTTCCCTAAGCCTCCAAATAAGGACCTTATTTTAGATAAAATACCCCACAAGGGTCCTGGGGAAATTCCTGTTTCATAGGTAAGGAAACAGAGGTTGAGCGTTCAGACACTGGAGTCAGACGTGGGTACGCTCTGAGCTCCCGGGCTTACTCTGAGTGACCTTGGCACCTAACTTTAGGCCTCCGAGCCTCAGCTTCCTCCTCCATCAATGAAAGCAGAAACGACATGGCTTCACAGGATTGCTAGGGCTGTGCATAGCCTCAGTGTGGGGCAAGTGGCAGCGCTGAGCGACCACGGGGTCACACTCATCTGGCTGTGGGAGGTGCGGGTGCTGCTGGAGCGGGGTTGGGGGACACAGCTGCTGTCTCCACAAGAGGAAGAGGATAACCAGTCTGAGAGCGAGAGAGTGCGCAGGGG
>NW_012104231.1:1524361-1533315 GCF_000951045.1 Mandrillus leucophaeus
CTGTGGCAGGTTCCAGAGCTGACTGGGATTCCCAATCACTGTTGCTCTTGGGCTCCAGGTGAGGTCTTCATCTGGGAGTCTCAGTTTCCCTGCCCGAGACTGGCAGGCTGCAGGTGCCCCCCGGGGGGTTTGGGCAGGACCCTCAGACCCTTCTCTGGGCTGACGATTGGGTATGATCAACGGGAAGGGGCTTCTTGGGCCTGCTCCCTGCCTTCTGTCACCCAGGCTGTAAAGATGATAGAGGGCTGGAGAGGCTCTCCAGGCTGGGGCCTGGCATGTCACAGCGCCAGCGCCCTGTGACTTATGGGCCGCAAGAAGCTGTGATTTATACAACGCGAGGCAGAGCTCCTGGGCCCGTGAGTTCCTTTCTGTGATGAAGTGCCTCGCAGAAGACGCAGCCGCTTAGCTGATGCGGGGGGACTCCGAGGCCCATCCATCTCCCTCTCCCCAGGAGGCTCGGCGGCGTTTTGCTGAACTGGCTGAACACCCGGGCATCTGTTACTCTCTCCAGAAACCATCAAACAGCTGAACTTGTCCCTGAGAGGCAGCTCAGAGGGCAGGAAGGGGAGACCCACCCAGGCCGGCTGAGGCAGCTTCAGGACGCTCAGGGGGAAGCACTTGGTAGCACACCTGGCACAGGGAGGAGGCTCGGAGCAAGCTTCTCTCTCCTGGAGTGACGGCCCGGAGTGCAAACATACCCACCTCCAGTGGGTGCTAGCCCAAGTGTGAGCTTTATTGGCTCATTAGCCCGCACGGCATCAGTCCCGTTTTACAGATGAGAAAAGTGAGGGTCAGGAACGTGCAGTGGCCCACCCAAGGCACTCTCCACTGAGTGGCGGAAGCACAGCCCTGACTCCACCCCGGTCTGTGCAGCGCCGGCCCCGCCTCCAGAGAAGCAAGCTGGTGCTAATAACTCCGCCCCCCCGTGGAAGCGGCGCCCAGAAGCCCCGGTGGATCCTCGCCGCCTCGCCTTTCGGTGATAGCTGTTGTCAGGGCTTCCCTTGAGGTGGGCGAAAATATCTATTTACTCGGCAATGGAGCAATTTCCCAAGCGAGTCTCTAACTAGCTAAGTGCCTGGTCCTGCCTCCGTCGCAGGGAAGCCGCCCACTGTGAAACACGAGCCACTCCGCAGGAAAATGTTGAAGCAGCACCCGCACCCCCCGCACACCGACACCGATCACTTTCTGCGGGGGCAGCGGCGCAGGGGCGGGGCGGGGGTGTTCTGGGTGATTCTGCGCCCCGGTCCAGTATGGCGCATGTCCCAGGAGCCTGGCCACACCCAGTGAGGCGGAACAGGGCTGGCGGAGGGCTGGACCTTAGACCCCTGTGCAGGCTGTCCCTGCACTGAGTAAGCCGGTTTAAATGGACGAGGTCGTGACCCACTCGTTCCGGGGTAGGTCAACAGGGCACCCACACCCTCTCAGCCGTGCAGGGGACCCTGGGGGAAGAAGGCTGGATTGGACCAAGGTCTCAGGCAGGGGCATGGTCTGGCCCCTTCATCTTGGGCATGCAGGGCTGTTCCAT
The DNA here is from genome assembly GCF_000951045.1 of Mandrillus leucophaeus. Classification (NCBI taxonomy): domain Eukaryota; kingdom Metazoa; phylum Chordata; class Mammalia; order Primates; family Cercopithecidae; genus Mandrillus; species Mandrillus leucophaeus. The sequence continues at coordinate 1,525,887 of NW_012104231.1, forward strand.
GGGGATCCTCGCAGAGTAGGGTGCACAGTGCCGGTGTGAGCCCACAGGGACAGCACGGAGGAGGGGGAGGAGCAGGCCCCCCTCAGCCTTTGCCCCCACCAATGCTGATAATGGTGGGGCCGGCAGGGCTTCGGCCCTGGCTGGTGGGGCACTGTGGGGTGGGTTCTTCTAGCGTGGAGATGACCTTGGGCAGGGGCTGCAGGTTCCATTCACCCTACAAGGAAGGGAGCAGGAGGTAAACTGAGGCTGGAGGGGCAAGATGAGGGGCAAGATGGGTGGCTGCTTCCCCAGCCACTTCCCAGCCACCTCTTGGATTCTTGCCCTCAAACTCAGCTTGTCCCAAACTGAACTCACTCTTCTCCCCCAAGTTGCTTTTTGGGGGTCCTCACCTCAGTAAATGCCCCCTCCCCCAGCTTCCCATTCACCTAGTCAGGAACCTGGGAGTCATCCAGGCCTCTCCCTGCCTCCATCCGCACCCAACTGAATCATTCACCCTAATGTAGCAACCAGAGCCCCTGGCTACAGGCTCTGATATTTTTTAACCATCTCTTTCTCTCAAGGCTGCATCAAATGCCAAGTTTTCAACCCCATCAGACGTCCGCCCCAGACTATTCTCGGGAAGCCAGTATTAGCCCGCCCTTCCCTTGGTGCTGAGGACATTTGACTTAGCAATTAATCCAGCTGCCAGATGCCTCCGGGAAGCATCTTCCTGGATCTCCAGGCTGCGGCACCGTACGCGACTAACTCCGCATAGACCCTGGGCTCCTGACCGCAGCCCGCTGGGCTCGGGATAAATTAGATGCCTGCGAATGCCAGTGGGTCTCAGACAAGAAGAAAAAAACCAGCTCGCAGATTCAGACTGGTTCGTTTCTCACCTTCCCCTCCCCGGCGCTTTATTTAAAGGTGCAGGGGGCAGATTAGTGCACCCTGCTCACACCACTGGCATTTGGCACCGGTGTGGAGGTATCACCCGGAAAGGGTGGCTGCGCTCCCTTCCTGGTCTCGGTCTCTCTCTCTTCTCTCTCTCCTCTCTCTGTTGGCTGTCTGTCTAGGCCTGTGTGTCACCACCTGGCACTTGCTCTAATTATCTTGTGCGAGTGCTTTTGCCAGCAGTTTGGAGTGCAGGCCCATCACCCCTCACTGGGATCCCCCATGAGTCCTGCCCGACTGCGTGCCCCACCCACGCCCGTGGCAGCGCACCGGGAAGCGGACAGCTGAGGACTTGTTGCAGTGCATGGAGATGGGCGCGAAGTCGTACAGGGCCTTCAGTACGTCGCGGTTGAAGGAGTTCCAGGGAACAGAGTCAAACTGCTGAGACACGGACGCCTGAGGGCAGGTGCAGACCTCCTCATTGTTGAACCTGGTGGGGACAAGGAACAGCCAGGCTGGGGAGCAGCCGACGGGCAGGGACCCCAGTGGGCACCAGTGACACCTCCCTGCAGATCTGGTCCTGTCCCTGGGGAGACCCTCCTGCTGCCTCCTCCCCAGCCCCGCTGCCTCCACCAGGCCGTCCCAGATACTGCCTTCACCAGCAACGGCTTCACCTCTCCTGTCACCTTGGCGAGTGGGTGCTCCGGGCTGGGTTGAGGAGGCTCTCAAGCCAAATCCAGACTCAGCAGAAAATGAGTGAGGGGTGACTGATGCCACCACAGGTCTCTGCTCCTAGATCTTAGCCTGGACTCCTCCAATCTGCCCAGCTGCCGGACAGGCCCAGAGGTTCTGTGTCGGGGCTCCCTGGGGGCAGGGAGCTTGTGCAGGGAGCCCTCACCTGTTGATGAGGTGGAAGTACTTCTGCAGGAAGCCAGCGTTCACAGCGCTCTTGCAGAGCTCCAGCTGCGTCTGGGGGTAGTAGTGCACATAGTTGACACACATCTCCTCCAGGATCCCAAAGCCGCCCTGCAAGTTGGAGAAGACCCGTCAGCCCCGGGCCGTGCCACACAGACATTGCCGTCCAGCAGCTTTCGCCCCATCCACGTGTTCACTGCGTCCACTTGTCTGTTCACTGCACCATGCCAGGCATGCTCTGGGGAACTAAGTCCCTGCCCTCACGGAATTGCCACCACTGGCAGGAGAAACAGGCAGCGAGTGAGTTAACCAGGACATTCCTCTCAGGTGCCGATGATGCTGTGAAGAAAAATGAAACGGGACAAGCAGATGGGGTGTTACTGTGCCCATTTCATGGGTACAGAAACTGAGTCTCAGAGCAGGCAAGGGGGCGCCCCATGGTGGCCACAGCATTGGTGGCACAGCCTGAGTAGACCCAGCCTCCCGGCCGTTGTCTGGAAGCTGTCCCCATGACCTCCAGCGAGAGCCTGGAGCCAAGCACTGCAAGGGAGGCCCTTTCCACTGCAGCCCCACGCCGTCCACCAGTCATTTCTCGAATGCGGCTCTGAGGGGAGCAGGGACTCTGGAAGACAGGACCGTGACTAGAGGTCGCAACAACCTCCAGCCTCTCAGGGCAACCCTACGGCCTGCCATCGCATGGGAGGGGCAGGGCAGGCACCCTCTGAGTCCCCACTGCCAACTTTAAGCCCCTAGCTGGGTTGCTGCTCTTGGAGCTGGTGACTGTGGAGCCTCAGCCATGGGAGGAAGAACACCAGCAGCTTGGAGGAGCTGGGGCTGGAGACAGCAAAGCTCCCCCGGCAGCAGCTCAGGTCCCAGCAGGTCAGGGGCCGGGACATGACGCCCTGGCCACCCTTGCTCATCCAGGCTCCCCGCTGTTTGTGAAGCTGCTGTGGACCTGGGGATTTCATCTGGCTAGTGGGGAAGAAAGGCAATCGTCGCTCTACGGCAGAACAAAGGGACTGGGAAAAGCTCGGTGTGGTGCTTACACCAGCTGCCACCCCCTCCTCCCATGCAGACAAAGAGCATGGGGCAGTTCTGCCCAGAGACCAAACTGGCGCCTGTTGGCCAGCACGGGGCTTTGCCAGCATTGTTCTCTGGGCCGGAATCCTCCTTTCCCAGCTTTTCTCATCCATCCCGCCCGCGTCAGATCGGGCAGATAGGCCTCCTGTGTGAGTTCCCGTCCCTCCCCACCCTCCGCCGCCGCAGACATCAAAAGGGAACTGAGTCCGACCCTGTACAGGATCTGTTCTCTTTCACCTGGGGAAGGAAATCGAATTTCAAAGGCCGCTGTCTCTTGGATCAGCAGGTGAGGAGCTGTCAGAGCATGAGAAGCTCAGATCCACCTGGGAAGCTGCCCTCCCCTTTGATCCGGCCTGGTGCTGTGATGTAGCCACCGCCAAGAGGAGGGCATGGGCCAGGGACGCCACAGAACTGCCCGCTGGGACACTGGCACCGAGGGCCTCGACCTCAAGAACGTGCATCTGAGATGTCAGTGGTGCTCACCAGGGCTGGCAGCCCTAAATGCCCGGGGACGTGGCATCGGTTCTGCCGCCATGAAGCCAGGTTGGGCAGGGAATATGCAGTCTCCTGGCTGGATACCCAGCAAGACCCTCCCGTCCCTGACCCTGGGGCTGTGCCTGCAGAATGGGGCGATGCTGGGGTCCTGCCTGGGGTGCTCCACTTGCAGAGCCCTGTGTCTGCGAGCTCACTCAGTCACTGCACAGGTGCTCAGCCGAGAGGTGGCACAGTAGGGGTTAGCACCTGCCCCCATACCAGCCCTGCCTCCTGTTCGCTGTGTGGCCTGAGTGGCTGGACCTCACTGTGTCTCCTGGTGGGATCTGCTCAGAGGTCTCAGCAAGGCTTGGTGTGGTTAGGATGAGTTATTAGAGCAGTGCTGAGCTGTGGCCAGCGCCCGACATCAGCCACTGCCGTGATATACTGGGCACCTCCTCTAGAGAGAATAAAGGACTGGCAAAGCTCTCCCACCCCCCAACCCTGAATCTGTGATCAGGGACCTAGGGCAATTGTCACCTGAAATCCAAGGGAGACAGGAAGGGTGTGGTAAGAACCGTGAGGCACAAGGCCCTGGGTCAAATCCCAGCTCAGCCATCTATCAGCTGTGTGACTTTGGTCAAGTGCCTGCCCTCTCTGAGCCTTTATGTCTCACCTGTGAAAATACAAACACTGGCTGGGTGCTGTGACTCATGCTTGTAATCCCAGCATGAGGGATTACATGAGGAGCTCAAGACCAGCCTGGCCAACAGGGTGAAACCCCGTCTCTACTAAAAATACAAAAATTAGCTGGGTGTGGTGGTGCGCGCCTATAATCCCAGCTACTTGGGAGGCTGAGGCAGAGAATCACTTGAACCTGGGAGGCGGAGGCTGCAGTGAGCTGAGATCGCACCACTGCATACCAGCCTGGGCAACAGTGCGAGACTCCATCTCAAAATATATATACATACATACATACATTATATATATATATGAGAAATACAAACACTCCTACCTTGGAGACTGGTGTGAAAACTAAATGAGAGGCAGAGACCACGCAGATGCCCATCAGTGGATGAATGGAGACTCAAACCGTGGTCCCTCCATACAATGGGATGTTACTCATCCGTGAAAAGGAATGAGGTACTGACCCACGCTAAAACGTGGAGAAACCTCGAAGTCATCATGCTATGAAAAAAGCCAGACACGAAAGGCCACGTATCATGTGACTCTATTCACATGAAGTGTCCAGAATAGGAAAGTCCACAGAGACAGAAAATAGATCAGTTGCCAGGCTGAGCGGGGAGGGGAATGAGGACCGGCTGCTTAAGGGATATGGGGTTTCCTTTGGGGGTGATGAAAATGTTCTAAAATTTACCATGACGATGGGTTGCATGGATCTGTGAATTTACAAAAAACCATACAATTGCACACTTTAAATGAGTGAATGGTATGGCATGTGAATTACATCTCAGTAAAGCTGTTTAAAAAGAAACAAATAGGCCGGACACAGTGGCTCACACCTGTAATCCCAGCACTTTGGGAGGCCGAGGGGGGGCGGTGGATCACAAGGTCAGGAGTTCGAGACCAGCCTGGCCAACATGGTGAAAATCCGTCTCTACTAAAAATACAAAAATTAGCTGGGCGTGGTGGTGTGTAGTCCCAGCTATTTGGGAGGCTGAGGCAGGAGAATCGCTTGAACCCGGGAGGTGGAGGTTGCAGGGAGGTGGAGGGTGCAGTGAGCTGAGATCGTGCCACTGCACTCCAGCCTGGGCGACAGAGCGAGACTCCGTCTCAGAAAAAAAATAAAAAGAAAAAGAAAACCATGGCAGTCTGGGCTCAGTAAATATCAGGTGAATCTACGTTGGATTAAAACACAAAGAATAGGGCTGTGACATGGACCCGAGTTCCTGGCACTGAGGGGTGTCCGGGTAGCTGTAACCCAGGTCTGCTGCACTCTGAGCCACACCATTCACAGGATAATTATTGGAGCCCACCATGGATACCAAGGCAGCTGGCATGGATCCACTGGCAGGGCGGCGCGTGTGCCAGGACAGCCCTGGCTTGTGCCTGGGACCCAGGTAATTGTGAACAGCACCCCCTTTGGCTCCCGGAAACAGCCCTGCTGCGTGGTACATCACATGGCTGCCCATGTCCTGGTGCTGCCTGCACACCCAGCCTTCAAAACAGATCTCCCCAGTGCAGATTCTCCTTGAACTGTCTGCAGTCCAGCCAAAATGCATCCTCAGCTGACGCTCACACTGCCTTACCCCTCCCCATGTCTCCACCCTCTCCTCCTCTCCTTTCCGTCCTGAGAATGTTCCTGGTCCTCTGGGCCTTCCCGCACACAGCCCCTGCATGGAGCCTTCCTCCACCTCCTCCCCTCTCCCCTGGGCTCCATGTGACAGCCACATCTCTGACGAGGCCCTCCCAGGTCCCTGCACCTCTGGCTCCTCAACCTGGTTTTGAAAGTTTCTTTTTTATAATTTTGCTTGTTGTTAGCAGCAGGTGCTCCAGGCCCGTCTCCCCGGTGCACCTGGAGCTCCACGGGGCAGAGATCAACCTCTTGTCCTACAGCTTCTCCCCACACCAGCCCCGGGTGCTGAGAAGTTTCTTGGTGTGAGTGCTTCTCAACCTTGAGCAGGGGTCAACATCCCCTGGGAGCTTGTTAAAACATGGATTTCCCAGTGCCACCACCCATGTCTCTGACTCAGTGGGCCTGGGGTGGTACCCGGCAGGTTGCATTTATCCCAAGCTCCCTGGTGATGCTGCCACTGCGGGTTCAGGGAGCAGGTGCTGAGAACGACTGGCTTATTGAGGGGATGAGCCCATGTCCTAAGTGAGGAGTCAAGACCTGTCCTCCTTCCTCAGACAGCCCAGGCTGAACACTCTCCCTGGGCAGGTGAAAGGGGAAGCGGGGGTGACTTACCACTGTGGCCAGCTCCCGGTCTTCCGTGTTGTACGTGCAGGACGTGATGAGCACATCTCCCTGAGGAAAAGCCAACATGACCTGGCGTTGGCAGGCACTCGAGGCCTCGCCCCCGTGGGACCACGCCACTGTGTGGGCCACGGCACCTCTGGGGTACAGTCCCTGTCATCCACTACAAGGAGCCCAGCAGATTCATGCGCAAAGGTCACAGGCTGAGTGTCCCCGGGAAGTTATAAACCATCAGCTCCTGTGACCCAGTGGGTCACAACAGGGTCCAGGCCAGTGGGGATGCAGGCGGGTGGGTCATGACACATCTCAAGGAACTTGGGCAAGTCCCCACTGAGGCCTGAGCTTGGCCTTCTGTGGGATCAGGGCTCCACTGCCTGCCTTAGTGCCCTCATCTCCTCCAAACGCTCTCGGGTTTGTGGTCGGCCCGTCAGGCTGAGGATACGCGTCCCCTGGGAGTGTCCTGTCTGCTCCCCCACTTCCGATGTCCCTCCATGAACTCCCAAGTGAGTCTCCTCATGAGGCAACCCAACCCTGAGCCACCCACAGGCACCCTCCCCCTGCCCTGGACAGCTCTCCCCTCCCCCCATCACTTTCTCTGTCCCTCTCCGTCTGGCGGCACCCCCAGCCCTCCCAGCCATCCCAGCTGGTGGCGGCGACTGGGACTGCCTTCCTGCTGGGCACTCACCCGATGGACCGACACCATCTTCTTCAACATGCGGATCTCCTGGGGCAAGCAGAGCCGAGGGGTTGGGGGAGAGGAGATCTCAGAGAGCTGCAGACCAGACCCCCGGCCACTGTGTCCTCCCTCAGGCCTCCCTGATCTCTGGGGGTGTCCATTTTGCCCCAGCCTCTACAGTGGAAGCCAGGGCCGGCTAAGTGTGGCTTCTGGCCAGGGAGGGCGTTAGATTCAAACCAGAAGGTGGTTATCCAAGACCAAGACGGATGTGACCAGAGGGCTGCTCGGGTCTCCCGAATCCCACCACCATCTGCCATGTGCCAGAGACCCTCTCTACAATCAGACACCCAAGCAGGGAGCACAGGCCACATGGTGGGGGGCTGGCCCAGGAGAAAGAAGCCAGCCTGGGGCCATCCCTATGGTATCAGGAGACAGTAGGCTCAGCAGGTCGCGTGGGGGCAGGGCATGGGGGTGGGGCG
>NW_012104231.1:1533795-1535021 GCF_000951045.1 Mandrillus leucophaeus
GTGGGGCGGGGGTGGGGCACAGGCTCCTACCTGGAAGTGAGGGCTGTAGTGATTGTCCTGATTCACGATCTCCCACTCCCGGCCGTCCCGGGCCAGCACCGTGACCACCTTTCTCCCGGTCAGGTGTGTGTGGAGCTGAGAGGCGAAGATGTGGATCCCGGAGGGAGGCAGTGCCTGTGGGGTCAGGGGGCTGCAGCGTCAGGGCCTGACCTCCGAAGGGACCCTCCCGTCCATGGCCAGAACCCAGCAGGGAGCAGCCACCCTGGGCAGTTTGCTTTCCTGGACACTTGCATTTTCCAGGTCTTTCTCCTCGGCCGGGTTAGAGCCACCATCAGAAACCTCACGGGGAAGAGCGAGGTGGCCGCAACAGCTCCGGGCTCCCAAAGAAGCAGCCCCCAGTCCCGGTCAGGAACGACTTTCTTTCCAAGTCGTTCGTCCTCTCCTGAGCCCTCGAAGCCTGACACGTTCATCTTCACTCAGTCAATAGGCCTTTAAGGCAAACCCCTTGTGGACAGGGTGAGGCAAAGCCACTAAGCTGAGCAGCGCATGGCCTCTGTGCTCAAGGGCTTGCCGTCCGGGGCAAAGCAAGTGGCGGAAGGCGGTACTTGGCAGGTCCCCTACGTGCTGGGCCGGGCAGGCCCTTCAGCTGCCCTGTGGTGTGGCTTCCTTTCAGCTTCAAAGCAGCCAAGACTGCGTTCTCCCGTGCTCATCATCGCCCCGTGCTACAGCTGGGAGCTGTGGCTACAACTGGAAGGTGGTCATCCGGGACCAAGATGGATGTGACCATGGGGTGCTGCAGCTGGACACTCTGAGGCTACAGGCCGGCCTCACAGAAAAGATGGCAGCCCTCACGCCAAGAGGTCTCATACCATCACTGGGGCCTGAGAGAATCTTCCAGAGAATGAAAGTTTTCTCCAACCTAATGCTAACTTTTTTTAGATAGAAAATGTGTTTCCATGCCGGGCATGGTGGCTCACGCCTGTACTCCCAGCACTTTGGGAGGCTGAGGCACATGGATCATTTGAGATAAGGTGTTTGAGAATAGCCTGACCAACATGGTAAAACCCTGCCTCTACTAAAAATACAAAAATTGGGCCGGGAGCGGTGGCTCAAGCCTGTAATCCCACCACTTTGGGAGGCCAAGACGGGCAGATCACGAGGTCAGGAGATCAAGACCATCCTGGCTAATAACACAGTGAAACCCCGTCTCTACTAAAAAAAAATAC
>NW_012104231.1:1535440-1556502 GCF_000951045.1 Mandrillus leucophaeus
ATGGTGGCACATGCCTGTAATCCCAGCTACTCAGGAGGCTGACAAGGAGAATCACTTGAACCCGGGAGGCAGAGGTTGCAGTAAGCTGAGACAGTGCCATTGCACTCCAGCCTGGGCAACAGGAGTGAAACCATCCCAAAACAACGACGAAGACAAAAAAATAATAAAAAAAATAAAAAAGAAAAGAAAACATGTTTCCTGAAATCGAGCATTTTCTTAGTGAGTCAGTTGTCCTCTTGCCCACCCACTGCCAGGCTCTGCCCAGCTTGTTCATACGGTCAGCAGATCCCAGAGCTCAAGGTCCTGACAGCCCCGTCCCTGAAGGCCCCAGATGACCAAGCTTTTTACGACTCACTTTCGCTCCTTCTCTCTCACTCCCGAGCAGCAGCCACCCTTGACCTTGCCATTGCCTATAGCTTTGTGTCCCTTGCAATGGCTTGAGGGGCCATTGTGTGCCGGGCCTGGGAGCCCAAAGGGTCCCAATGACCCTTTGGCCCCCAGAGGCCGACCCTGGCCCACAGATGCTGGGTGTCGCCCAGGTGGAGGGAGGATATGCTCTTTTGGGCACTCTGGTCCAAAGCAGCACTCTCGTCTTGGCCTATTTCACTGGGATATCTAGACTAGGCCAGATTTTGGCTGCAGAATTTGTGCCCCTCTTTTATCTGCTAAATGAGAGAACAAGACTGATCATTCTCATTCTGTCACTTAAGGTAGTGGAGGACTCTGGCAAGGGGAGGCGGGTCTGCATTCCTGAGGCTGGAGAGAGACGTTCTCACGGTCAGCGGTCAGTGGGATCAACAGCTCCAAGGCCCTGCAAGGGGTAGTGAGTGCTGCCTGGCCGGAAGCTGCTCTTCCCCATGAGCCCTGGCCAAGGTGCCTTTTACATGGACCCACGCTTCACCAGTGGGAGCTTTAGGGAAGTGGGAGTGTCCACCCCCGTCTGGGACAAAAAGAGCTGATTTCCTGCCAGAGACGATGGGTACCGTGCTGGCCGAGAGCTCCGTCTCCCTTCAGCCTCGAGGAACCTTTGCTTGGAAGACTGGGATGCTCTGGGGGCTCACCCACACGAAGAACAAATCCCAATCGACCCATTTACTGGGAAGGAAAATCCACTATAAACCTCATTACAGTGCAATCTGCTGTCACGGCCACAACTGTCAAAGTCAAACAGACCGGTATTTGAATCTTCACTCTGCGTGACTGCTGGCAGTGTGATCCCAGCAAGCCTCAGTCTCCCCATCTGTGAAATGGGTACGTCAACACTTACTTTGCAGATCACTGTGAGAAGTAAAGCTACCTCACAGGAGGAAATGTTTGTAACGTATACACAAACTATGAAATAACATCCATCATATAAGAAGAACTCCTAGAAACCGACAGTAAGAAAAACAACCACCTACTGGAAAAACCGAGCACAGGGATGAACAGAAAATAGGAACAAATGGCCAAGAGGGAGAGGAAGAGATCCTCAAGTCCACAAACAGAAAATTCAAGTTAAACAACACTGACATGTCTTCCTCCCAAATATGTGTGTGTGTGTGTGTATATATATGTGTATATGTGTGTGTGTGTGTGTGTGTGTGTATATATATATATATATATATGTATTTTTTTTTTTTTTTAATTTTTGAGATGCAGTCTCACTGTCTCCTAGGCTGGAGTGCAGTGCTGCGATCTCGGTTCGGCTCACTGCAAGCTCTGCCTCCCAGGTTCACGCCATTCTCCTGCCTCAGCCTCCCGAGTAGCTGGGACTACAGGGACCCACCACCACGCCTGGCTAATTTTTTTGCATTTTTAGTAGAGACGGGGTTTCACCGTGTTAGTCAGGATGGTCTCGATCTCCTGACCTCGTGATCAGCCCGCCTTGGCCTCCCAAAGTGCTGGGATTACAGGTGTGAGCCACCGCACCAGGCCAGAAAATATTTACAATATTAAAAATCCAATGGGTCAGTCAAACCAGGCACCCTCTCATCCTGTGTGTGGGAGGAAGCAGCAGATGGGCTTTCTGAGAGGCATTTTGCAAGATTGATTCAAGGGAACGCTCAGATTTCTGAGCAGCAATTTCACGTCTAGAAATCTACATGAGAAAACGGTTTCCGGCATGGACAAGGATTTCCAGGAAGCTTTCTTTCTATTGGTGAGAAGTTGAGAACAGCCTAGACACCGATTGATAGGGAGACAGTTCAGCACAGGCTTGGACCAAGATAAGGCAAATAGAGGAGGGGATTTTAGTGGTCAGTCCCCGATCTCGCCAGAAGCCAAGGACAGGACCTGCTGTTGGTACCAGAGTCTAAGTGCCAACCTGTGCCTCCACCCAGCATGTGCAGCCCTGAGGACAAGCTCATGAAGACATGTCAGTGTTGTTTAACTTGAATTTTCTGTTTGTGGACTTGAGGATCTTTTCCTCTCCCTCTTGGCCGTTTGTTCCTGTTTTCTGTTCATCCCTGTGCTCGGTTTTTCCAATAGGTGGTTTGTTTTTCTTACTGTCGGTTTCTAGGAGTTCTTCTTATATGACGGATGTTATTTCATAGTTTGTGTATATGTTACCAACATTTCCTCCTGTGAGGTAGCTTTACTTCTCACAATGACCTGCAAAGTAAGTGTTGTACCCATTTCACAGATGGGGAGACTGAAGGCTCCTCAGTCTCCCTGACAGTCTCCCTGAGATCCTGTACCTGGCACTTCACTGCCTCACCTAGTCCTGCCCTGGTTAGATACATGGTGAAAACCCCATCCTGTGAAATACTATGCAGCAATAAAAAGGCAAATCACCAGAAAAATGCCTCCATTTGTTGAAAAATTTGTAAACTATTCAATACAACTTTTTAAAAAAAACTCAAAAGGTTTCTGACACCTGCAAGGGCTTCCTGAAATACACAGGAGAAAGATCTGGAAGCACACAAAGAGCCAATAAGTGGATATCTCAGGGAGAGGCAGCAGCGGATGAGGGGAGCATTCTCTTATAGCTGCAGTGCCTGCGCTTTTGAGTGGCAAGTGCACGTGTGTGTTGCTTACATAATGAAGGCATATTTTAAAATGCAGCGCGTGGAAGCCTGACACGTGGGTGTGGACTAGTGGGAGCCATGGTTATTGCTGGAGAGGGAGGTGCACACACACAAATGGCCTCTCAGCAGGAAGGCACCCTTGCATATAGAAGAGAGCGAGAACCGCAGAGGGATTCAGGGTCAGGGGAACCAAAGCTGTGCCTGCCACCCTTCCTGGGCCACCACCTGCCAGGCCTCCACTAGGGGACGTGGGAAGACGGAGGGTGTGGTGCCGGGCCCAACCCCACTCACCAGCTGGGTACACTTGTCCGTGCAGTAGCCAGTGAGGACGAAGGCGGTCTCCCGCGGTGGGATAGCCATCACTGGCGTGTACACCAGTCCCAGCTCCATGATCCCCGCATTGAAGCGCCGCAGCTTGTCTGTGTAGTACAAGCGGATGCCTGAGGAGTCGCGCCGTCCTGGGAGAAGGTGGGATGGATGGAGGTGAGTGGCGAGTGGAGGCCCTCTCACCTCCGCCTGCCGACAGATTGTCCCTATGACCCCACCCACCCTCAGCCAGGAGGCAGGGCTGGTCACCCCCCATCTGCTCCCGCCTGCTAGGCAGACCAAGAGCTGGCTGTCTTTGTTTCCACGCCTGTGGATGCCAGGCAGCTCACAAGATCAATTAACGCAAACAGGTTACACTCACTGGGAAGAAAGAGCTGTTGTTTCTATGAAAACTAGTTGAATGCTATGGAAAGATGTGATCAAGGTGAGCCACTTCAAGCCTCCATGGAGTCAGGTGCAGGTGAGATGCTGCTGATAAATGGAAACTCATAAACAACTTGGATTCTGTGCTCAGATTGTTTCGTAAGTGCTTTGATGTTCTTCTTCCATGTTCAAAGGAACCTAAGCTGGAAATCAGCCTGCAGGACGGTGACAACCTGCAGGGTGTGGTCTGGGTGAAGAAGAGGGCATGGAACTCCCATCTGCCGCTGGCACAGAAGAGCCCTGGTCCTGTGTCAAAGCTGGGCAAGTGTGAGTGTATCTCTGTGTTGACGTTAACAAGAAGCATTCCAGGAGCTCATCTTCCCTGTAGCCCCCGCTTTTACTACTTTGATTTATGTCCTGCAGACCCAGGGAATCCACCTACCAAGCTGACATCTCAGGAACAATTTGAATGAGAATCTGGCCCCCCAGGAGGAGGGTCCGAGTTGCAGGTCTAGCCCCGCTTCATGCACAGCCCCGGGTCCCGCTTGGTCAACAGCGTGCTGTGTGCTCTCAGATGACTTGCTGTCCCTTTCTGGGCCTCAGCCCACAGTCAAGGGCCTCTTCCAAAGGAATAACATGGTGCTTCTTCCAGTCACGGAAACTGTGTCTTCTGATTATGACGTGGCCACGCTTGTTGGTTCTCCTTGCAGTTTGCTAATTGGAGAGTCCCTGAAACTCCCTGGGCCAGCCTCCCAGCGGTCACATGAAACTGATGGTCAGAGGTCCAGGGGGCCGGGCACAGTGGCTCATGCCTGTAATCCCAGCACTTTGGGAGGCTGAGGCGGGTGGATCACCTGAGGTCGGGAGTTCAAGATCAGCCTGACCAACATGGTGAAACCCTGTCTCTACTAAAAATCCAAAAATTAGCCAGGTGTGGTGGCACGTGCCTATAATCCCAGCTACTCGGGAGGCTGAGGCAGGAGAATCGCTTGAACCTGGGAGGCGGAGGTTGCAGTAAACCGAGATCGCGCCTTTGCACTCCAGCCTGGGTGACAAAGTGAGATTTCATCTCAAAACAAAAAACAAAAAACAGAGGTTCAGGGATGCTGGCACCCACTGGAACATCCTCACAACCATGTGTCATCCAGGTAGCCCCACCGTTCCTGAAACTCCATGCCTAGTGAATCAGCAGTCAGGCTCAGAATACAGGCTGGGTTCATGGTTGGGGGAGGATCTAAAGGCCTGGCCATGGCCCCATGCCCCCGGATGTATGGTGGACATGGCGGGGTGGTCAGGAGGGGCTGTGCAGCAGGAGACTCCGCCCCCGGGTTACGTATAGGAAAGGGATGTCAGGCGGCAAGGAGTGTGAAATTGACAAGGGGTTTTAATTCACAGGGACAAGGCTTCTGATGAAGACTTAAAAAAAAAAAGATATAAAATTCTGGTCACAAGAAAAACATTAATGGGCCAGAAAAGCAGTCAGGACAGACACGCAGCCGGGTGACCAGTGCTGACTTCAAAACCGGGAGCTGGGAGCTCATGAGTGCTTTCATCTTCTTCATGCTTTTCTGCTCTCCATCTTCTCACCAGTGTACATGCATTGCTCTTTCTGATCAAACAAACTAAGAGGGTGGTACAGATACTAACATCTTCCCTGGGTGCCAGAAATGCTCTAAGCATAACCTATCCCCTTCATGGGAGCTTTGCACAATAAGAATCATAGCCCTATTTTACAGATGAAGAAACTGAGGATGGAGCCTGAACTGAAGACTCCGCTCAGGACCACAGGGCTGGGAAGCGGCCAAGCTGGGATTCAAATCCAGGGCTGTGGACTGGGGTGCAGGGCATTTTCAGGGGGGCCCAACCATCTCCCTGCTTGCTTCCTTTAAGGTGAGGCCAGAACAACTCCTCTTGCCTCTGCCTTCTTCCCTCGACACCCCTACACCATCCAAACCCAAACGGCTCCTGTATCTCCGGGCTGATTACATCAGAGGATAATAATAAAAAGGGTGTTGCAATTGGTTAAAATTCAGATGGGGATTAAATCATGAAATAATTGTGGGATTTTGATATTTATAGAAAAGCAGCCCATCTCAAGATTGGTGAAGTGACAGGAGCGTCCTTATATTTGGCAAAGGATCCATAAATACAGCCAGATAATCATGAAAAGACAGACTTCCCTGATGCTTAAGGAGTTTTCAAAAATCCATTTGCTTTCAGGGTTTAAATGAGCAATAAATCCTGTATCATGCTAAGGCCCAAGCTGACTTATACCCTTCTCTGTGAATGTGGAGATAACTCCAACAGTGGCGGAAGGTATTACTTATGCAGCCAGGAAAAAAAACCACAGGCGACTGTTCGCTGAGCACAGCCCCGTGCCCACAGCAAGTTCTGTGCGTGAGCCTTTCCCAGCTTCACAATAGCTGTGGGAGGTGGGAGAACAGGCAGAGGGTGAGGTCATCCACCCAGCCTCCCTGAGGTGGTAAGGCACAGCCTAGCACCTATCTCTTAGGCCACTTCTGCCCCTCGTACAAATGAAAATAGGCACCATTCAGAGAGAGAGAAAAAGTGTGTGTGTGTGCTTGTGCGTGCGTATGTGTACTTGTGTGCGTGTGCATGTGTGCATGTGTGTGTGCATGCGTGCGTGTGTGCATGCATGTGTGCACGTGTGTGCATGTGTGTGCGTGTGTGCATGTGTGTGTGCATGTGTGCGCGTGTGTGCATGTGTGTGCGTGTGTGCATGCGTGCGTGTGTGCATGCGTGTGTGCGTGTGTGTGCATGTGTCTGTATATGGTGGAAGATGCTGGTACAACAGAGAGGGAAGTATTTTTTTCAGTTTCTGAGATAGCGTCACCTGGCCTTGCCATGCTGCGGGCTGACCCTGCTCACTCCACCCTCAGGTATGGGTGATCCAACAGTAGCTGCCCCCAGCTCCCCTTCCTATCCCTGCACTCCGGCCAGGCCGGAACCCCTGTGTCCTGGAACATGCCCTGCTTTACCACCTTCCTGTTTATGCACACACCGCTCCCTCTATTTGAAACTTGGCATCTGGCAGTTTCCCTTATGAAAATTCTCCTTGTCCTTTCCCCTGGGATGGACAGTGCTGCGCCGATGGCCACCAGTATTACAGGGACAAGGAGGGAGGTGCGGGGCCACTGCTGGGCCCTGGCAGTGCTGTGAGGAGTGAGCCCCTCGAGGTCCTGTCCCTGGGAGCCCACCACAGCCATGGAAGATGGAGAGCAGATGAGGCAGACGCAAGGGCCTCGTGCCAAGAGGAGCTGCACAGCAGGGGCGCCATGCTGGGCAGACAAAGGGTGGAATTTTCTCACTGGCTCAACACAGCTGAGCCCTAGGGGGAGGATGGCATCAGAGCCCCCTACCTTCTATCACCAGCGGGTTGTGGTAGTGAACTTCCAGGCGGACGTATCTGGAGGACCCAGGGCCCCCGAAGGCAATGCCGGCTTCCTCCGGGTAGTAAAATGCCTGTGTGGGGCAGGGTGTCAGACAGACAGGTGTGTCCTGAAAGGGTCCCAGGTCCGGGCAGGGACAAACCCAGTCAACTGTTGGAGCCTGAGCCTCAGGGGTAGAGGAGGGGGCGCAGCAGGATTAGAGCGACGCTTCCTCCTGACATCTCTTTACAAGCCCAAGGAACATCCTGTGACTCAGGTCAGGGTGTCGGGGAGAGGAGCTGGTGCTTAGGGCTGAGACTTCCCCCAAAACCCCTTCTCTGGATGGGTGCAAGAGCTGGCAAGACCCCCATTGTCTCAGCCTGTGGAGGCCTCAACACTGGCCCCATCCCACCAGCCAGCCCCTGGGACCACTCTGTGCACAAAAACCCAGTTGGGAAACAGAATCAGGACCTGCTGAGGGCATGAGGTCCTGGGGCACTTGTGTTTCTGTGGAAAATTAAAAGAGGCTGGAAGCAGGTGGCATTTCAGACATCACAGAGGCGAGGGGGCCATCTCAGGCCTGGCCCTTCTGGTGGCCTCGTGAGCCCCCTTAGGAACCCCTTCTTGGGGCCTCTGAGACATTGAAGCTGGGGAAACAGAGGTGTGGGGATGCCAGGGGCCCAGGCAGGAGACAACATGCTGGGGTCGCGGGGCACGCACCTTGGCACCCAGGGCCCAGGCGGCCAGCACGTGGCGGCAGTAGTTGAGGCGGTCAGGTTTCATCTTGGAGTCACAGGGCCCGTTGAAGTGGGGGATGTTGTCCATCTCGGGGGCGCACTGGAAGATTTCCATGTGGTGCACGAGGGCCTCGTTGCCCTTGGTGACGATAGGCTCGTACTGTGAGGAGGCAGCCCCCTGAGCCCGGGAACCGGCCGCCCACCCTCCCCGCCCCAGCAGCTCTCCTCCATAGGTGTCTGTCTGCCCATCTGTAAAATGGGGGGGATGATCGAGGCAATTTCAGGGGCACTTCTGGGGCTCAGAGCCGTGAGGGTGGAGCCATCAGCCCAGAAACAAATCCCGTAGAGAGCTCCAGAGTGAAGGAAATGAGCTTTTTACAGGACATTTCCTGCCAAGGCAGGGACAGGACGCAACCGTCCTCACGCATATGGGGCCATGGCCAGGCCGGCTCCTGCAGCCTCAGTGGGAGGCAGGGCAGCCCTGAGGTTACAGCCCGGGCCCAGAGCGCACCTTCAAGGCCATGCACCTTCCTGCTGTGAGACTCTGGACACTCATATAACCTCCCTGGGCCTACTTCCCCTGCTGGAAACTGGGGGCTCTTCTGCTGAAGGAGGGATCACCTCGCCCCTCCCCCAGAGCCAGGGGCATAGTGGACACTCGACAGCTATGGCCTTTGCTATTCTGCCTTCCCCGGGCGGGTGTTCGAGAGCAAGTGAATTCTGACTTAAGCTGCTTTTTCATGAAGGAGAAGGTGGCCTGGCAGACAGACAGCAGTTCCTGTCCCAAGGAAAGATGCAGAAGTCAAGATGTTGGTTGCTTTGGTCCAGGCAGGGAAGTGGGAGCTCAGAGGCCCTTTGAGGGTGGGGGAGTGAGCAGAGTGACAGGGAAGCCGAGACTACTTGCTGATCCTGTAGGACCTCAGGCAGGTGCCTGAGGTTCCGGTGATAAGAGGACAGCTCTCCAGGGTCAGGGACAACCCAGGCCCAGGAGGAAGGCAGGGCTGGGCGAGGACCTGGGTCCTGAACCCGCATGTACCTTGACAATGTGGTGCCGAGGGAAGCCCTCAGGAAGCTCGTGGATGTAGCACCAGTACGTGGTCACCTGGTTGGGGATCTGGATGTCGGGAGCGTGGATATCCATGGTGTACGTGTCTGAGGGCGTGGCCGGGAAGGTGATATTGGGCTTCAGGAGCTGCACCCTCTGTAGCCCCGTCCGCAGGCCTGAGATGTTGATGGCCTCCAGTGACCGGAATGGCTCCTCCAGGATCCCGTAGACCAAGTGGACTGTGCCGTCCTGTAGCCAAGACGGGGCTCAGTTGTTCACCCATTCAGAGCCCCCAGAGTTGGGCTCCTGAGGGGATGCCACATCCCTGCCCACCCACATCTACCAGATGACACACCTGGCTCTCATCTCTGTGAATAAGGGACCCTTGAGGCTTGCATAGCACTAGCTGGGACTAAATCCCAGGCTGATGACCCCCAGGATCCCCTATTTGCACCAACCATCCAATACTTTTCTAAACACATTCCACCTGCACTCACCTAACATCCATTTAAGCAGTGACGACTGGGCCTGCCATGAGCCAGTGTGGCCAGGACATTTGTTCCCTCCACCGACCCCAAGGTCACGGGGGACTGGGTGTGGGGGATCATTGGTCAGTTCAGCAGCCCAGCCTGAGGATTCAGTGCCGTCTATGAAAGGAAGGAACCACCCTGGGGCTTGCTGACGGTCACCCTGAGCCGCGGAGCCACGCCGTGTTATGTAGTCACCACCAGCTTGGCAGGAGGGGAACCAAGCAGCCACAGAAAGCTCCGCAGGTCTACGTGGTGCTGGAGGCCACAGGCAGACTCAGGAGGCAAGACCCGGGGCTGGCTTCCTTAAATGCTCTCGTGAGTGGAAACGGGGATCAGGTGTGGAAAGTGCCTTTCGTAGCTTTCTGGGCACCACAGGTGCAGACCCGTGTGGGTGGCTAATTTGCTCTTTGAGTTTGTGGAAAGCTGGTGGGTCACCCTGTGCAGAGGACGCCCAGAGCTCCAGGCAGAGGCCCCTATACCTGGCCTGGAGCCTCTGGGCTGAACACACACAGGCACTGGCCTTCCCTGTGAGGTGCTTCCGGAGGGTTCTCTGCTCACCCTTGCCTCGTCCACTGGGAAGCAGGGTAAGGGTTCAACAACCTCCTGGAAAAACACCTCTTCCGGCCCCAGGTCTGCCCCAGCACACCCCCAGCCCCTGGGTACGTCCACTCCCCGCCTCTGGGCCTTAGTTTCCTCATCTGGCAAACAGCCAGCTGTTCTGTTTCCTCAGATTCCATATTTGTCTATTTGGCATCTATTAATTGATTACAGGCTCAAACAGATGGCCAGAGTTGTTTACACCTGTCTTTCCCTCCAACATTCACACGTGTGTGAGAAGCCTATTCCCAACCCTCCAACCCATCCCAATCCCATTTCCCTAGCCACCTCCTCCACCTGACTCTCATACCCCAGGCCAATATTGCCCCAGCCCTAAATCACCCTAGGACCAGGAACCAGACAACCAGAGACCACTGCAGCCACCCAGAACCCACCAGAATTGTCCAAATGAAGCAACTGCCCTGCCCTGCCTGGCCTTTCCCACGGAAACCCCAAGAAAGCCTCAAGCCTGGGCTCTCCACTGGCTCATGAATCTGCCTCCTGACCAAACCCAGGGCTCCGCAGGTGGGCCTGCACGGCACAGGTGCACCTTCTCTCAGGAAATGCAATCAATCTTTCAATGGTACTGGCCTGTGTGGTCACTCAGCTAACCCCATAGATTAAGACTTGGCACTAGCTGCCACCCCAGGCCATTGCCACACCAAAGGATTACTCACACAAGACAAAAGGTGTCAGGTGTGCTAGAGTTAAAAGAGTTTTGTCTTCAAGGACAAGGTGGATTGCTTTCCCTAAGAGGTGGGGCTGGGGGGACTCTTAGGGCAGCATAAGAAGCCTGTGGTTTTTGCAATGTTTTGTGGCTCCCATGAACTCACAGCTGGAGCTGGTCAGGCCGCACAAATCATCTAGTTCCCATCCCCATTTTACAGATGGGAAAAGTGAGGTCCAAAGGAGGAGGGGAGCTGTCCTGAGCCTCACAGCGAGCTGGTGACAGGGCCGGGATGGAAAGCCAGGTCTCCTGGGTTTCCGAATTCCACTTGATGGTTAATAGGACCAGGAGGAGAGAGACATCCAGAAGCAAGGTATAGTCCAATGGGAGAGGCTACAGCGCAAGCACCGCATCTAGAAACCATGTCAGCTACATGTCAGCAAAGGGCTGCTTCTTTGAGGGCTCCGGGGCGATAGCAGAGCTGGGCCATCCTAAGCACCTTGACCCCACCACTGCCTCTGGGCCATCCTCCTTGGTTTTCCTCTGTCATAGCTGGCCAGGCCCAGGCCCCAGACTTATCAGGGACAGGAAAGGTACTATGCCATTGGCACAGGATGGCAGCATGGTACACGCAGCCCACGCCCTCCTGGGTGCTCACAGCCACCCCTTACCTCGATGAGGTAATCCTTGGGGTCGCAGGTGCCAAAGGGCCTCTTGAAAAGCAGGGCCAGGCCTTCTGGGGTCCTCTCCACCTGCAGCAGCTGGTAGTCCTGCTGGGGATCCAGGTGGATCTGCCCCTTCTGATCACTCCAGGCGTCCTGCAGAGACAAGCACTGGGCTCCAGGCATGAAGGACCCCAGCCGGGCCAATCCACAAGGGAAGAGGGCATTCCCCAGCAGAGCTCTGCGTTCATTGCCAGCTGAGCTGGGGCTGCTGGGCCTCAGTCCCTGTGGATCTGAGGGTTCTGCCTGGGCTTGGGGCTTCACTCACACCTTGTATGTCCATTTCTGCTTGGAGGCAGTGGAGTTGAGCCCTGACCTCCTCTGCAGGGCTCCTCTGCAGCCAGGAACCAGGGCTCTCACTTGCCAGCAGGTCACAGGCTCTGTTAGCCATGGGGATTCCCAGGCCTGGAGGGCGGGACACTGAGCTTCTTAAGAAGATACCTTAGGCTAGGCTCCCAACACCTCATCAGGACTGGGAACAATGCCTCAGACCCATGCTGCCCACATTCATGCAGGCAGGAGAGTTGTGGAGCCTCAGAAAAGGGAAAGTTGGGAACAGGGTGGGACATGAACAGGAAGGGAGAGAGAAACCAGGGTGCCACATCGAAGGTGGTGATTGATAGCAGGTGCCCACCCTGCACTGGCACAACCCTGAGAACAAGCACTGCTCTATTATTTTATAAATACATGTAATTTTGTTTTTTTTTGTTTTTTTGGTTTTTTTGAGGTAGGGTCTCACTACGTTGCCTGGGCTGGTCCTGAACTCCTGGCCTCAAGCGATCCTCCTGCTTCGTCCTCCCAAAGTGCTGGAATTACAGGCATAAGCCACCACACCCAGCCTGAAGCATCACTTTAAACCCTGCAGCCTAGGCATTGCTCCCCTCACCTTAGTCCCAGCCCTGCTTGGAGAAGGTAAGCTGAGGCCCAGGGAGGCATTGGACCTGCTGCATTCTCCCAGGATGCTTCCTGGGATCTGGATCGGTGACCTCTGCCCTCCCCGTCCCCGGCTGCTCCCTTTGCACTGGGCCCTAAGGGGCAGGGACATGGTGGCTTCAGGCCAGGTCACAGGGAAGAAGACCACCAGGGAGATCTACTGAGAAACAGTGAGGAACCTTCCCCGAAAAGCAGGCTGCCCTTCGTACTCAAGAAGGGCCGTTCTTAGATTCCATGTTTGTCTATTTGGCATCTATTAATTGATTGCAGGCTCAAACAGATAACCAGAGTTGTTTACACCTGTCCTGCCCTCCAACATCCACGTGTGTGTGAGAATCATATTCCTAACCTTCCGACCCACCCCAAGCCCATATCCCTAGCCACCTCCTCCACCTGACTCTCACACCCCAGGCCAATATTGCCCCAGCCCTAAATCACCCTAGGGCCAGGAACTAGACAACTAGAGACCACCCCAGCCACCCAGAGCCCACCAGAATTGTCCAAACAAAGCTACTTCCCTGCCCTGCCTGGCCTTTCCCATAGAAATCCCAAGAAAGCCTCGGGCCCTTGGCCTTAAGGACTTTGGGTTGTGTTTCTTTTTAATCTTATATTCAGGGGTAAAACATCTTTTCTTCATTTCCTTGAGAAAAAAGAAATCTGCAAAAGATATTGCAAAACTTTCCCTAGAGAAAAAAGCCACACAGTGCCACCCTGTCGGGGACACGGCTGGCTTGCCGAGAGACTCATTTTAAACAGAGGCAGAAAGTTCTCCTGTGATATTTCAGCTGGAAATCAAGAAGATATTAGTTGAACATAGGGAGGAATAACAAGGCTGACATTTGTTTTCGTAGGAATTTGTTGTGCAAATTAACCTTGCCAGTGCACGGAAAGGCAAAGTCACCTGGCTTCCTCTGGCTTCCCTTGCAGCGGGGAAATGCAGGCAGGGGCACGCTGCACCAGGGAGGAGCAAACACTCCAGCACTCAGGGTGCCTCATGGCAGCGGCTTGCGAAGAACTCCAAACTGTCAGCGATGGGGTTCAGCTGCGCCTCCAGACGGCTGACAGCTCAGAATCAGGGCTGTCCCAGGTCTTTCTTGGCTGGAACCTGAGCCACAGAGTCTCCTTGTGCACAGGAATCTGTGCAGCCTCATGGGTCAGAGCAGGGCCCTTCCCAGGCAGCTCCACCCATCCTATCTGGGTGGCCCTAAGCCTCACTAATGACACAGGCAAATGCCTCCCGGCTGAGTCCTGGGAATTGGAGGGGGCAAGCTCGGCTCCAGAAACAGCGGCCACCGTCTGCCCTCATGAACTCACAACACCCAAAAAGGCAGAGAGGGACTGTCCGCCCCACCGTCCCATGGCGAGATCAAGGCGCAGAGGTGGAGCCGGCCGCTCTGCAGACTCAGCTCTCCAGCTCCCCATCGTCCCATGGCGAGATCAAGGCGCAGAGCTGGAGCTGGCCGATCTGCACAGACTCAGCTCCCTGGCTCCAGCTCTGTTCTCCCAGATAAAGCAGGCACCTCCTGACTTTGGAAATAACACTTTTTTGTCCCTCCTTGGTCTGTTTCTGTAGAGAGAGTTGGGTTTCATCCACAAAGAAGCCCTGGTGGCCGGTCCCGTATTGGAAGGAGGGCGGGAGCAGGACCCAGGGCAGGCGGTGGGCTTGCCCACTTTGGGGACCCCCTGCGGCTTGTGGAAGGGCCTAAAGTCCTCTCCAGTTTGAAGGGAAACTTCTCCCCTTTCTCCACCCTGTGAAACAAGAGTGGAGGTGAATTTGGGCAGAAAGGAGTCAAGAGCCCATCCTGACGGTTTCGGCTGAGCCCTGTGGGGCTTGTTCGACACCTATGGGTGGGGGCAGGGTGTCTGCACCTGCTCAGTCACTCCATGGGTACAAGCACAGTAGGTCAGGCTGGATCCCATGGGTGCACAGGCCTCATGCGGTGCCCAGCCGTGCGCCACCACCTGGCCCACATCAGTGGGCTCTGGGGACGTTGCTTACAGGGCCGGGGGTTGTGGGGTCTGTGCTCCCGCACACGTGGGGTGTGGAGCAGCATGAGTTTGTGTGGCGTGTGTGTCCTCTGTGTATAGTACCATTCCTTGGGATTGCTGGGTCCCGTGATTTGGGGTGGGCAGTCAAGGACCATGGAAAACATGTCTTTCCTATTTTGTCCTCACACTGAGATCCCCGTGATGCCCAAGCTCGGGGTGCAGACTCGGCTCAGAGCAGAGTCAGCTCAAACACTGAGAGGCGCAGACAATCTTTCTGGGTTAAGGAGGGTGAGTGTAGAAAGACGGCCAGATCCGAGCGCAGTGGCTCAAGCCTGTAATCCCAGCACTTTGGGAGGCCGAGACGGGCGGATCACGAGGTCAGGAGATCCAGACCATCCTGGCTAACACGGTGAAACCCCGTCTCTACTAAAAAATACAAAAAACTAGCCGGGCGAGGTGGCGGGTGCCTGTAGTCCCAGCTACTCGGGAGGCTGAGGCAGGAGAATGGTGTAAACCCGGGAGGCGGAGCTTGCAGTGAGCTGAGATCCGGCCACTGCACTCTAGTCTGGGTGACAGAGCGAGACTCCATCTCAAAAAAAAAAAAAAAAAAAAAAAAGGAAGGACAGCCAGATAGGGTGCTGGGTCGGGAAGGGTTTGGAGAACTGGCAGGAAGGAGAGACTCACCGCAAAATAGGCAGTGTCCCCATCGGTCCAGAGCACCACGAGGTCTGCGTTCTCAAGCTCGCCACGGTCGGACATCCCAAACAGGACTCCAGCCTTGAGCTGCTTCACCAGGAGCTGGAAGAAGATGGCCTCCTGGGGGTAGCTGACATTCCATGAGAGCTCCAGGGACTCCTCAGGGTCCAGGGGGATGCGGTAGAGGAAGGGGCTCTCAGGGGGAGCCGAGCCCTGCAGTGCAGCCACCAGGATGACCAGGAAGACGGCCACTGCTGTGCTGTACATGAAGGCGGCCTCTCGCACGCTGGGGCAGGGCAGGCTGGCCCAGCGACACCACCGACTGGGGGCCTGCATGGCTGGGGTGAGCTCTGTGGTCCCACCTGGCTATTTATGCCCCGGTCCTGAATGGGGTGGGTCCAAGTAACATGGATAATCACATTTGTCTGGTGGGGAATTCAATTGTCCCTCCCACAAGCTTGCGCCCCAGGCCAAGCACTCTGCCTGCTGCCCTCCTCTAATTGGCACTAATGACACATGGACGTCATCAGTGGGAGCTGAAGCAGACAGGCGGATGCTGTCCCTTCTGAGATGGCTTTGAAGAGCTGTCCCAAAAGCAGATCCCCCCTGCGCTGCAGCCAAGAGGCCTTTCAGACGCCCTCCGGCCAGGCACCGGCTGACTGCCTCACAGGCTGTCCGGCCCAGTCCCCAGTGGGATGGGGTCTGCACCACCTCCACCACCCACGGATGAGCAGACTGAGGTCTGAGGAGCTGCTCCAGGCCAACCAGTGAAGGATGGGCCCGCAGCCGCCTCAGGCCTGGCCCAGCGAGCAGAGCCGTTTGTACAATACTAGCGGGTGGGCCCATTTCGAACCAAAAATAAGGCAATCTCCAAATAGTCCCTGTGTTTAGACACTCTCTCCACGGCCTGCTGTTCCCACTTTTGTCTCCTCAATTTTCCCACAGCCTCCAGCTGGTACAACGGCTGCTCCAGAAGGCGCGAGAACATCATAGGGAATGGGGGACATGGGCGTGGGGTGCATCGCTGGGGACACACGGAGCTGGAGCTGCACAGGGGATAGGTAGGCTGCAGGGTGCACTGCTGGGGGTGACAGCGTTTAAGGAAAAGAGGGTGAGTGACAGGCCTGCTCTCCTGTCTCTGAAGCTCCCAAACCCACAGCTTCCTCTTTCCCAGAGCAGATCTGGCCTGAATTTGAAGCCTTTCAGGGCAACTGACTGCAGCCCTGCTTCTCCCACACCTGCCACAGGACCTTTGCCATCATCCACCCATGGGCCCGAGGGTCAGTCTCACCATGGCATCTCTCTCTCCTGTCCTCTCCCACAAGTAGACAGAGCGCAACGGCCTCCAGGACATTCTGCTTGATCCCCCCAGCTCCACCCCCCAGGCTGGGTTGACAGATCTGTCCAGCTGGACTAGAAGCCATCCCTCCTCCCCAGCCTCCTCCCTAGCCTCCTCCCTCCCTTCCTTCCTTTTTTCTCATCGTCTTTCTCGTCTCTTTGGAGAAACCCAGAATCTAGCCTTAGGGGTACATTAATGTCACAGGCTGACAGTGACGTTTAAGTCCTCAAATACCCATCATGGCAGGTCTGGAGGCTGCTTCAGCTCTGAGCTCTGTGCTGTGGAAAGGAATGACCGTGTCTTTGCATGAACGTGAAATTTGGAGAAAGTGCCAGCCTACCCCTGGCCCTGGCAGGCGGTGCTCTCTGCCCCACAGTGGCCAGGCCACCCTGCAAAGCCAAGCTCAGGCCATGAACCCCTCCTCACTGACTGCACTCAGAGGGGCACCGTTCACCCCCACCATGGCCCAGGCAGGTGAGGACCAAGTGCATACTTGCAGTAGTGTGAAATTGACGCCCAGGCCAGGGGAAAGACACTCTTGGGGTTGTCTGCTGAGCTTTGGGAAGGGTTCAGCCTCCGAAGGCCTGGCTTTCCCATCAGGACATGCCACCTCCCTCGCCTGAGAGCACCTCACCTTCATGCCTCAGATTATTTCCAAAACCTCCTCTTCTGTGCCACGTAAGCAGGTGTCTGGCATCGAGATAACAGTGCATCCTGGACATTCGCTCTCGGGATCAGGGAGCGGCCACAGCGAGCCGGTGATATGAAGAGGCTCCGGGGTGGGCAGGCACCTGTGTTCCCAGCACGGGATAACAAAAGCCAGCAGAGGCGGGGGGGGGGGTCGCGGGCTCCACAGCACACCCAGCTCAGGGGTGAGCCCTCCCAGCAGCCTGGTGGCCACCCAGGTGGCTCCAGCTAGACAGCAGGCTAAACAAGCACCAGCTGGGGCCTGCATTGTGGGAAGGGGGGTGCCTCCCTCTCCTCTGGGGTATTGAGGCCCCAGGCACCCCTCCTACTCCTCTGGGGTCAGAGCTCTGGGGTCACATCCTGCTCCACCCTCCTGAATGCGCAGCTGGCGTCCTCAGAGAAGCACTTTCCAACCCAGCGCCTCCTCCCCATCTGCAGACAGAGGAAGTTGGATGACAAGGACAATTGATCCCTCCAGCTTCCTTCAGCCCAGCGGTTCTGTGGAGTGACAGGCTGCGAAGAGCCCCCGATGCTGCCAGCCCTCAGACGGCTTGCCACACCTGCGGGCCTCGATCCTCTCCTGGACCTACAGCCACTGGGAGCTCTAAGGAGGGACGGCAGGTGTGGTCTCATACACAGCAGTGTTATGCACACACGTTTATTTTTAACAGGAATCTAAAGACATTTTCTTTATCCAACTCAAAACTGGCTTTCCTCTCGCATTTGACAGAAATGATTCAGCTGATTCCAAAATAATGGTGACCAAGCCCTACGGAGGGACAGGAGGGACAGGAGACACAAGTCAAGCTGCACCAGGGCTTCCCCTGCTTTGCCTCCCTCCATCCTGGCCAGCCTTGGGTGGCTGGGTGTGCGATCACCCCTGTCTCAGACCCAGGAGAGGCAGCCTCAGAGAGGCGAGACAACGGGCCTGAGCTCACAGGGCAGGCCAGTGCCCGGGTCAAGCACCCCAAAGAGGGCTCCCTGAGCTGGAGGGGGCTGTACACCTTGGCAGCCAAGGTCAGAAAAATTCCACTGGAGTCAGGAGGAAGGGACGCTCAGATGAGAAATGCAACCACAGAGAAAATCTGCGGAGATTGGGGCCGGGCGGGAGGGAGCGGATCCAATCGGATGGCCCTGTGGCTGCGCCGTTCCTTGCATTAATGGATTTTCAAAGGGAGCAATCCGACCCCAGGGTAAGGAAGCAGCGGTCAGCTCTCCTCCTGCCCTCACCCTCCTCGGAGGTGACACCTGCCTGCCAGGTGCTCTGTTGGCCACATGCCTCCCTGTGGTGCCCCGCGGGGGGTCTTTCCGCCCTGCTCCCACCCCCACTGGCTCTGCTCCAGTGTCTGGGTGCACGTTACCCTCCAGAGGTGGGGTGGGGGTGGAGTAGGCTGGGGAGGTGCAGCGTGTCATGGCTACGGTATCAGGAAATAAGCCCCGTTCCTGCTGCTCAGCGCCTGGCTTCCCTCCAAGGCGCATCGACGGCTGACCTCGTTTAGAACCAATTTCAGCTTTTTAATAAGCCCTTTGCTTTCCTGTATCTCTCCGATGCCATCAGCCCTTGCAGGCTGTAATTCCCCATCACCTCTGCCACATGAGGCTGGCTCCTGCTGACGTCCTAACCTCGGGCAGTGACAACCCCAAGTGGAGTGACTGTGGTGCAGACCGGAGCTGGGTGAGGGAACAGGCCAGGCCACTCCCTAGCGACAATGGGGCCTGGCCACAGGACAGCACTGTCCCTCACGGATGGCTCAGGCTCTTAGGGACCTCCTCTTGGCAGGAAAAAATCAACTATCAAACTGATGGCAGTGCCTGGTCCTGGCTTGTGATGGGATGGATTGGGAGCTGCTGGGAGACAGTGACTCTGCCCACCAAGGAGCCCACTCCAGGGTGACACTGTCCCCTTGGGGGAACCTGGGGCAGCTGGCCTATGTCCCTCCTCGTCCTGAGCATAGGGGCTGTGGTATGAAGGTTAAGAGGCACATTCTGGGCTAGGCATGGTGACTTATACCTCTATAATCCCAGGACTTTAGGAGGCAAAGACGGGAGGATTGCTTGAACCCAGGAGCTCGAGACCAGCCTGGGGAACATAGCATGACCCAGTCTCTACCAAAATAAAAATAAAAACAAATTAGCCAGGCATGGTGGCCCAAGACTGTAGTCCCAGCTACTCAGGAGGCTGAGGCAGGAGGATCGCTTGAACCCGGGAGTTCGAGGATGCAGTGAGCCATGACTGCACCACTGCACTCCAGCCTGAATGACAGAGCACAACTCTATCTCAAAACAAACAGAAAACGTATCCTGCCTGAGAAGGCAGAGGTGGCACCACGCCTCTGTGTCTGCTCATAAGTGTAGGTGGCTGTGAGAGTTTTAATGCATGGGACATCCCACGACCTGCGGTGTCCAGGGCCTGGGGCACTGAGTAGGGTGGCTACAGTGGGATCAGCACGAGGGCTGGGCCCAGGGCAGGTCACAGAGGTGCCCAGAGCACCACCGAAAGCTTTCCTCAGTTACTGGACCAGAGGCACCCACTGGCCCTGAAGCTCTGTGCCAAAAGCAAGGGGCCATTGATCCCGGAAGGGGTTGGTATCAGGGGGCCCAGGGACTCTCCCATAGAAGCTCCCAGGGAAGCAGAACCCAGGAGTCCCTGGCTGGCTCCAGGGCCGGGGCTGCCAGGCCGGCCAGGCCACTCTTCTGTGATCCCAAGCAGCCCCACCATGAGCGAGTCTTCCCCTCTGTCACTGGCAGGCCACTGGCCTGGGCAGGACACAGCCTCCCCTGCCTCCATCTCTCCTCTGTACACAGGGTCAGCGAGACGGGGAGGTGGACCCTCACACCTCCGTGGCCTGCACCCCCAGCTCTGGGCTCATGCTCGCATACTCAGTTTTACACACACACACACACACACACACACCTCCAATAAGTTGGCCTCAATCTTGGGGCTGAGGCCTGCCGGGCCCTGAGGAATCTTGCAGGGAAACCCTTTCTGGGTCCTGCTTCTCCTTTTCTCCATAAGGATGCCTGACTGCTCCTCTCTCTCTCGAGTAGCTCATGGGGGAGGTGCCTGTGCTTGATTTCTGCATTTCCAGCTTTTCTGAAGGGGCCACACTGCCAGGATGGTCGTGGGTCCTGAGGCAGTAGCTCCAGATCACACCCAAGCCACAGAGTAGCTCTGGGCCCCGGATGGACAGAGAGGCCCTGAAACCTGCCAGCCATGTGACCCACCCGGACAGTCCCCACGGCCCTGAGCCTTCTTTCCTCATCTGTTAAATGGCCATCTTGCCCAGGACCGGCACTGGCACTAACTTCTGGCTGCAGAGGCTGGGCCCTACGTGGACTGCACCAGCACCCAGCGCTGCTGGTCTTGCCCCCCGCTGGCTCCTGCCAGCCATGCACCCTCTTCCTGAGGCCGCAGCTCATCTGTCGGTAAGCTCGGTCACCTCGGAGATCCACCAGGTTGACCCACTGTTGACCCAGAATGGGCCGGTGCAGTGAGGGCTAGCGAGACAGCCCCGGGTTGCCCTCACCCACATCCATCTCGGCGGCTGCTGCACCCACTGACGTCACAGGGTCCAACAGGCAGGGCTGCAGCCCAGGAGGCTCCTGGAGAACGTGAGAACTCGTCTCCCTGCCTGGAATTTCTCTGAGCTTCGGCGCCTGGTGTGATAGACAGAGGGAGGCCCCCCAGTGGCCACGTCCAGATCCCTGCGAGTCCATTAGGCTACCTGGGGAAGGGACTTTCAGTGTGATTAGATTAAGGACCTGGAGGTGGGAGGTGGTTCTGAATTGGCTGGGTGGACCCCATGTCATCACAGAGGTCCTGTGAGAGGGAGAAGGAGATGCAGCGATGGGGTCCAAGGAGGGGAGGCTGCTTCCAGGACGGAGCAGGGGCCGTGAGCCAAGGGATGTGGAGGCCTCTGGAAGCTGGAAAAGGCGGGAACAGTTTCCCTTCCCAGACCCCCCAGAAGGAGCCAGCCCTGCAGACACCTTGATTTTAGAGCTTCTGACCTCCAGAACTGTAAAAAAAAAAAAAAAA
>NW_012104232.1:0-538 GCF_000951045.1 Mandrillus leucophaeus
AGCATTCCCCTTAAAAACTGGCACAAGACAGGGATGCCCTCTCTCACCACTCCTATTCAACATAGTGTTGGAAGTTCTGGCCAGGGCAATCAGGCCTGAA
This sequence comes from Mandrillus leucophaeus, assembly GCF_000951045.1. Taxonomy (NCBI): domain Eukaryota; kingdom Metazoa; phylum Chordata; class Mammalia; order Primates; family Cercopithecidae; genus Mandrillus; species Mandrillus leucophaeus. Next base: position 101 of record NW_012104232.1, read on the forward strand.
ATAAATAAATAAAGGGTATTCAATTAGGAAAAGAAGAAGTCAGATTGTCCCTGTTTGTAGATGACATGATTGTATATTTAGAAAACCCCTTCATCTCAGTCCAAAATCTCCTCTAGCCGATAAGCAACTTCAGCAAAGTCTCAGGATACAAAATCAATGTGCAAAACTCACAGGCATTCTTACACACCAATAATAGACAAACAGAGAGCCAAATCATGAATGAACTCCCATTCACAATTGCTTCAAAGAGAATAAAATCCCTAGGAATCCAACTTACAAGGGGTGTGAAGGACCTCTTCAAGGAGAACTACAAACCACTGCTCAGTGAAATAAAAGAGGATGCAAACAAATGAAAGAACATTCCATGCTCATGGATAGGAAGAATCAATATCGTGAAAATGGCCATACTGCCCAAGGTAATTTATAGATTCAATGCCA
>NW_012104232.1:588-1283 GCF_000951045.1 Mandrillus leucophaeus
ATATCGTGAAAATGGCCATACTGCCCAAGGTAATTTATAGATTCAATGCCATCCCCATTAACCTACCAATGACTTTCTTCACAGAATTGGAAAAACTACTTTAAAGTTCGTATGGAACCAAAAAACAGCCTGCATTGCCAAGACAATCCTAAGTCAAAAGAACAAAGCTGGAAGTATCATGCTAACTGACTTCAAACTATATTACAAAGCTACAGTAACCAAAACAGCATGATGCTGGTACCAAAACAGTGATATAGACCAATGGAAAAGAACAGAGCCCTCAGTAATAATACCACACATCTACAACCATCTGATCTTTGACAAATCTGACAAAAACAAGCAATAGGGAAAGGATTCCCTATTTAATACATGGTGCTGGGAAAACTGGCTAGCTATAAGTAGAAAGCTGAAACTGGATCCCTTCCTTACTCCTTATACAAAAATTAATTCAAGATGGATGAGAGACTAAAATGTTAGACCTAAAACCATAAAAACCCTAGAAGAAAACCTAGGCAATACCATTCAGGACATAGGTGTGGGCAAGGGCTTCATGTCTAAAACACCAAAAGCAATAGGGCTTCATGTCTAAAACGCCAAAAACAATGGCAAAAAAAGCCAAAATTGACAAATGGGATCTCATTAAACTAAAGAGCTTCTGCACAGCAAAAGAAACTACCATCAGAGTGAACAGGCAA
>NW_012104233.1:0-1024 GCF_000951045.1 Mandrillus leucophaeus
CTGGGACTACAGGCGCCCGCCACCACGCCTGGCTAATTTTTTGTATTTTTAGTAGAGACGAGGTTTCACCCTATTAGCCAGGATGGTCTCGATCTCCTGACCTCGTGACCGCCCGTCTCGGCCTCCCAAAGTGCTGGGATTACAGGCTTGAGCCACCGCGCCCGGCCAAAATATATATATTCTTAATAGAGACAGGGTTGGTATGTTGCCCGGGTTGGTATGTTGCCCAGACTGGTAGGCTGGTCTGAACTCCTGGGCTCAAGCGATCCTCCTGTTAAAGAAAGGGTTCCCAATACAGACCCCAATAGAGGGTTCTTGGATCTCTTGCAAGAAAGAATTCAGGACAACTCCGCAGTGCAAAGTGAAAGCAAGTTTATTAAGAAAGTAAAGGAATAAAAGAATGGCTACTCCGTAGAACAGACTGGTTGCCCATTTTTATGGTTATTTCTTGATGATATGCTAAACGAGGTGTGGATTATTCATGCCGCCCCTCTTTAGACCATATAGGGTAACTTCCTGACCTTGCCATGGCGTTTGTAAATTGTCATGGCCCGCTGGGAGTGTAGCAGTGAGGACTACCAGAGGTCACTGTCATCACCATTTTGGTTTTGGCTGGCTCCTTTACTGCAATCTGCTTATCAGCAAGGTCTTTATGACCTGTATTTTGTGCTGATCTCCTATCTCATGCCGTGACTTAGAATGCTTTAACTGTCTATGAATGCAGTCCAGGAGGTTTCAGCCTTATTTTACCAGCTGCTGTTTAAGATGGAGTTGCTCTGGTTCACACGCCTCTGACATTCTTGCTTTTGCCTCCCAAAAGGATGGGATTACAGGTGTGAGCCACCAAGCCCAGCCAATTAAATTCTTTACAAGTAAATTCTGATCCTTTCAATGATAGGTTGAAAGACTTTCAGGAGAAACTAAGAGGTTTCCTGATAGAGTTTTACAAGTCAGGTTTAAAACCGTAGGCACTCGGCGGGAAGCAATGGCTCCCGCCTATAATTCTAGCACTTTGGGACACTGA
>NW_012104233.1:2449-2935 GCF_000951045.1 Mandrillus leucophaeus
TTCATTCATTTGCTTAAGCATAGAGGGAATTATATGGAAATGAAAATACTGCTAGCATTTCTCTTGGAAAAGTAAAACTTTTTTTTTTTTTTTTTGAGACGGAGTCTCGCTCTGTCGCACAGGCTGGAGTGCAGTGGCACTATCTCGGCTCATTGCAACCTCCACCTCCCGGGTTCAAGGGATTCTCCTGCCTCAGCCTCCGGAGTAGCTGGGACTACAGGCGCGTGTTACCACGCCCGGCCAGTTTTTTGTATTTTTAGTAGAGACAGAGTTTCGCTGTGTTAGCCAGGATGGTATCGATCTCCTGATCTCGTGATCCACCCGCCTCAGCCTCCCAAAGTGCTGGGATTACAGGCGTGGAACACCACGACCGGCCAGGAAAAGTAAATATTTTAAATCTCTTTTTAAAATATCTTTTTAATTTCTATTATTTATTTCTTTTGTTTTCTTTTTTTCTAGTCAATCTTGAGCATGGTAGAAGTACAA
>NW_012104234.1:0-1187 GCF_000951045.1 Mandrillus leucophaeus
AGCCAGGATGGTCTCAATCTCCTGACCTCGTGATCCACCCGCCTCGGCCTCCCAAAGTGCTGGGATTACAGGCATGAGCCACCACACCCTGCCTTCCTGACTTTTTAATGACTGCCATGCTAACCGGCATGAGATGATATCTCATTGTGGTTTTGATTTGCATTTCTCTGATGACCAGGGATGATGAGCATTTTTTCACATGTCTGTTGGCTGCATAAATGTCTTCTTTTGAGAAATGTCTGTTCATATTCTTTGCCCACTTTTTGATGGGGTTGTTTGTTTTTTTCTTGTAAATTTGTTTGAGTTATTTGTAGATTCTGGATATTAGCCCTTTGTCAAATGGGTAGATTGCAAAACTTCTTTCCCATTCTGTAGGTTGCCTTTTCACTCTGATGGTACTTTCTTTTGCCATGCAGAAGCTCTTTAGTTTAGTTAGATCCCATTTGTCTATTTTGGCTTTCGTAGCCATTGCTTTCACTGTTTTAGTCATGAAGCCCTTGCCCATGCCTATGTCCTGAATGGTATTGCCTAGGTTTTCTTCTAGGGTTGTTATGGTTTTAGGTCTAACATTTAAGTCTTTAATCCATCTTGAATTAATTTTTGTATAAGGTGTAAAGAAGGGATCCAATATCAGCTTTCTACATATGGCTAGCCAGTTTCCCCAGCACCATTTATTAAATAGGGAATCCTTTCCCCATTTGTTGTTTTTGTTAGGTCTGTTGAAGATCACATGGTTGTAGATATGTGGTATTATTTCTGAGGCCTCTGTTCCTGTCTCTTATACACATCTAGATGTGTATAAGAGACAGGTGTTGAAGATCACATGGTTGTAGATATGTGGTATTATTTCTGAGGCCTCTGTTCTGTTCCATTGGTCTATATATCTATTTTGGTACCAGTACCATGCTCTTTTGGTTACTGTAGCCTTGTAGTATTGTTTGAAGTCAGGTAGCGTGATGCCTCCAGCTTTGTTCTTTTTGCTTAGGATTGTCTTTGCAATGCAGGTTCTTTTTTTGGTTCTATATGAACTTTAAAGTAGTTTTTCCAATTCTGTGAAGAAAATCAGTGGTAGATTGATAGGGATAGCATTGGATCTATAAATTACCTTGGGCAGTATGGCCATTTTCACAATATTGATTCTTCTTATCCATGAGCATGGAATGTTCTTCCATTTGTTTGTGTCCTCT
>NW_012104234.1:2664-3358 GCF_000951045.1 Mandrillus leucophaeus
TTCTAGATTTTCTAGTTTATTTGCATAGAGGTGTTTATAGTATTCTCTGATGGTAGTTTGTATTTCTGTGGGATCGGTGAAGATATCCCCTTTTTCATTTTTTATTGCATCTATTTGATTCTTCTTTCTTTTCTTTATTAGTCTTGCTAGCAGTCTGTCAATTTTGTTGATCTTATTTTTTTAAAAAAAGATTGCATTCCACTAGCTTTTGAATTTGTTTGCTTTTGCTTCTCTAGTTCTTTTAATTGTGATGTTAGGGTATCAATTTTAGATCTTTCCTCCTTTCTCTTGTGGGCATTTAGTGCTATAAATTTCCCTCTACACATTGTTTAAATGTGTCCCAGAGATTCTGGTATGTTGTGTCTTTGTTCTCATTGGTTTCAAAGAACATCTTTATTTCTGCCTTCATTTCATTATTTACCCAGTAATCATTCAGGAGCAGGTTGTTCAGTTTCCATGTAGTTGTGGGTTTTGAGTGAGTTTCTTAATCCTGGGTTCTAATTTGATTGCACTATGGTCTGAGAGACATTTTGTTATAATTTCTGTTCTTTTACATTTGCTGAGGAATGCTTTACTTCCAAGTATGTGGTCAACTTTAGAGTAAGTGTGATGTGGTTCTGAGAAGAATGTATGTTCTGTTGATTTGGGGTGGGAAGTTCTGTAGATGTCTATTAGGTCCACTTGGTGCAGAGCT
>NW_012104235.1:0-2324 GCF_000951045.1 Mandrillus leucophaeus
GCTGCAACCTCCACCTCCCAGGTTCAAGTGATTCTCCCACCTGAGCCTCTCTAGTAGCTGAAACTACAGGCATGCACCACCACACCTGGTTACTTTTTTGTATTTTTAGTAGAGACTAGGTTTCACCATATTGGCCAGGCTGGTCTCGAATTCCTGATCTCAAGTGATCTGCCCACCTTAACCTCCCAGTGCTGGGATTACAGCCACTGTGCCTAGCTATCACTTGAAATTTTAAAAGGGAATAAATAAAGTAAAATGTAAAACTCAAAAAGAACTAGAGAGAGAGAGAGAGAACATTAAGAAGAAATGTAAAATTTTCTTCATAAGTGCTTCTAAGGCTAGCAACTATGGGACCCCTCTGCTATTTTCATCATGGAACTCCTGCTACTGAATTAGGAAAGGAAGCTGTAAAATTATATCAATGTCCCTATTCTGCTTTAAGTAAAAGCATCTTTATTTTTATCATGATCATGCCTCAAAAATTGGGCTCATATTCATATGAGAATTTTATATAAACAGGCTGCTTCTTGTCACTCAGTAGAATACTTGATTACTCACAATAAATCACTATCATTATTATCATAAAATACCTCTAAATTTCTAACTGATACATCTTTACTAAATGCTTAAAGCACACCAAATTCTGAAAGCCACTATGTACATGGCCCAACCCAGACAGCACATAACGCAGGTACACACGGCATAATATTAGGATAATAATCAGTATAAGCCAAAGAGTGAACATATACTGAGTAGAGAAGTTAAGTAGAGAAGATTTAAACATGGCAAATATTGGAAGCATCATAAAAATTCACCTCTCATCAGTTGCTAGGAAAAGGTTGCTTGGGGAAGATAACTCGCTCTCGAGCAATTACAGAGAAGAGAGGAAATGCCAGGCATGTAACAGCCGAGAAGAACATTCAGAGATAAGTGAGATAATTGGGTAAAGGCAGACTAAATAAATGTTCCAGGGAAAATGACTGTCCAGCGGCTGAAGAGTGGGAAGAGAGTCAGCCTCACAGAGACTTGGGAGAAGAGGCTGAAGGATGGGCAGGATATAATAGCACATTATGTTCAAAATGCTAAACTGTACAGTTCCCATGGCAAATGGCAGGACCAAAAAAACACATTGGCGGCAGCCTGAGAATGAATGAGGAGCCAGGGGAAAACAGTGCTTCAATTGAAAAAAGGGGGTTAGTAATGCCAACGCTGCACAGGATGCAAGAAAAATAAGGACCTAGAAGAAGTCCTTTTTTATTTAGCTACAACATGGTGATTGGAGACCTGAAGAGCAGAGTCGGGACAGGGTGTGGCAAGAGCAGTCTTCTGCAGTTTTCAAGATGAATGTGGGTTGCAGATGTGGGGACACTGAGGGCAGACAAATCTTAAAAGCAAGACTGGAAAAGAAATGAGGAATAGAAATGGCTAAAAATGTCAGACAATTTGTTTTATTTTCCATAGGAGAGAGGTTCAGACACATGGAAATGAAGACTAGTAGCAGGGGAGAGGTTTATGTTATAGTGGGTTAGCAAAGACTAATGCAGTAACATGGCTGAGCATGAAGGCCATGAGTGCAAGAGTTTGAATCAGCATTAGCAAGCAGGACAGTAACTTCCACAGAAAACAGAGAGAAGGCTAAGTTTTAGCTCCTCCTATGGCCCCTACCTCAGGAGTAGTACCTTAAGTCAGGAGGTGGTTTTAAAGTTATGCATGTGTAGCATCTCTAGTAGCATAGCAGCGACACTGGGGAGCTCTGCAGAGGGATTAGAGGTGGCAGAGGGTTAGGAATGGCCTCCAAGGCACCAGCAGGGGCACTTGAGTATGAGACCCAGGCAGGTGCTTAAGGGCATTTCTGTCTAATGCACCATAGCAGTGGTGTTTAGAATCAACCATGTAGAGCCTGCGTTTCTTATCTATAAAATGATGGTAATAATGCCAATTTTTTTTCACAGGTTTTTCAATGAAGATTAAATGATACAGTGATTGTAATATGCTTAGCACAGTGTGTGCAAAATTGCTAGCTTTAGACAAGAGTCTTAACTCTTTCCATCCTCAACACCTTGGACCAAGCAAGTGTACGATCACCATAATGCAAAATGTACAGTATTTGCACAAAGTCTAGTGTGGTTCCATAGGTAAATGCACTAAGGTGATTATGACAGTTATTTGACCTAAAGACTATGAGTGACAGCGAATGTAAATTCCAATGCTGTCAGCTTGAATCAACACATATCAGGAGCAATGATCCATTTACTTCTGGGTAATGAGAGAAAGTTACAATGTTGTGAATATATTATGGCTTCTTGGATTTTTTATTGCTTTTC
>NW_012104235.1:5690-6002 GCF_000951045.1 Mandrillus leucophaeus
TTACAGTGCACAAGGTGATATTTTTTGTTTTTAAAGTTTTTGAAAAAACTTTTATTTTAAGTTTAGGGGTACATGTAAAAGTATGTTACATAGGTAAATACGTGTCATGGGTTTTTTTGTGCATATTATTTCATCACCCAGGTATTAAGCCCAGTGCCCAATAATTCTCTTTTCTGCTCCTCTCCCTCCTGCCACCCTACTACCTCAAGTAGATCCTAGTGTCAGTTGTTTCCTTCTTTGTGTTCATAAGTTCTTATCATTTAGCTCCCACTTACAAGTGAGAACATATGGTATTTGGTTTTCTGTTCCTGC
>NW_012104236.1:0-832 GCF_000951045.1 Mandrillus leucophaeus
GAGAGCTTCAAAACTTTCTAAACTACCTCAGAGTCATTATAGTTTACTCATCAAGAAAGAAAAGAAACACAAGATGCTCACCAAAAAAGCAGATACAAAATAACTTGAGTTTTAAAAATATAATTGACAAATTAAAAATTCAGTAAAAGAGCTAGAAGCAAAACACTGATCTCTCAGATTATAAATTTAAAATGTAAAGATTTAGAAAAAATCACTTAAAAAGTTAAGAGACTTAAAAAGATCAATTCAAAAATCCTAATATCCACTTGTGTTCAAGTAAAAGAGAACAGACAACATGCGAGAAGAAAATTATTGCATTTTTCCAGAACAAAGGAAAGATGTGAATCTCCAGGAATCACCAAGTCATGAAAAGGCTAAGTTAAAATGCACACACATGGCCGAGGGTGGTGGCTCACACCTGTAATTCCAGCACTTTGGGAGGCTAAGGTGGGTGGATCACGAGGTCAGGAGTTCAAGACCAGCCTGGCCAAGATGGTGAAATCCCACCTCTACTAAAAATACAAAAATTAGCCAGATGCAGTGGCAGCTGTAATCCCAGCCTGTAATCCCAGCTACTCAGGAGGCTGAGGCAGGAGAATCATTTGATCCCGGGGGGCAGAGGCTGCAGTGAGCCGAGATCATACCACTCACTGCACTCCAGCCTGGGAGACAGCATGAGACTCTGTCTCAAAAACAAAACAACGACAACAACAGCAGCACACACATACACAACCCTAGAGCTATCATCATAACGTTTTAGAATGCCAAATATAAAGTTTCCAGAAAGATTAAGTTGCCTACAAAGGAACCAAAATCATGTTGGCATTAGATT
>NW_012104236.1:4042-4432 GCF_000951045.1 Mandrillus leucophaeus
CCAAAGACAGACAAATAAGCAACAGGTATATGAAAAGGTGCTTGGCATCACCAACCATCAGGGAAATGCAAATCAAAACTGCAGTAAGATATCACTTCAGTTCTGTTAGGACATTATCAAAAAGGCAAGCAATAAGAAGCGTTGGTGAAGATGCAGAGAAAAGGGAACGCTTGTACATTTTGGTGGGAAGGTAAATCGATAAAGCCATTATGGAAAACAGTATGGAGGTTGCTTTAAAAAAATTAAAAAGGGAGTCTGGGCTCAGTGGCTCATGCCTGTAATCCCAGCACTCTGGGACGCCGAGGTGGGCTAATCACCTGAGGTGGGGAGTTTGAGACCAGCCTGACCAACATGGAGAAACCCCGCCTCTACTGAAAAAAAAAAAAAAAA
>NW_012104237.1:0-1017 GCF_000951045.1 Mandrillus leucophaeus
GTAGATTTCCTATATATCTCTCACCTAAGTTCCCCATTGTAGTATCTCACCTTTTCATGGTACATTTTTCTAAAAAACTGTTTCTTTTCCAACAATAACAAAACTGGTATATTATTATTAATTAAACTCTATGCTTCACTCAAATTTTACTAGTTCTACCACTAGTGTATTTTTTTTCTGTTCCAATGTCCCATCTAAAATACCAATTACATCTAGTTGCAATGTATAATTAAGCTTTCCTTGCTTGTGATAATTGTCCCTACTTTTTTTTGGTGACCTTGACAGTTTTGAGTCATAGTGATGAGATTTCATACAATGTTCCTTGATTTGAGTCTGTGTGATGTTTTCCCTGTTCAGACTGGAGTTATAGTTCATGGGAATAGTGCTATAGATATACCATGCCCTTATTATCACAAAATGCTAGCAGGTAGATGCTATCACCTTGACTTCCACTAATGACATTAACCCTGAAAGCCTGAATAAGGAAGTGTTTGCTAGATTTTCCCTTTTTTTTAACACTCTTTCTTTGGAATCAAGTCACTAAGTCCAGCCAGTACTCCAGGGAGGAAGGGGAATTAAGATCCACTTCTGTTAATGGAGATTATCTACATAAATGATTTGGAATTATTCATCCAGAATATTTGTGTCTTCTCACTTACTTATCTGTTTAATAATTCATTTATATCAGTATGGACTCATGCATATTTATCTATTAATATGGCTTATAACCTAATACTACATTACTTAGTTTTTTTTTTTTCTTTCTTTCTTTCTTTTTTAGTTTGACCATTGGGTACTAAATTGAAAAACTTTCATTAGCCAAGAGAAGCCTAAAATATGTGGTGTCAGAATACTCATTGGTTGAAGCTAAAGGTATATAAAACTTATCTTTCTGTTTTTGGAGTCTGTTACTTCTGGTACTACAAGATGCTCCAGATTCATGTTGTATTTTCCTTGCTTTAGCCCTAGAATCAGCCATGTCTCTAAGGATTCCTGATTTTCTTTGAGAATGGTATT
>NW_012104237.1:5637-6875 GCF_000951045.1 Mandrillus leucophaeus
CGCACATATGTGTGTGTGTATATATCCATATGAGGTGTAGTTTTGCTATACTAATTTACATTCCCACTGACAGTGTATGAGGGTCCCTTTTTACTCCAAATCCTCACCAGCATTCATTAATGCCTATCTTCTGGATAAAACCCACTTTAACTGGGATGAGATGGTATCTCACTGTAGATTTGATTTGCATTTCTCTCATAATCAATGATTTGCTGCACCTTTTGACATACCTGTTTGCCGTTTGTATGTCTTCTTTTAGGAAACGTCTATTCTCATTGTTTGTTCATTTTTAAACTGGATTATTACATTTTCTTTTTTCCTGTAGAGTTGTTTGAGCTCCTTATATATTCTGGTTATTAATCCTTTGAAAGATGGATAGTTTGTAAATATTTTCTTCCAGTCTGTGGGTTTTCTCTTCTAGAGAAATGTTGAGTTCTAGAAGATAAAGCAAAATATATAAAAATTAGAGATTCAGTCAAGAACCAATATATAAATCGACAGTGCCTCAGAATTTTCCAGAATTCATAAAAGACATTAATTTGTAATTTCAAGAAGCCCAACAAATCTAAGGTAGTATAAATAGAAATGGAGTAATTCCTATACATATTATGATACAGTTTTAGTACACAATAGCTAGTTGCATAAGGAGTAGGTAAAATTGGGGAGAAAACATGAATTCATTTTTGTAATATAAAGAATAAACTGACTGTTGACTTTTCTGCAGCAACAATGGTAGGAAGGAATTATGATGATTGTATTTTTAATGTGCTGAAATAAAGTAATGACTTATGTAGAAATCTGTTCTTATGGATAGTTCTAAAAATAGTGAAAACCAAACAGTAACAGAAGGTGAAACTAATCAAGCGAAGATGCTAGAGAAGTCAGAAAAAGGAAAACTGTGATAAAATAGTCTAATACACATAAATGTCATTTTAATAATAATAACATCAAGCTAAAATAAAACATTTTAGAATTGTAGTCATAAAACAGAGGTTAAAACCCACATTCTGCTGCCACCTGATAACCCCAGGTTATTTCTCTCATTATTTCATCACTATAAATTCTTCACGGCTGTCCTTTATTCTGTTATTTTCCTAACCATTGTTCTTTACTGTGAAAGGCACATTAATAGATAATCTATCCAAGATTATATCTTCACCTGCCTGGTACAGCAACACATTTGACCCTTGTCATCTAAAAAAATATGAATAATAAGACAATAGTCTGCAACTAATTTG
>NW_012104238.1:0-714 GCF_000951045.1 Mandrillus leucophaeus
TATATTATGCAGGTAGGCCCTAAATCCAATGGCAGTTCATTCTTATAGGAGACAGGAGAGACAGGAGACCAGGTGTAGTGGCTCACACCCGTAATCCCAGCACTTTGGAAGATCGAGGCAGGTGGATCACGAGGTCAGGAGATGGAGACCATCCTGGTTATGGTGAAACCTCGTCTCTACTAAAAATACAAAAAGTAGCCGGGCGTGGTGGTGGGCCCCTGTAGTCCCAGCTACTCAGGAGGCTGAGGCAGGAGAATAATGTGAAGCTGGGAGGTGGAGCTTGCAGTGAGCCGAGATCGCATTGTGTCTGGAATTGGTTCCTTCCGATGGGTTCTTGGTCTTGCTGACTTCAAGAATGAAGCCGCGGACACTCACAGTGAGTGTTACAATTCTTAAAAATGGTGTGTCCAGAGTTCGTTCCTTCAGATGTTCAGATGTTTCTGGAGTTTATTCCTTCCTGTGGGTTCATGGTCTCACTGACTTCAGGAATGAAGCCGCAGACCTTCGTGGTGAGTGTTACAGCTCATAAAGGTAGCGCAAACCCAAAGAGTGGGCAGCAGCACGATTTATTGTGAAGCGCAAAAGAACAAAGCTTCCACAGCATGTGGCTCACGCCTGTAATTCCAGCATATTGGGAGGCCGAGGTGGGCGGATCACGAGGTCAGGAGATCGAGACCATCCTGGCTAACATGGTGAAACCCCATCTCTACTAAA
>NW_012104238.1:764-1717 GCF_000951045.1 Mandrillus leucophaeus
GAGGTGGGCGGATCACGAGGTCAGGAGATCGAGACCATCCTGGCTAACATGGTGAAACCCCATCTCTACTAAAAATACAAAAATTAGCAAGGCATGGTGGTGGGCACCTGTAGTCCCAGCTACTTGGGAGGCTGAGGCAGGAGAATGGCATGAACCCAGGGAAGTGGAGCTTGCAGTGAGCCAAGATTGTGCCACTGCACTACAACCTGGGCAACAGAGCTAGACTCTGTCTCAAAAAAAAAAAAAGAAAAAGCTCCCACGGCATGGAAGTGGACCCAAGCAGGTTGCCGCTGCTGGCTCAGGTGACCAGCTTTTATTCCCTTATTTGGCGCTGCACACATCCCGCTGATTGGTCCATTTTACACAGTGCTGATTGGTCCATTTTACACAGTGCTGATTGGTGCATTTACAATCCTTTAGCTAGGCACAGAGTGCTGATTGGTGGGTTTTTACAGAGTGTTGATTGGTGCGTTTACAATCTTTTAGCTAGGCACAGAGTGCTGATTGCTGTGTTTTAACAGAGTGCTGATTGGTACATTTACAGTCCTTTAGCTAGACACAGAGTGCTGACTGGTGTGTTTTTACAGAGTGTTGATTGGTACATTTACAATCCTTTAGCTAGACAAAGGATGCTGATTGGTGCATTTTTACAAAGAGCTGATTGGGGTGTTTACAGTCCTTTAGCTAGACACAGAGGGCTGATTGGTGCATTTATCATCCTCTAGCTAGACAGAAAAGTTCTCCAAGTCCCCACCCTACCCAGAAGCTCAGCTAGTTTCACCTCTCAGCACCACTGCACTCCAGCCTGGGCAACAGAGAGAGACTCCATCTCAACAAAAAAAAAAAAAAAAAAAAAAATAGAGACAGGAGGGAAGAGGACACAGACGGAAAAAGAGAAGACCTTGTGAAGACCTAGGCAGGGGTGCGAGTGATGCAGTCACCAGCAAGGAAGG
>NW_012104239.1:0-1464 GCF_000951045.1 Mandrillus leucophaeus
AATTGAACTCAGGATTCATTCAAAAAACATTCACTGATCACCTACCATGCACACTGTGCTAGAGACTTAACAGTTCATTTAACCCTCACGACTGTGCTAGAGACCTTTAATACTGAAGTACTAAATCTTACAAACCTCACAATTATGTCTCCACAAGGCAAGAGTAACCTCAGTTTCACAAATAGGGAAAACAAGGCTGAGAAAACGCAGCTGAGTGACTTGCAAAAGCCAAGTGCTAAAACCCAGATAAAAGCTTTCTAAGTGCATGGTCTTTCCTGGACAAGACATTAAGACTCAAAATAATGAACAATATTTCTCACTAGGATGATTAGAAAAGGCTTTGTTAAAAAAAATTCAAGATACTATACAGTCAAACAAGACTTCTATAAAGAAGAAACTGCTCGTGTTTAAATTCAACAATTCTAAGAAATAAGTATCTTCTAAAGCTACCTTTAAGGACGTAGCAATGTCAAAACTACCTGTACCTACTCAGTAAGACACACTTGTTTCTCTTGTGATAAGAATTGCAACGTAGACTGGGTGCAATGGCTCACACCTGTAATCCCAGCACTTTGGGATGCAAAGGTGGGAGAATCACTTGAGGCAAGGAGTTCAAGACCAGCCTAGGCAACATTGCAAGATCCCATCTCTACAAAAAAAAATAAAAATTAGCCAGGCATGGTGACATGCACCTATAGCCCTAAATACTCTGGAGGCTGGGTTGGGAAGATCATTTGAAAGCCCAAGAGTTCGAGGCTGCAGTGAGTTATGATCACACCATTGCACTCCAGCTTGGGTGACAGAGTGAGATCCTGTCTCAAAAAAAAAAAAAGTATTATAAACTACAAACTTTAGCTACAAATAGAAGCACTGTGCCTACAGTAAACATCTCTCAAGTAACAGAAAGGGAGAGAGGGAGGGAAGTGGGCAAGCAGAACTAGATTAGCAACGGGGTTTGGTTGTCCAATCAAACCATTTTTCATGTTCACTGCAGTTCTACTGTACATTTTCACTACATGCTGCCTCCACTATGAATTCATTTTGTTTCTGTTCATCCCTTTTCATTTTGTTCTAATATTTGGGCATTACAGTCCTTTAAGAAAGATGCTATAAAATACTGGGGGAGAAGGCCAGGTGCGGTGGCTCACGCCTGTAATGCCAGCACTTTGGGAGGTTGAGGCAGGCGGATCATGAGGTCAGGAAATCGAGACCGTCCTGGCCAACACGGTGAAACCCCGTCTCTACTAAAAATATAAAAAATTAGCCAAGCGTGGTGGCAGGCGCCTATAGTCCCAGCTACTCGGGAGCCTGAGGCAGGAGAATCACTTGAACCCAGGAGGCAGAGGTTGCAGTGAGCCGAGATTGTGACGTACTCCAGCACTGTACTCCAGCCTTGGCAACAGAGCAAGACTCCATCTCAAAAAAAATTAAGAATAAAAATTAAAAAATTTTTAAAAATAATAA
>NW_012104240.1:0-392 GCF_000951045.1 Mandrillus leucophaeus
GTATAATATATATACATATATAAGCATATATATTCATGTCTATGTACATATACATATGACTACTTTATATCTAAGAAATTATGTAATATTTATAATATTATACATATTATATATATGTATATAAAGACATAAAAATGGAGACAGATTAGGGAGAAGAGAGACAGACAAGCACATATTAGAACTTGATATACAACAAAGTTGTTAATGTTCCTGACAGGTTTTTTGGAATATTTATCTGGGCTGCAAAATAGTATCTTTATTAGTTTCCAGAAAAATAAATTGTTATAATTGTGAACTGTGATATTTCAATTATTCAGAAAAAGTATAAATTATATTCTAATTTTACAGAAATTAGAATCAGAACTTCTTTCTACAAAAGATGAGATAGTAGA
>NW_012104240.1:3722-5962 GCF_000951045.1 Mandrillus leucophaeus
TTGTGTAGTGATTTATTATAAATATTAATATTGCCAAAAATGTTTTTGAGACTTTTAATTTTTACCAAAAATATATTTTATCTTCTCTCTCTCTCCTGGATTAATCACACATTTATATCTCATTAGTAATACTAAATATAGTTTTATTATTTATTATAACTGTTTTTTTCTATTCTGTTCATACTGTTCCAGATTCTATTTAGGTTTTTCCAATCTTTATTATTATTATATTTTTGCAAGAGTGAAGAAGGGATGTAGTTATAAATAAATCCTGGTGCAAAGATTTCTTGGTACATTGGTATCACATTAACTAATGTGTTAGTTAATATGATGCCATTTACAAGTTTTCCTCTTTTTAAAATTGTAGTTTGCTAGTTCCACCTAACCCTCATTCACATTCTAACATTTCCACAATTACTATTTTTTTATTTTTAATACATATCTTTAGACATGTTTGAATCCTAGAAAAAGTACATAAAATTATCCACACATTATTTAATCAGGTGTAATAACATTATGCTGTAGGTCATACTTTCCTTTTGATTTAAGTCTATGTTTTCAAACGTATATTTTTTTTCCTGTATTTAAATGTAGTATATTAATTTTGAATGGTCTATAGTAATCCATCATATGTACATATCATCCTTATTTATTTTCTTATTGATAAATACCTCAAATGCTACAATTAATGTGTTGCAATAAATATCCACCTGTCTGTTCCCTTATGAAACTTTTCATTATAAATTCAGAAATAAGTACTTGAGTCCATTTCCTGGATATAGAATATTTACATAGTTAATTTCAATAAAAACTACTAGAATGCTATCTAGAATGGCTGACCAAGTTTATAGTCCCACACTAAATGGAAATCATTCCAATTTTCTCTTATGCACATCAATATACTTAGTTGGATACCATTTTTAAATGTTACCAAAAAACTGCGTGTACATTTAAATTTCATCATTTTTATTGTTGTTTTAATACTGTTCTATCACTAAAATGGCATTATAAATCAGTAAAAGAGGATTAATTGTTTCAAATTGTATAAATACGTATAGAGAAATTAAACATACTTGTCACAGACTGAGAGACTCTATTGGTGATGTCTAAGATCTGCGAGAGACTGATACTGAGAAAGACCCTCTTTTTTGACCAAAACTTTAGGCAACCTGCTCTGAGTCCTCTGCTTAAGTTGATCTGAGCTTCAGCTTCCTACTTGTCCTTGGAGATTCCAGTTTGAGTAAGAGTTCTGCTAAGTCAGTTTAGGGAAGTACTCGTTGGTATCTGACCACCTTCCATATCTACTCACCCTAATCTACCTTGGGCAATAATCTTGTCAAGTCAGTTTAGCCAGGACCCCTTGTCCTTGATGTTTACTCTTAGTAATTTTCCATCCACTGACCACACCCCCACAACCCTGTTCCTTGTTTTCAAATCTCCACTTGTCCTTGTTGGAGTTGCAGTTACGTTTCTGTCATCCACTGGTCCACTGGAAGACATGATTTCAGTGGTCCATATACTCATCACAAGGACCCAATTTAAAAAAGTCTGTATTACTACCTTTAACAAATCTTATAAATAATATTTTTAAACAATACCTACTGGATAATAAAAGCTTCAAGTCAATAAGAAAGAACATGTAAATACAGTAAAAGTTTGGCACAAGATGTGTATAGACAATTGTTGGAGAGAGAAATCTGACTAGTTAAACTTATTACACAATCCTACCAGTATAAAGAAAAAAAGAAAGTACAACAAAAAATAAAATCTAATACATTTGCATCAAGAGATGAAGAGTTCTCATTTTATTAAATTAATAAAATAATTAAGAATATAAATAAGATATAATGATGTTAATATGTGTTATTTTCTATTTATATAAATTTATGGGGTACAAGTGTAATTTTGTTACATGTACAAATTGCATAGTGATCAAGTCAGGACTTTCAGTTATCATGATCTAAATCTAAAAATAGCAAGATACTCCCAAGATGTGTACTCTTGCTGTGGTAATGTAACATTAACTTTTAAGTTGATTATTATTGTACCATTAAGAATTAATACTGGCTGGGCTCAGTGGCTCACGCCTGTAATCCCAACACTTTGGTAGGCTGAGGCAGGTGGATCACTTGAGGCCAGGAGTTTGAGACCAGCCTGGCCAATATAGTGAAACCCTATGTCTACCAAAAATACAAAAATTAGCCAAGTGCAGTGGTGCACACCTGTATTGCCAGCTACTC
>NW_012104241.1:0-331 GCF_000951045.1 Mandrillus leucophaeus
AAAAAAAAAAAAAAAAAAAAAAAAAAAGTCCACTAATTATAAACCAAAATAAGACTTGGTTACATTTATTTTGGTTGTAGATATGTAAACATCACACACACACACACACACACACACATGCTTTTTTCCCACAATGTAGTCTGTGTATAAGGCCCTTTCTTCCCTTGGTCAGTCCCTGTCATGTGAATCTGATGGAAGAAAGTCTACAGGGAGTATCCCTGGCAGACTGACCAACCTAGGTATATGTATGTAGAATGATTAGGTTATCCTCAAACAGGTATCAAATACTTGAATCTACTTCACCAGGGCAATAAGTTAGGCACAGAAGGCG
>NW_012104241.1:3091-4661 GCF_000951045.1 Mandrillus leucophaeus
AAATTAGCCGGGTGTGGTGGTGGGCACCTGTAGTCCCAGCTACTCGGGAGGCTGAGGCAGGAGAATGGCGTGAACCCGGGAAATGGAGCTTGCAGTGAACCGAGATTGCACCACTGCACTCCAGCCTGGATGACACAGTGAGACTCTGTCTCAAAAAAAAAAAAAAAAAGTTAATTAGCCTGGCATGGTGACACACACCTATGGTCCCAGCTACTTAGAAGGCTGAGGCAGGAGGATTGCTTGAGCCCTGGAGGTTGAAGCTACAGTGAGCCATGATGATGCACTGCACTCCAGCCTGGGTGACAGAGGGAGACCCTGTCTCAAAAAAAAAAAAACAACAACAGCAACGCAATGAAACGAAAAATACAGAGAATATAGGAAGGATTGCTAATAAGATTGGCATAGTTGAGGATTGGCATCACTCACTGCACCCCACTCAGCAAGTGCCCTTGCCACCTCTACATAGGGGACGGTCTTTCCATAGTGAAACTTGCCTATAAATTCTGGAGAAGGTGACTGTTTCATCTCATGTGCAGACATTACCATAAAAGCAACAAGAAATATGACAAAACAAGGAGACATATGTCAACCAAAGAACACAATCGTCTCCCAGTAGCTGATCCCAAAGAAACAAAGGTAACAAACTACCTGACAAAGAATTCAAAATATTTCTTTTAAGAAAGCTCAGCAAACTGCAAGAAGATGTAGATAAACAATTCATTAAATTGGGGGGAAGTGATCAAAATAAGAAATTTAACAGAGACTGAAATTATTTTTTAAAAACCAGAAATTTGGGAACTGCAATAAGTGTCCAGGAAATGCAAAGTAAAGCCACAATGAACTATCATCTCACTCCAGTTATAATGGGTATTATTACAAAAACACAAAATAATAAATGCTAGCAAGGCTGCAGAAAAAAAGGGAATGCACTATCACAGGAAGGAAATTAGTACAGCCATTATGGAAAACAGTTTGAAAGGTTCTGAAAAAAGCTAAAAACAGAACTACCATATGATCCAGCAATCCCGCTGTTGGGTATTTATCCAAAGAAAAGAAATCAGTGTATCAAAAGGATACCAGTATCCTCATGTACACTGCAGCACTGTTCACAATAGCTAACATATGGAATAAACCTAAATGTCCATTAACAGATAAATGGAAAAGGAAAATGTGATATATATACACAGTGAAATACTATTCAGCCATAAAAAGGATAAAAATCATTGTCATTTTCAGCAACATGGATAAGCCTGGAGGACATTATGGTAAGTGAAGTAACTCAGGCACAGAAAGATAAAAACCACATGTTCTCATTCATTTGTGGGAAGGAGCACAAAATTGAGCTTATAGAAATATAAGAATTATAAGCTGGGTGCAGTGGCTCATGCCTGTAATCCAAGAACTTTGGGAGGCCAAGGCAGGTGGATCAGCTGAGGTCAGGAGTTCAAGACCAGCCTGGGCAACACGGTGAAACCCCGTCTCTATAAAAATACAAAAATTAGCCAGGCATGATGGCAGGTGCCTGTAATCCCACCTACTCAGGAGGCTTAGGGCAGAAGAATTGCTTGAA
>NW_012104242.1:0-270 GCF_000951045.1 Mandrillus leucophaeus
CATTCTAAGTAGTCTCTGACCTTCGTTATTCAGGGCTAGAAACAGGAAGGATTTTATTCACTGTGGATGCGGCCCCGAGTTGTCCCAAAGCGAGGTGGTGCCGCCAACGTCTGTGCTGAGCACAACGCAGCTCCGCCCTCGCGGTGCTCCCCACGCCAGAGTCTGGGCTGAGTAGAACGCTGCTCCGCCTTCACGGTACCCCCGAGGTCTGTGCGGAGGAGAACACAGCTCCGCCCTCGCGATGCTCTCAGTGTCTGGGCTGAGGAGAAT
>NW_012104242.1:7344-7556 GCF_000951045.1 Mandrillus leucophaeus
GTGGCCAGCGCCCCCTGCTGGCGCCGGGGCACTGCAGGGCCCTCTTGCTCGAAGTATAGTGACGGCGCGCCGCCTGCTGGCAGTTGGGGACGTTGCAGGGCTCTCTGGGTCACAGTGTAGTAGCAGCACTCCGGATGCTGGCAGCTGGGGACACTGCCCGGCCCTCTTGCCCCAAGTGTAGTAGCAGCACTCCCGATGCTGGCAGCTGGGGA
>NW_012104242.1:8124-12953 GCF_000951045.1 Mandrillus leucophaeus
GGTTTCACCGTGTTAGCCAGGATGGTCTCGATCTCCTGACCTCGTGATCCGCCCGCCTCGGCCTCCCAAAGTGCTGGGATTACAGGCTTCAGCCACCGCGCCCGGCCCAAAATCTCAATTTCATTTAGACTTTTGGAATATTAAAACAGAAGGTTAAATGCTTCAAAATAATTTTCATGTAGAGGCTTACATATGTGGACCACAAATCTCCATGTATTACAAAGTTTATGAGAACATAACAAATGTTAATACATACATTTAATTCTGAAATAAAAACTTACAACAAATAAAATTGAATAACCTAAATAAAATGAACAAATTTCCTAGAAACGAAAAACCTACTAAGACTGAATCAGAAAAGTTGAATAAACCTACTCAGCAAAGAGATTCAGCAAGGAGATTCAGCAAGATGACATCAGTAATCAAAAACTCAGCAACAAAGAAAAGCCTAGACCAGAGGCCTTCACTGTTGAATTCTACCCAACGTTTAAAGCAAAATTAACACCAGTTTTTCTCAAACTTTTTCAAAACGTTGAAGAGGAGGTAATATTTTCTAACTTATTGTATTAAGCTAGTATTACCCTGACACCAAGCTAGACAAAGGCACCATAAGAAAACTACAAACATCCCTTACAAATGCTGATGCAAAAATTCTCAACAAAATACCAACAATTCAAATTTAGTGGTACTTTAAAAGGATTATACACTATGAATGAATATAATTGACTCCTGAAATAAAAGTATGTTCCAACACGTGAGAATCAGTGTAATATCACATTAACATAAAGAAGAAAAAACCCTCATGTGATCATCTTAATCAAAGAAAAAGCATTTGTCAAAATTTAACCCACATTCATGATAAAATATACTTAATAAACTATAAAAAGGAATAAAACACCTTAACATAATGTTATATTAAAAAAAACACCCAGCTAACATTATAACGAAAGACTGAAAACTTTTACCCTAAAAACAAAAACAAGGATATCTGCTTTTACTACTTCTATTTAATATAGTACTGAAGGTTCTAGTTAGTTAAAACAACAAGGCAAGTGAAATAATAAAAGATATTCCAATTTTTAAAAAAGTAAAATTTTCTGTTCACAGATGACATAATCTTATATATTAAAAATCTTCTAGTTTCTGTGAGATAAACTATCAGATGCAATAAATAACATTCAGCAAAACTGCAGGATACAAAATCAACACATGAATATCAGTTGTATTTCTACAATAAACTATCTGAAGAAGAAATCAAGACAACAATATTATTTATGATAGCATCAGAATAAAATACTTAGAAACAAACTTAACCAAGGAAATGAAAAACCTGTACAGCAAAAACTATAAACATTGCAAAAAAGTATTAAAGATGACACAAATGAAAAGACATCATGTGTTTATGGAATGGAAGACAAAACCTTGTCAAGATGCCATTGTTATCTATAGTCATCTCCAGATTCAATAAAATCACTATAAAAATTCCAATATTTGCAAAAATAGAAAAACCTATTCTAAAATTCAGATGAAATCTCAAAAAACCCCAAGCAGCCAAATCAATCTTAAAAACTAACAAAGTTAGAGGACTAACACCTCCTGGTCTCAAACTTACTGTAATGCTTTAGTGCCCAAAACGATGTTGTACCAGCATAGAGACAGACATAAAGACCAATGCAATGGAAAAAAAGAACCAAAAAATATGGTCATGATTTTTAACAAGGGAGTCAAAACTATTCAATGGGGAAAGGACAGTATATTTTTAAATGGTGTTAAAAATGAGTATTTACATGGAAAACAATAAAGTTGGACCCTTACTTTACACCATATAAAAAACTTAATTTAAAATGGACCAAACATCTAATTGTAAGAGCTAAAACTATAAAACCCTTAGAAGAAAATGTAGGAAAAATGTTTCATAACACAGAACCTAACAATAATTTCTTGGATATGACAGTGAAAGCACAGACAACAACAACAACAAAAATACATAAAAAGAACTTCATTAAAGTGAAAAGCTTTTATGTATCTGAAGATACAATCAATATATTGAAAATAAATTCACAGAGGGAAAGAAAATATTCACACATTATATATTTGATAAGTAATTAATATCCAGGCTATATAAAGACCTCAGAAGCAACAACAACAATCAAATTTAAAGATGAGCAAAGGTTTTAAAATATACATTTCTTTAAAGAGGATACACAAATGACCAGTAAGCACAGTATAAGGTGCTCAGCATCACTAATCATGAGAAAAATGTAAATCCAAACCACAACGCAATACCAACTGACACATATAAGTGTAGCTGCCATCAAGAAAAACCACCACCAGCAAACCAAAACAACAAAGCCCCAGAAAACAGCAAATGCTGGATGTGGAGAAGTCAGGACTCCTGCACACTGCTGGTGGGAAAGTAAGGTGGCACAGCCACTGTGGAAAACAGTAATCACCATATGATCCAGTAATTCCACATCTGGGTATATACCCCAAGAAACCGAAAGTGGGAATTTGCACACCCATGTTTATAGCAGCATTCACAAGAGCCAAAGAGTAGAAAAGCCCAAATGTCCATCTACAGATGAATGGATAAGCAAATATGATCAATACACACAATGATATATTATTCAGCCTTAAAAAGGAAAGGCATTCTAATACATGCTACGACATAAACCTTGAAAAGATTAAAACCAAAAAATGCAAATACTCTATGCTTTCCACTTTTATAACATACCTAGAGCAGTTAAATTCACAGACACAGAGAGTAGGATGTGGTTTCCAGGGCACTGGGGAAAGGGAATGGGGAGCTATTGTTCTGTGGATGCAGAGTTTCACTTTGGGATGATAACACAGGTTTGGAATGGATAGTGGTGATAGTTGCACAACAACATATTTCTACTTAATGTACTTAAATTTTCTGTTGTACATATTTTACCACAGTAAAAAAATTACCAAATATTTAAAAATCTACATGTTTCTTTGAACTGTTTCTTTACATTCCTTGCCCATTTTTCAATTTGGCTGCTGGTCTTTTAATAATTTAGGATAGCTATATATATATACACACACACACACATATATATACACATACATACATATATACACATATACACATATATACACATATACACATATATACACATATACACATATATACATATATATACACACACACACACACACAAAAAACCTAAATTAGCTTTTTGTCTGTCAAGTATGTTGCAGATCTATTTCCCCAGTCTGTTGACTTTTGACTTTGAGGCATTTTTCTCGCCTATAAAGTTTTAATTTTTATGGAGTCAAATGCATCAGTCTTATATTCAAACACTTATTTATGGGGATGGTGTTTCAGTTTAGGATGATAAAGAAGTTGTAGATATGGATAAAGGAGATGGTTGTACAACACATTATATTAGATGCCACTCAACTGTACATTTAAAACATGGTTAAAATGGTAAGTTTTATGTTGTATATATTTTACCACCAAAAAAGGGCCAGGCTTAGATGTTTAGATGTTAGGGGTTTGGAGTACCTCTAACACTTATTCCCTTCCAGGACTCTAATTTATAAAACACCCACACAAGGAAAGTAGATACTGACTTCACAAATCTCCTTACAAGTCCCACAGCGGAGGCTGTCTGGGAAAGCAGAGGTGGAAAAAGTCACATAAACTCGAAGTCAATGTGAGACCTCCCATCCCCTATTCTGGAATCAGATGGAGGAAGGCACGCATGCAGGCTGAGATTGAGGTCAGTGTGAGACCTCCCACCCCCTACTCTGGAATCAGACGGAGGAAGGCACGCATGCAGGCTGAGCTGGAGGTCAGTGTGAGACCTCCCGTCCCCTGCTCTGGAATCAGACAGAGGAAGGCACCCATGCAGGCTGAGATTGAGGTCAGTGTGAGACCTCCCGTCCCCTACTCTGGAATCAGATGGAAGAAGGCACGCATGCAGGCTGAGCTGGAGGTCAGTGTGAGACCTCCCGTCCCCTGCTCTGGAATCAGACGGAGGAAAGCATGCATGTAGGCTGAGCTGGAGGTCAGTGTGAGACCTCCCATCCCCTGCTCTGGAATCAGATGGAGGAAGGCACGCGTGCAGGCTGAGATTGAGGTCAGTGTGAGACCTCCCATCCCCTACTCTGGAATCAGACGGAGGAAGGCACGCATGTAGGCTGAGCTGGAGAGATGAACTGGCGTGGGCAGAACAGTCCTCCCATGACCCTAGACCTTAAGTGCTCCCACATGCTCTCAGGCATGTATCAAGCCAAGAAAGCAGGCTAGGAGTGTAACACAGCTACCTGTGTACAGGGAGCTATGAAATATCTGAGCTGAGCAAGTGATGTACAAGGAGACAGAAGCAGTATGACCTTTACGCAGTGACCTGGCTCAAATCATTTCAGGCTCTCATTAACCAGGCGAGCTCCGCTTTCTCTCTGAGGTAGGTAAACTTGAGGGGTAAAGTGAGAGTTGGGGAAAATAGAAAAGAAAGCCTGGCAGTATTTATTCTAACTCTGTAATAAATAAAAGTAAAACATAAATGCCCTGTCTCAGGGCCCAAATGCTATGTGAAAACATGTTTGTCATCTCAGTCACGTGACATGGACTGTAGCAGAGCAGTACACACACGGTCATTATTCCTTTCCCTCTGCATGTTGTGTGCTGTCTCAGTTTTATAACGTACCTGATCCACTTGTCTCATCACACTAGCTGCAAACAAGGCCACTGAATGTCACACCAGGTGGCCAGCATGTCTGTGAAGGGCGGAAACTGGGGCAGCCAAACAGCTGGCAGAGGCCCGCTAGTATGTCCCCGATGCCCACTCCATAGAGGA
>NW_012104242.1:13758-17819 GCF_000951045.1 Mandrillus leucophaeus
GGGAGATTCGATGGTGTCCTGTACAGGTTGGTTTCTTCGGCTGGAATGAGGGATGGGGAGATTTGATGGTGTCCTGTACACGTTGGTTTCTTCGGTTGGAATGAGTGATGGGGATATTCGATGGTGCCCTGTACAGGCTGGATGTTAATCTGATGAGGTGCTCTTGGAGAAGCTTGCCTGAATTCGGCGCTTTCTCAGCAAGTGGTGTGTGCTGCCCCTTCGAGATGCAGAAGTCCCAGAAGGAAACTGCTTCTGCAACCCCCCTTTACTGGTGAGCAGAGGTCAGGTGATCTGCAGCTGGCCAAGCAGCTGCTAAGTGGCCAACAGGCTGGATCTGCCTCTCACTTTCAGAGGCCCTGCCTGGCTGCTGGGGCCGCCCTGAGACTCCCTCCTCCTCCTCTTTCCTCCACAGCTTTCCCGGCTTCTGTCCACAGCTGTGCTCCAGGTGGGGAACATCTGTGGGTGCACCAGTGTGCAAATACTCAGACTCCAGCATGCAGAAGAGCCCCAGCTCCATGCTGTTTCCATATCCAAGCCCAAGTTTGTCTAGAGCTTCAGCAAATCCAAGCCTCCCTGAATTTCCTGCAAGACCAGACTGAGCCCTACAACCCCCACTACACTGGTTAGCTGCCAGTCCCAGCCCCTGCTCCCTCCTGGGCCCCTGTCTGTACAGTTCTGAAGTCCTACAAGAATGTTGAGATCCTAAGCTGACTCTCACCCAAAAAGGTAAACAACCAGGGGCCTCCAGGGGTAGAGAACATACCCAGACAGGTTCCGCTGCCTGTAGGCTTGATGTCCTTCCCCTACAACACACCATGCTTGCCGGGCTGGAAGAGGGGCTCCAGAAACTTGGGAAACCTGGGCCTGTAGCTGGCATGTGGAAAAGAGGCCTGGAAAAGCACACTCCTGTCCATGAAGCCCCCAGATGGAACCAGGTAATTGGGAAATACATGGGTACCCAGGCTGACCCCCACTCAGACCCAGGTGGGAACTGCAGCAGTGACTTGCCCCCTCTGCCACTCTGGCTGTACCACTACAGGAGGGGGGAGCATCTAGCCCCACACGTGAGTGGAGACACTAGGTGTAGGCAGGTTCCAGTGGTTGCTGCAGCTGAACCTTCCCAACCAGGTCCATGCAAGGCCATCTCAGATGGGTGTGCACCTGGGTTGGGCAAGGACACCCCTCAGACAGTGAGAGCCACTGAGCAGGGCTGTCACAGAGGCCCCTTTTCCTGCTCCGAGAACAGGTTGGGGGAGTATGAGGGACCTCTCCCCGCTCCCAGGAGCCACTTCTTTCAAGATGAGGCACTCTCCTGCCTGCCTGTTCCCATTTGGCTGCAATAGACCATTGCCAACATTCAGAGAACAAAAAGGGGCCTCACCTGTTTCCCCGACACGTCGAAGGCAGGTGGGTATGTCCAGGGGACCTGGGGTAGAACCTAAACATCGGCCCACCCCCAGGCCATGCTGGCTTCATCTTATCTGTGTGATGGGGGTGGGGGTGGGAATTACCAAGAGACCATCACACAGGCCATGGACAAGTTCTACAAGAGCCAGGTAGAAGAGCACTGTCCGTGCATGCTGCCCGGCACCCAGCTCACACACACACATCTCTTATTTGACAGCTTCCCCAAAGCAGGCTTTGAAGTCCAGGCTCCCCGAGAAGCCTGGGGAGGAGACTCCGCCAGGCTAAAGGGCCTATTCCCAAAGGTGCCACCCTCACCAGTCTCATCCTGACAATCTTGGGTTATTTTTGCCCTGAAGTTTTGGAGAGGGGGACAGGGAGACACAGACAGTACGCATTAGCCACTTTTCCGGAGAGCATCAGCCCTCCAGACTGGGGCAGGTCAGACCTCCACTCGGGCATTTTCATCACTGGTTGCCAGTTGGGGGAAGCAGCATTGTGAGCACCTGCCCGTCTCCCCAGGTCCTGTTCAGAAACCCCATCTGTGCCTCTGGAGAGACTGCCCTGAGCACACAGGCCCAGCAACCACCATCTATGGCCCCCAGGACCTAATCGCCTTCTGCATAGGGGTCAGTGCATGTGAGTATACACTGGGCTTGATTTCTGCCCACTAGTCCCTGCCAGATATCCCATACCCACCTCAAGAGAACGAGGTCACACAAACACACCCAGGCCGTCATGGTGATGGAGTGGCTGGGGTCCTACTTGCCCACCTTCCATTGCTGGTTCAGAGCCTGACCACATGCCTATCCTGAGATGGGACTTTGGGGACATTGCCCACCAGGGTCACTGACCACTTTGAGTTCAAGAAACAGAGGGCGAGCTGGTCCCCTAGAAGTCTGGAACATGGGATAAGCCAAGGCTTGCCTTCAGAACAGGTTTCCACCACGTAGCCGCCAAGGCCCAGGGCATCCCTAAGTTTAGGTGAAGCCTGCCTGCCTGCCATGTCCACCGCCCATGCCGACCCCTCCTGGAGCCACTGGAATGCTTGTTCCTGGGCATGAAATAAACCCAGACAGCTTCAGCCTTGCAGGACAACAATGTGCATCTGGCAGCAGTAGCCAGAGGGCCCATAAAAAGAAGGTGGAGGTGAAACCAGATGCTATGAGGATACTTTATTAGGCAAAATCATATACTATAAAAATGCTTTAAAATGCAGGTGAAGACACGAACAAGTGCGTAGTGACACATGGCAGTCAGAACACAGTAAAGAATCCACACTGCTTCCCCCGTTTACCTAGAAAAGGAAAGTTCTAGGCCTCCTCCTCAGCATACTCCTCAAACTCCTCCTCCTGGGCCGCGGCATCCTGATACTGTTGATACTCAGTATCCACGGCCCCAACTCAGCTCCCTGCAGGGAGTTTACATCAGTAGCTCTTCACCTTGAAGAGACACCTGGGCCTTCCTCCCAAAGCCCGTTTAGGAGGCAGATGCAGCCACTCCACTCGGAGGATAGGAGGGTGTTCTGGGGGCCCTGACTCCACAATTCCCACCGCGATGACCTTGGGGCACTCCTAGATTTTGAGCGGCCAAAGAACCTCACCCCAGTCCTCCCCCACAGCTCACCAAAGATGAAGTTGTCCGGTCTGAAGATCTGCCCGAAGGGCCCTGAGCGCACAGAGTCCATGATGCCTGGCTCCAAATCCACCAGCACAGGGCGGGGCACGTACCTGCCACCAGAGTGGGGCGGGAGGGCATGAGCGAGGGGAGGGCCACGTTCCCAGGAGGGCGGTGGGGGAAGGACGGGGCTCTCACCGCAGGCCTCTTTGTAGTATACTTCCATGCGCTCCAGCTGCAGACGGCTGTCCCCATGGCAGGTGCCAGCGGAGTCGATGGCATGTTCATCAGAGATCACCTCCCAGAACTGCAAGAGAGGGGAGGGGCCAGACAGGCCAGGGCTAAGTCACGGGGCACCCCAGCTCCTCTGCCACCCCCACCCTCCACACCCCCATCCCTAGGCCGCTGTGTCCCTGGGGTCCACCCCAGCGGCCTCACCAGCCACCCAGTCCCACCACGTCCCCAGCAGGGAGCCCAGGGGCCGCAATGCAGAGGACCCGCCCCCGCCCCCACCACTGCCAACATCTTCCCTGGCCACCCGGCATGCCCGAGCTGAGCCCTCAGAGCCCCGGCTGCCAACCATGGCACCGATCTGGTTCCCGCACTGCTCGGCCTGCGTGAGCACGATCTCTCTCATGGCTAAGGCGGGATCAGGGCGGCAGGAGAAACGCGAGGAGGAAGAGCAGACACGCAGTGACTCAGCCCGCCCTCCGCCAACGCTGAAACAGCCCCGCGCCCACCTCCCCCAGCCTCGGATTCGGCTCCCAGAATAAGCAACAGCTTTACTTCCACACAGGTGTACCCACCTGTGAACCCCTTGGCGTTGAACGTCTGTTGGAGAGCTCAGGTGTCCCTGCTGTGGTCCTTTCCACGCTGGGGAAAGCTGATCAGCTGGAGAACTTCCTCCCACGTCTTTACTAAGACTCAATTCTTAGCTGACCTGAAACTGAATTTTCCTCCCATGTGGGAGGGGAGGACTCCAGTTTCCACACTTACAGAGTGCCTTTGCACCTGTCCTAGACTGATGACATATTTCTGTA
>NW_012104242.1:20419-26029 GCF_000951045.1 Mandrillus leucophaeus
ATGTTCATCAGGGATATTGGTCTAAAATTCTCTTTTTTTGTGTCTCTGCCAGGCTTTAGTATCAGGATGATGTTGGCCTCATAAAATGAGTTAGGGAGCATTCCCTCTTTTTCTATTGATTGGCTAGAGTCTTCTTTAGAGTGGGATTAGCCCTTTCACCTTTCCAGAGGACCACAGTCTCCACGCAGAGTGAAGGTAATATTGGATTCTTCAAGCTAAGGATAGGTGTTGGGATATTCCTGCCGTGAAAGATGGGCCATTGTCACTGTGCAGGCTTTTAGATGACCCAAACTGAGGAGAACACCTGAGCTTCACCAGAACAACATGCAGTGGGGCCTCTTATCAGCTGGCAAAGTTGAATGTCTGCCCTCTCTGGGAAGTGACAGATGATAATAGGGACACTATATAGGTATACGTACCCCTTTCTATGTCTGAATTAGTCGTATGCAAGGAAAAACTAAAACAGTTTTCAGAGGTTCCAGGAAAATTCATAGACAAATTTGAGAGGCTAACCTTGACGTATGATCTGACCAGGCAAGATTTGCATATATTTATGCTCACCTGCTGCGTGGTACATAAGCAGTGTATTATGGGAGTGGCTAGAGCACATGCTAACAGGGTGGCAGCCTGCAACCAGGGACATGACACCTATCAAGTGGGGTTTCACTCTGTTGGCCAGGATGGTCTCAAACCCCTGACAACAAGTGATCTGCCCACCTTGGCCTCCCAAATTGCTGGGATTACAGGCACGAGCCACCGCTCCCAGGCACAATGAGGTTTTTAAATAATTCTAACTGATTTCTTGCTGTTGAGCAGGGAGCTGAGCAAGTTGAACAGATCATAGGCCTAAAGGAGAAGACGGAAGACAAACTCTGGAACACACGTGATTAATTACAATGGAAACCAAATCAAATTTAATAAGGCTGTACCTCTTAGTTTCAAGATGTTTCCCCTCATTTTGAAATATGGTGTTATTCTGTGGAAAAGAAAACTAGTGTTTATCTCCAGAGTAAAGATCAGGGCTCCCTGCAGGGATTGATTGAGAGCTATAGCTCAGGATTAAAAATCCTTCTTTTTTCCACTTATAAATTAAAATTAATTTCTAAGCCCCTATTGACTAAATGGACCCCTCTTCTTGGATAAGGACATTTCAAAGTTAACCTGAAAAGCTAGTTCAAGCCATGGGTCACGCATGCCTCATTATACTCTCCTCCCTTTTGGTTTTAATTTTAATTTTTATTTTTGTGGGTACATAGTTGGTGTATATATTTATGGGGGTACAAGACATACTTTGATACAGGCATGCAATGAGTAATATGTAATTAAAAACAGGGTATCCATCCCCTCAAGCATTTATAGCTTATATTATAACAATCCAATTATACTATTTTAATTTTTATAAAATGTATATTTTTGACTATGATCACCCTGTTATGCTATCAAATACTGTCTTACTCATTCTTTCTAACAATTTTTTGTACCCATTTCACATCCCCACTAATCCCGTTCCCCTACTGCCCTTCCCAGCCTCTGGTAACCATCCTTACATTCTCTATCTCTATGACATCAATTGTTTCGAATTTTAGCACCCACAAATAAGTGAGAACATGTGACATTTGTCTTTCTGTGCCTTATTTCACTTAACCTAAAGACTTTCAGGTCCATTTATGTTACTGCAAATGTCAGACTCTCTTTTTTTTTTTTTTTTTTTTGAGGCGCTCTGTCACCCAGGCTGGAGTGCAGTGGCCGGATCTCAGCTCACTGCAAGCTCCGCCTCCCAGGTTTACGCCATTCTCCTGCCTCAGCCTCCTGAGTAGCTGGGACTACAGGCTCCCGCCACCTCGCCCGGCTACTTTTTTGTATTTTCTTAGTAGAGACGGGGTTTCACAGTGTTAGCCAGGATGGTCTCAATCTCCTGACCTCATGATCCGCCCGTCTTGGCCTCCCAAAGTGCTGGGATTACAGGCTTGAGCCACCGCGCCCGGCCTCTCATCATTCTTTCTTACAGCTGAATCGTACTCCATTGTGTACATGTACCACATTTTCTCCATCCAGTCATCTGTTGATGGACATTTAGGTCTCTTCCAAATCTTGGCTATTAGCAACATTTGTTTTTGACTCACTTCTGGATAAAAGCCACCTTAACTGGGGTGAAATGGTATCTCATTTTGGGTTTGATTTGCATTTCCATGATGATCAGTAATGTGGAGCACCTTTTCATTTGCCTGTTTGCCATCTGTATGTCTTCTTTTCATAAATGTCCATTTAAATTTTTGTCCACTCTTTAATTGGATTACTACATTTTTTTCTATACAATTTTTTGAACTCAATATATTGCAGGGTATTAGTCTGTTCCTGCACTGCTATAAAAAAAACTGAGACTGGGTTATGTATCTATTTCCTTATTGAGATGAAGTCTTGCTCTGTCACCCAGGCTGGAGTGCACTGGCACGATCTTGGTTCACTGCAACCTCTACCTCCCGGGTTCAAGCAATTCTCTGCCTCAGCCTCTTGAGTAGCTGGGATTACAGGCATCTGCCACTATGCCCAGCTAAGTTTTTGTATTTTCAGTAGAGATGGGGTTTCACCATCTTGGCCGGGCTGGTCTTGAACTCCTGACCTTCTGATCCACCCGCCTCAGCCTCCCAAAGTGCTGGGATTACAGGCATGAGCCACTGTGCCTGGCAAGACTGGGTAATTTATAAAGGAAATATGTTTAATTGAGTCACAGTTCCACATGGCTGGGGAGGCCTCAGGAAACTTACAATCACGGCAGATGGAGAAGTAGGCACCTCTTCCATGACAGCAGGCAAGACAGCATGTAAGTGAAGCAAAGAGGGAAGAGCCCCTTATAAAACCATCAGATCTCATGATAACTCACTCATTATCAGAAAAACAGCATGGGGGAAACCACCCCCATGATCCAATCACCTGCTACCAGGTCTCTCCCTCAACACCTGGGGATTACAATTCAATATGAGATTTGGATGGGGACACAAAGCCTAACCATATCATGTAGCTATTAATTGCTTTTCAGATGGGTAATTTACAAATATTTTTTCCCATTCTGTGTGTTTTCTCTTCGCTTTGTTTATTGTTTCCTTCACTTTAAAAAAGCTTTCTGACTTGCTGTAATTCCATTTGTCCATGTTTTCTTTGGTTGTCTGTGCTTATGGGGCATTATTTAAGAAATTTTTGCCCAAACCAATGCCCTAAAGAGTTTCCCCAATGTTTTCTTGTAAAATTTTGATAGTTTGAGGTGTTAGATTTAAGTCTTTTATTTATTTTAATTTGAGTTTTGCATGTGGCAAGAAATAAGGTTCTAGTTTCATTCTTGTGCCTATGGCTTGTCAGTTTTCCCAGCCCTATTTGTTACAGAAATGGTCTTATTTTTTGTTGTATGTTCTTGACACTTTTGTTGAAAATAAGTTTAGTTTAGCTGTATGAGTTTGCTTCTAAGTTCTCTATTTCATTCCATTTGTCTTTATGTCTTTTTATTCTAGTGTCAAGTTGTTTTAATTACTATAGCTTGATAGTATAATTTAAAACCAGGTAATGGGATTCCTCCAGTTTTGGTTTATATACTCAGCATAGCTTTGACTATTATGGTGTTTTGTAGTTCCATATATATTTCAGGTTTTTTTTCTATTTCTGTGAGGAATATTATTGTTATTTTGACAGAGATGGCATGAAATGTATAGCTTGCTTTGGATCATATGGACATTTTAAAAAATACTGATTCTTCCAATCTGTGAACATAGAAATATCTTTCCATTTTTTGTGTGTGTTCTCTTTCATTTCTTTTACCAGTGTTTCACATTTTTAATTGTTGAGAACTTTTATTTCTTTGGTAAATTCCCACACAGTTTATTTGTGGCTATTGTAAATAGGATTACTTTTTTGAATTCTTTTTCAGTGTGTTTACTGTTGGCATATAGAAATCCTACTGATTTGTATATGTTGATTTTGTATTCTGCAAATTTACTCGAGTTATTACTTCTAATAGTTTTTTGGTGGATATATTAGGCCATTCTCACATTGCTGTAAAAATAATCAGTGACTGGTTAATTTATAAAGGAAATAGGTTTAATTGGCTCATGGTTCTACAGGCTGTACAGAAAGCATAGCACTGGCATCTGCTTCTGGTGAAGCCTCTGACAACTGACAAGGTGAAAAATAAATCCAGTGCTTGCACATCCCATGGTAAGTGCAAAGGCCGGGGGGAAGTGCTACACACACTTGTAGATAACCAGCTCTCATGAAAACTTACTATTGTGAGAATGTCACCAAAGGAAATGATGCCAAACTGTTCATGGAAATCCTGCCCTCATGATTCAATCACCTCCCCACTAGGCCCACTTCCAACATCGAGGATTATATTTCAATATAAGATTTTGGTGGGAACACACGCCCAAACTATATCATTTTGCCTCTGGCCATTCTAAATCTCATATCCTTCTCATATATCAAAATACAATCATGACTTCCCAATAATCCCCAAATTCTTAACTCATTTCAACCTTAACTCAAAAGTCAAAAGTCTCATCTAAGACAAAGCTAGTTTATTCCTCCTATAAGCCTGTAAAATAAAAAACAAATTAGGTACTTCCAAGATACAAATGGGGCATAGGCATTGGGTAAATACTCCTATTCTAAGAGGAAGAAATCAGCTAAAAGAAAGAGGCCACAGGACCCATGCAAGTCTGAAACCCAGAAGGGCAGTTATTGAATTGTAAGTCTCCAAAATAATTACTTTTGACTCTGTGTCCCATTTCCAGGGCACACTAATGCCTTGAGACGTTTAGACCTTGTGGCTTTGCATTGTTCAGCCCATACAGCTGCTCTCATGAGCTGGTATTGTGTTCCTCTGGCCGGTTTTGTGTGCTTCTGGTTTTTCCAGGTGCAAGGTGCAAGCTGTAGCTAGATCTACCATTCTGGGATCTGGAGGACAGTGATCCTCTCCTCACAGATCTACTAGGCCATGCCCCATTGGGGAGCCAACATGGGGATTGTAACCCTACATTTCTTCTCTGCATTGTTTTAGTAGAGGTTCTCCATGAGGGCTGCACCCCTGCAGCATGCTTCTGCCTGCACACCCTGGCTTTGTTATACATTCTTTGAGGTAAAGGTGGAGGCTCCCAAGTCTCAACTCTTGCATTTTGTACACTCTCAGGCCTAACACCATATGAAAGCTACCAAGGCTTATGGCTTGCACCCTCTGAAGCAGTGACTGGAGTTGTAACTGGGCCAATTTGTGCTACACCTGATGCTGGAGCACTGGCCAGGATGCAGGGAGCCATGTTCCAAGGCTACCCAAGGCAGCAGCTCCTGGGCCTGATCCCAGAAACTATTCTCTTCTTTTAGACTTCAGGGCCTGTGATGCGGGGCTGCTTTTTAGATTTCTAAAATGCCTTCAATTCCTCTTTCCCATTGTCTTGCTATCAACACTTGCTTTTATTTTTAAGGTTATAAAAATATGTTTAACAAGTGATTGCTCCACAGCCTGCTTGAGTTCCTCTCTTATAAAAGCTTTTTATTTTTTCTGCCACATGACTAGGCTGCAAAGTTTTCAAGCTTTTACACTATGCTTCCCTTGTAAGTAAAAGTAAG
>NW_012104242.1:27541-38437 GCF_000951045.1 Mandrillus leucophaeus
GGCTCACTGCAACCTCTGCCTCCTGGGTTCAAGTGATTTTCCTGCCTCAGCCTTCTGAGTAGCTGGGATTACAGGTGCCCACCACTGCACCTGGCTAATTTTTTTATTTTTAGTAGAGATGGGATTTCACCATGTTGGCTAGGCTGGGTTTGAACTCCTGAACTCAGGTGATCTGCCCACCTCAGCTTCCAAAAGTGCTGGGATTACAGGCATGAGCCATTGAGCCCGGCCCCTTCATTCTGTTTATATATCACATTGATTGATTTGCATGTTGAACCATCCTTGCATCCCTGGGATAAATTCCACTTGGTCACTATGAATTACCTATTTAGGTATTGTTTAATTCAGTTTGCTACTTTGTTTTACAAATTTTTGCAACAATATTATCAAATATGGGCCTGTAGTTTGTTTTTTTTTAATGTGTCTTTGCCTTGTTTTGATATCAGTGTAATACTAGTCTCAAAGAATGAGTTTGGAAATGTTCTTTCCTTCTCTATTTTTCAGTCTGGTCCTACAGCCTTTTTTTTATTATGGCTTTAATTTTGTTACCTGTTATTGGTCTGTTCAGGTTTTGGAATTTTTTCCCATTTCACTCTTGGTAAGTTGTGTTATGTCTAAGAATTAATTTCCTCTAGGTTTTCTAATTTGTTGGCAAATAATTACTCATAGTGGCCACTAATGATCCTTTGATTTTCTGAAGTGTTACTTGTAATGTCTCCTTTTGCACCTCTGATTTTATTAATTTGTATCTTTTCTGTTTTTTGCCTAGCCTGCCTAAATATTTGTCAACTGTTTTACTTTACAAAAAAATCAACTTTTTGTTTCATTGATCTTTTGCATTGTTTTCTTCATTTTATTTCTGCTCTAATTTTTAATATTTCTTTTCTTCTAATTTTGAGTTTGGTTTGGCCTTTTTATTCTAGTTAATTAAGATGTATTGTTAGGTTATTTGCAGTTTTTCTGTTTTTTATATAGGCACTTACAGTTATAAATTTTCCTTTCATAATAGTACCTCTTTTACTGTATTCCATAGGTTTTGCTATGCTATGTTTCTATTAGCATTTGTTTCAAGAAATTTTTCCATTTTCTTTTTAACATTTTTATTGACCTACTGATCATTCAAGAGCATACTGTTTAATGTCCAAATGTTTGTATAGTTTCTGAAATTCATTTTTTAATTGATTTCTAGTTTGTTCCATTGTGGTCAGAGAAAATGCTTGACATTATTTCAATTATTTGAATGTTTTCAGACTTGTTACTTAACTTATGGTCTATCCTTGAAAATAACCCATGTGCTGAGAAGAAGAATATGTATTCTGCAGCTGTTGGATGAAATTTTCTGTAAATATCTATTAGGTTCATTTGTTATATAGTGCAGATTAAGTCTGATGTTTCTTTGTTGATTTTCTGTCCGGAAGGTCTATCCAATGACTAAAGTAGGGTGTTGAAGGGTCCACCCATTATTGTATTGATGTCTCTTTCTTTAGGTCTTATAATATTTGCTTTATTTATCTAGGTGCTTTAGTGTTGGGTGCATATATATTTCCAATTTCTCCTCTTCATGAATTGATCTCTTTATTATTATATAATGACCTTCTTAACATCTTCTTATAGTCTTTTGTTGAAATCTATTTTTGTCTGGTATAAATAAAGCTATCTCTGCCCTTTTTTGGTTTCTATTGGCATGGAATAACTTTTTACATCCTTTTATTTTCAGTCTAAATGTATCTTTATAGGTAAAGTATTTTTTTTTTGTAGGTCACAGATTATTATCTTGCTTCTCTATCCATTCATTCACTATTTGTCTTTTGATTGGAGTATTCAGTTGATTTACATCCAATGTTATTATTGGTAAGCACTAACTCCTGCCACTTTGTTACTTGTTTTCTGATTGATTTTTGTCCTCTCATCATTCTTTTCTTTCTTCCTGTCTTCCTTTTAGTGAAGGTGATTTCTCTTTTAATATTATCTAATTTCTTGCTTTTTACTTTTTGTATATCTGTGTATATTTTTTTATTTGAAATTACCATGAGGCTTGAATATAATATCTTATAACATCATTTTAGACTGTGGAAAATTTAACATTGATTGCATAAACAAAGAAACAAGCAAAGAAACTAATAAAAACTCTACACTTTAATTCCACTGGCATTCTTTTAAACTTTTTGTTGTTTCTCTTCCTTCCCTATTTTACTGTCTATGTCTTGGAAATATGCTGTAGTTATTTTTTATTGGTTTATTGTTTACTCTTTCTATTTGAGATTTTTGCACACCATAATTACCACGTTATAATATTCTGTTTTTCCATGTGCTATTACGAGTGAGTTTTGTACCTTCAGATGATTCCTTATTGCTCACTCACTTTTTTTCTTTTAGGTTAAGAACTCCCTTTAGCATTTCTTGTAGGACAAGTCTGGTGTTAATGAAATACCTCAGCTTTTGTTCGTTGGGAAAAGTTCTTATTTTTCCATCAAGTTTAAAGGACTTTTTGCCAGACACATTATTCTAAAGTAAAATTCTTTTTTTTTTTTCCTTCAGCTTTTTAAATATGTCATGCCACTGTCTCAGCCTGTAAATTTTCCCCTGAAAAGTCTGCTGTCAGATGTATTGGAGTTCCATTGAACATTATTTGTGTATCTTCTCTCGCTGCTTTTAGAATCATTTCTTTATCCTTAACCTTTGGGAGTTCAGTTAAGTGCCTTGAGGTGATCTTCTTTGGGTTAAATCTGCTTGATGTTCTGTAACTTTTCCTGTACTCGAATGTTGATATCAAATGTTGGGGAATTGTTTAATATTATTTAATATTATTTCTTTAAATAAATGTTTATTTTTATTTTTATTTTATTGTTTATTTATTTATTTATTTTGAGACAGAGTCTCACTCTGTCGCCCAAGCTAGAGTGCAATGGCGTGAACATGGCTCACTGCAACCTCCACCTCCTGGGTTCACGCCATTCTCCTGCCTCAGCCTCCCAAGAAGCTGGGACTACAGGCACCCACCACCACGCCCGGCTAATTTCTTTCTGTATTTTTAGTAGAGACAGGGTTTCACCGTGTTAGCCAGGATGGTCTCGATCTCCTGACCTTGTGATCCGCCCACCTCGGCCTCCCAAAGTGCTAGGATTACAGGCGTGAGCCACTGCGCCTGGCCAATAAATGTTTAACCCTTACCTCTTTTTCTACCACCTCTTTAAGGCCAATAACTCTTAGATTTCTACTTTGAGGCTATTTTTTAGATTCTGTAGGCATGCTTTATTTTTTATTCTTTTTTGTCTCCTCTGACTTTGCCTTTTCAAATAGCCTGACTTCAAGTTCAATAAATCTATCTTCTCCTTGATCAATTCTTTTAAGTAACTCTGATGCATTCTTCAGTATGACAATTGCATTTTAACTTCAGAATTTCTGCTTTATTCTTTTTATTTCAATCTCATTGCTAAATTTATCTGATAGAATTTTGAATTCCTTCTCTGTGTTATATTGCATTTCTTTGAATTACCTCAACCAACTATTTTGGATTTCCTGTATGAAAGGTCACATATCCCTGTTTTTCCAGGATTGGTCCCTGGTGCCTTATTTAGCTTGTTTGGTGAAGTCATGTTTTCCTGGATGGTCTTGATACTTGCAGATGTTCATCTATATCTGGGCATTGAAGAGTTCAGTCTTGATTGTAGTCTTCACAGTCTGGGCTTGTTTGTGCCTATTATTTGTGGGAACACTTTCCAGGTATTCAAAGAGACTTAGGTCCCAAACACAATAATACAGTATCTTATGCAAACACGTAGAGGTACTGCCTTGGTGGCCTCGGATTAACATCAAAAAAATTCTCTTGATTTATCAAGTAGAGACTCTTGTTCTCTTCCCTTACTTTCTCTCAAACCAGCAGAGTCTCTCTTTCTGTGATGAGGCATGTGGAGCTGGAGTTGGGGTAACATAAGCACCCCTGTGGTCATGATCACTGAGACTGTGCTGGTTCACACTTGAAACAGGCAAAGAACTTGGTCTCACCCAAGGCCCACTGTAACCACTACTTGGCTACCATATAAGTTTATTCAAAGCACTAGCCCTAGCCCTAACCCTAACCCTAACTCTAACCCCAAACCCTAACCCTAACCCCAAACGCAAACCCTAACCCCAAACCCTAAGACTAACCTGAGCCCTAGCACTAGCCCTAACCCATACCCTAACCCCAACCCTTACCCTAACCCTTAACCCTGACCCCTAACAACTAACCCCAACCCCCAACCCTAACCCTTAACCCCTAACCCTAAAACCCTAACACCAACCCAACACTAACCTCTAACCCTCTCACCCTAACCCTCACCCTAACCCTTAACCCTTAACCCTAACACTAACCATCTAACCCTTCTCCATAACCTAAACTTAGCCATTAGTCCTAACCCTAAATCAAACTCTAAGCAAACCCTAACACACTAGGGACACAAGAACAGAGGTGTACATATTCAGTCATACTTATGTTTGCACTTCCTCTCACACATACAAAACCCACTCACATATGCATACTCCTACACATATTGAAATGTCATCTGATTTGTGACCCAAAGAACTCTCAACTAAGAAATAAATGAAAGGTTGCTTACACTGACTAATCCTGAAGGATGTGCCAATTAAAAGAACATTAAAATATCTTTGCCTGCCTGTGTGCAGGCTGGGCGTGGTGGCTCATGCCTATAATCGCAGCACTTTGGGAGGCAGAAGTAAGCGGATCACTTGAGGCCAGCTTGAGACCAGCCTGGTCAACATGGGGAAACCCCCATCTCCACTAAAAAAAAAAAAAATTAGTCGGGCATGTTTTAGTCAGGCACGTTGACACGCCTGTGTCCCCAGCTACTTGGAAGGCTGAGGCCTAAAAATCATTTGAACCCGGGAGTCGGAGGTTGCTATAAGCCAAGACTGCACCACTGCACTTCACCCTGGGCAACAGAATGAGAGCCTGTCTCAAGAAAAGGATTGATATTTACTGTTGGCAAAGGCTACAGTCATTCTCTTGCTAACTACTCTGACCCAGACCTCATCATATTCTTCCCCACAATTCCTCAGGTATGTTTCCTTTCTGCTAATTTTTTTCCTCTAAACTTCTGACACTTAATACTCTAAATAGTAAACCAACCCATACCAATCCCATCCCCAATTTAATACTAAGCCACACCAGGACTTGACATCACAAGAACAGAAACGTACAGATGAACGTTTAGTATAATTATTCAATTAATAATGCTCAAGAGGCCGGGTGCAGTAGCTCACACCTGAAATCCCGGCACTTTGGGAGGCCAAGGCAGACAGATCATCTGGGGTCAGGAGTTTGAGACCAGCCTAGCCAACATGGTGAAACCCCGTCTCTACTAAAAATACAAAAATTAGCCAGGCGTGGTGGTGGGAGCCTGTAATCCTAGCTACTCAGGTGGCTGAGGCAGGAGAATTGCTCGAACCTGGGAGCCAGAGATTGCAGTGAGCTGAGATCGTGCCATTGCACTCCAGACTGGGCGACAAGAGTGAGACTCTGTCTCAAAAAAAATTTTTTTTTAAATAATGCTCAAGAAAATAATTGTCATTTCATACTGGCACGTATTTTGAGGATTATACACATGATCACTACATCCTTTTCTCAGAAAATCAAGCTGGTTTAGTATACTAAAGTCATCACTGCAAATAAACATCAAATAAACAGAACAAAGAAGAAACCCACATAATAATTTCAATACATGCAGGAAGTAGTTTAAACAAAGTCAACACCATTTCATCATAAAAACACCCAACAAACCAGGGATAGGAACTTTCTAAACACCACAATAGGACTTTCGCACCATCTCTATTGTTAGGGCCCAGTGCTGTACACTCCTCTAAGATCAGGACCAAGGCATCAATGCTCATTTTCATCACTGTATTCAACACTGTATGGGAAGTTCCATCCACAACAAATAGGAGAGAAAAAGAAGTAAAGAGCACATATATGTGTTAGGAAGCAGTAAAAATGGCTACTCACAGATTACATGAGCTATCTTACGTACAGAAAAATCATGACGAACCCCCAAAATATTATTAAAACTAGAAACTACAACACAAAATTACAACAAAAATGTCAATACACAGTAATCTGCTGTATTTCCAGACACTAGCAATAAAGAACATGAGAATGTAATTATGAAAACCATTCCATGCTGGGGGTGGTGGCTCACACCTGTAATACCAACACTTTGAGAGGCTGACATGGGAAGATCTTTTGAACCCAGGAGTTTTGGGCCAGTCTGGCCAACACAGGAAAACACTCTCTCTACAAATAACTTAAAAATTAGCGAGGTGTGATGGTGCATGTCTGTAGTCCTAGTTACTCGGGAGACAGAGGAAGAAGGATAGATTGAGCCCAGGAGGTTTAGGCTGCAATAAGCCACATTCACACCACTGCACTCCAACCTGACCAAGAGAGCAAAACTATGCCTTGAAAAAACATATGTAACAAACCTGCACGTTATGCACATGTACCCTACAACTTAAAGTATAATAATAATAAATTAATTAAAAAAAAAAAAAGAAATTACATTTTTAAAAATCAACAGGCTGGACATGGTAGCTGACACCTGTAATCCCAATGCTTTGGGAGGCCAAGAGAGGAGTATCACTTGAGAACAGGAGTTAGAGGCCAGTTTGGGCAGGAAGGCAAGACCCTACCTGTACAAAAAATCAAAAAATTAGCCAGATGTGGTGGTGCACACCTGCAGTCCCAGCTCCTTCGGAGGCTGACGAGGGAGGATCACTTGAGCCCAGGAGATAGAGGTTGCAGTGAGCCATGATCGTGCCACAGCACTCTAGCCTGGGAGACAGAGTAAGACACTGTCTCAAAAAAATAAAAATAAAACAATTGCTCATAGAAATATGGGTTTATTTCTGAACTCAAAATTCAGTTCCATTGACTATTCAATTGATTATACCAGAATCATGTTGATTTTATTACTGTTGCTTTGTAGTAAGATTTGAAATTTGGAAATGTGAGCCTCTGAGGTTTGTTTTTGTTTTTGTTTTTGTTTTTTTGACACTATTTTGGCTATTCTGCATCCCTTGAAATTTCGTATAAATGGATAGGATCAGTCTGTTGATTTCCGCCAAAAGGACATTGGGATTGTAACAGGAATCAGAAAGAATCCGTAGATGACTTTGTGTGGTACTGCCACCTTAAGAATTATTAAGTCTTCTAGCTTATGAATATGAGGTGTCTTTAAATTTATGTATGCTTTCTTGAATTTACTTCAGCAATGTTTTGAAATTTTCCATTTACAAGTTATTTTGTTGTTGTTTTTTGTTTTCTGTTTTTTCCAGAGACAGAGTCTCACTCCGTCACCCAGGGTGGAGTGCAGTGGCAAGATCTCGGCTCACTGCAACCTCTGCCTCCCAGGTTTAAGCAATTCTCCTGCCTCAGCTTCCCAAGTAGCTAGGATTACATGCGCATGCCACCATGCCCGGCTTGTTTTGTATTTTTAGTAGAGACGGGGTTTCACTGTGTTAGCCAGGATGGCATCGATCTCCTGATCTCGTGGATCCACCCTCCTTGGCCTCCCAAAGTGCTGCAATTACAGGCGTGAGCCACCATGCCCAGCCTCATGTACAAATCTTGTACCTTGGTTAAATTTATTCCAAAGAATATTATTACTGTTGATTGTTTTTTGAGAGAGTCTCACATTGTCACCTAGGCTGGAATGCAGTGCCACAATCCTTCAGCATCAATCTCCTGGGCTCAAAAGATCCTCCTACCTCAGCCTCTAGAGTAACTGGAACTACATATGCATGCAAGCACAACCAGTTAACTTTTTAATATTTCTGTAGGGACGGGGTCTGGCTATGGTGCCCAGCTTTCATTCTAAAATTTTTAAAAACTCTAAAATTTTAGCCATGAATCAGGCATAAATACTGTGGTGGTTAATTTTAATGTCAACTTTACTAGATTAAGGGATACACAGAGAGCTGTTAAAGCACTATGTGTGGGTATGTCTGTGAAGGTGTTTTCAGAAGAGGTGTCATACTGGTATAACATATCACAGCATATCGTAATACTGACATGACACCCACAAGACTGCTGTGACACCCATAAGACTGCTATGACACCCAGAAGACTGATGTGAAGCCTGCGAGATTCATGACACTCCTAAGACTCATATGACGCCCATAATTCTGACATGACACTTGCAAGGCTGATATGACACTCGTAAGACTGATGGGACACCTGTAATACTGATATGATGCACACAATACAGATATGACACCCTCAACACTGCTATGACACCCCTAAGACTCACGTGACACCCTCAATACTGATATTTCAGTCGCAATACTGATACAGCATCCAGACTCTCACCAGGGTGCTTGGTACACAGCTTCCACTGACCTGAATTTGGATTAGGTTTGGCCTATACAGTGAAGTTTGATGTCGTCTCAGCTTTACTGACATGGTATTACTGTGGTTGTTTATAATTCACTTTACAGTAATTTCATACTTCTAGGAATCTTGCAACAGCAGTGTAAAGTGTAACTTATCCCTTCTCTTAGATTCCTCAGCAGTTACAGCAACTCCACACAAAACACTCCAGTGTATCTTACCAAAGTAAAGACAGCCTCCCAGCTAATCACCACATAACTCCCAAATCAGGAAATACAGGGTCTCTACCTGACAATCCAATCCACAGACCCATTTCACTTCACTGCCTGCCCCAGCTGGGAGAAAAGGTCTCTTTCCATTTGGATTGGGTTTTCCTTTTTCTGGAATGTTCCTGAGCTGTCCCTCTGTTTCACAACTTTGGCAGATAACTCCAAGCTGGGTCTGCCCCATGTTTCCTCCCGAGCAGATGCAGACCCTGCGTTCCCAGCGGAAACACCCCAGCCCGATGCTTGCTCTCCTCAGTGCAACCCACCAGAAAGAGCATAATCCATCTGCCCATGACGGGTGATCTCAACTTCATAATGGCAAAATTCTCTTTTTCAAACCAGTTCATCATGTCACTCTCTCATTTAACTTTTACAATGGGTTCCCACTGGCCTTAGAACAAGGACCACAGGACTGACCATGACCTCCACACACCATGTGCTCCTGCATGCTGCCCTTTCCAAGGCATTCAACCACAGTGGCCTGAAGTCTCGTATGCTCTCTCTTACGGGGACACAGCAGCCTTCTGGGTGTCTCAAGTATTTAATGCATGTTCCCTCAAGCCATTCACCCAATGTCCACCCTTAGCAAATTGTCTAAGACATTGTCCAGCAAAAACCTTAAAGTCACAGCAGTTGTGGTATCTAACAGTAGTAAAGTTAATAATGTGGTTTTTCTAAAAACAAAATATAATTATTTCTTAGATAATCTGCAAGAATCACCTGCAATTTGTAGATCAAGGCATAATAGTTTAATGGAACCAAAGTCCATGTATGAGATAATTAGGAAAGAAAATGAAATCTCAGTGTTGAACGAAAGGCAAATGGCACGACTAATTACTGAAATTTAATAAGAACATACTGGGCCGGGCTTGATGGCTCATGCCTGTAATCCCAGCACTTTGGTGGGGGTCTGAGGCCAGCCTGGGCAACATGGCAAAACCCATCTCTACAAAAAAAAGATACAAAAATTAGCCCAGCATGGTTGTATATACTGTAGTCCCGGTTACTCAGGAGGCTGAAGTGGGAGGATGGCTTGAGCCCAGGAAGATGCAGTGAGCCGAGATGGTGCCAGAGCACTCCAGCCTGAGCAATCGGGCCAGACCTTAGAAACACTCTCCTTCTGACTCTCTTCAGGGAGCCAGACAGAGAATTTTCTCTCTTCTGCTGCCGCCTTTGTGTTTGAATATAAAACACAAAAATAAAAGCTTTGCGAAATGAATTTAACCAAGCTAAACAAAACACCTAAATAAAAGCTTTGCCTGGGAACCTTGCTCAGCCTCATGTCAACTTCTATTACTGGAGAGCCAAGGAACTCTGCTCAGTAACACCACCACTGACAGCTGGGTCCTGAAAAAGGTCTTGCGTTAAGCAGGAATTATTTTAAAATAATTAAAGCTTGTCATTGGGTCATGAGAAATTGTTTAATATAACAATTCCCTCAACTGAAAACAAGATAAACTAAGAAGTATATTTTTAAAATATTATTGATGGAAACAAATAGCAGAAACACATAGGATTAAGAATTCTGTTGAAAATTAGAAAGAGATAAATTAGAAGTCAAATAAGAGAAACTTATTGGCCAGGCAAGGTGGCTCATGCCTGTAATCACAGTACTTTGGGAGGCAGAGGCCGGCAGATCAGCTGAGGTCAGGAGTTTGAGAACAGCATGGCCAACATGGCAAAACCCAGTCTCTACTAAAAATACAATAATCAGCAGGGCATGGTGGCGCAGGCCTGTAATCCCAGTTACTCAAGAGGCTGAGGCCAAACTGCTTGAACACAGGAGGTGGAGGCTGCAGTCAGCCGGGATCTCCACTGCGCCACTGCATGCCAGCATGTGAGACAGAGCAAAACTTGTCTCAAAAGAAAAAAAGGAGAAACTTATTGACTCAAACTGGAAACCAAGAGAAAATGGGTGATTTCCTAGTAAAAATACACATTAACAAAATGGACTCTAAAATAAGGAAAATTTAAATACACCAATTAGCATAGAAAAGCCTGGAGTGACCCTTAAAGATCCCCCATTAAAAAAGGACCCCAGGGGCAGGGCGTGGTGGCTCACACCTGTAATCCCAACACTTTGGGAGGACAAGGCGGGCAGATCACTTAAGGCAAGGAGTTTGCGACCAGCCTTGCCAACATGGTGAAACCCCACCTCTACTAAAAACACACACAAAATTACCCGGGCATCACGGTGCAAGCACACTTGTAGTCCCAGCTACTTCGGAGGCTGAGGCAGGAGAATCA
>NW_012104242.1:42877-44687 GCF_000951045.1 Mandrillus leucophaeus
GAGGTTGCAGTGAGCAGAGATCACACCACTGCACTCCAGCCTCGGAAACAAGAGTGAAACTCCGTCTCAAAACAACAACAACAGCAACAAAAAACACGAGCAGTGATCAGGGGCGCCTGTTTCCTCGGCCTCAGGCTGTGGCGCCTGCCAGTCCCCACCTCCGTGTTCCTCCTCTTCTCCCGGTACCAGGGTCTCTCTCAAGA
This sequence comes from Mandrillus leucophaeus, assembly GCF_000951045.1. Taxonomy (NCBI): domain Eukaryota; kingdom Metazoa; phylum Chordata; class Mammalia; order Primates; family Cercopithecidae; genus Mandrillus; species Mandrillus leucophaeus. The sequence continues at coordinate 43,081 of NW_012104242.1, forward strand.
AACAAACTCGCATTAGTAACCGGCATCTTGGCCTGCGCTGCGGGTGACCCGCTCAAGCCTCCATGAAGGGACGCCAGTTCAAAGTGAAGTCCGGATACAAACAGCCCGAAGGGAAACGCCAGCGCGCCCGCTCCGCTGTACTCACAGTGGGGCAGGAAGCCTTTTCTTGACTTTTGCCTTGGTGGCCCCAGGTGTCCTGGAGCTGCAGCAGCGTCTCCCTCTCCTCACGGCGGACGTGACCCGAGCTGCCCCCAAGTGTCCTGAAGCCGCGGCCCCTCCTGGTTAGGTCCTGAGGAGAGAAAGCTTCGTCTTCACAGTGGATGCCCCAGGAAGCCGCCGTGCGGATCGGTCACGGTTCAGGCATGCAGCGCTCCGGGTTTGGCAGGGCTGGGCGCCCCCTCACGGCAACTCTGGAGCATCTCTGAAAATCAGCGCCTGAATTTTTCCAGATAGCAAGCAAAGATGATGACTAGTTCACGCCTGTAATCCCAGCGCTTTGGGAAGCCGAGGCGGGAGGATCACTTGAGGTCAGGAGTTCGAGACCAACCTGGCCAATATGGTGAAACCCCTGTCTTTACTAAAAGTACAAAAAAATTAGCAGGGCGTCGTGGCGCACACTTGTATTCCCAGCTAATCAGGAGGCTGAGGCAGGAGAATCGCTTGAACACGACAGGTGGAGGTTGCAGTGAGCCGAGTTCACGCCATTGCACTCCAGCCTGGGCAACAAGAGCGAAACTCCCATTAAACAAACAAAACACCAAGCACTGATCCAGGGGCGCCTGTTTCCCCAGTCTCAGGCTGTGGCACCTGCCCGTCCCCAGCCTCCCAACCTCCCGACTGCCCGACGGCGTCTCCGCGTTCCCCCTGGTGCCGTTCTCTGGGTACCGGGGTCTCTGCCCAGAAACAAGCTCGCATCTGTAACTCACATCTTGGCCTGCACTGGGGGTAAGCCGCCCAAGCCTCCAAGAAGGGACGCTCGTACAAAGTGAGGTCTGGGTACAAACGGCCCGACCGGAAACGTGGCCGCTCTCGCTCCGCCGCACTCAAAGCGGGGACGGGAGGCCTTTTCCTTCGCCTCAGCAGTCCCAGGTGTCCCAGAGCTGCAGCAGCGTCTCCCTGTCCTCACCGCGGACGCAAACCCAGATGTCCCCAGGTCTCCCGAAGCCGCTGCGGCCCCTCCTGGGTGGGTCCTGAGAGGAAGCTCTGGCCTCACAATGGACGCCTCAAGACGCCGCCATGCGGATCAGACGCGGTTCGCAGGGCCAGGCGCCCCCTCGCGTCAGCTCTGGGGAATCTCTGAAAATCAGCGCCCGGATTTTTCCAGGCCCTGATTTTGGAAATTTCAACTGAAATGGAGACCACCATCCCGCGTCTTGACCCAAATGCATGGAGATAGCAATCAAAGAAGTTGGCCAGTTCACGCCTGTAATCCCAGCACTCTGGGAGGCCGAGGTGGGCAGATCACTTGAGGTCAGGAAATCGAGCCCATTCTGGCCAACATGGTGAAAGCCCATCTCTACTAAAAATACAAAACTTATCTGGGTGTGGTGGCACACGCCTGTAGTCCCATCTATTCTGGAGGCTGAGGCAGGAGAATCCCTTGAACC
>NW_012104242.1:49492-50265 GCF_000951045.1 Mandrillus leucophaeus
AGACCAGCCTGGCCAAGATGGTGAAACCCCATCTCTACTAAAAATACAAAAAAATTAGCTGGGCTTTGTGGCAGGTGCCTGTAATCCCAGCTATTGGGGAGGCTGAAACGGATAATTACTTCAACCCAGGAGGTGGAGGTTACAGGGAGCTGAGATCGCGCCACTGCACTCCAGCCTGGGGACAGAGCGAGACTCCAAAAACAAATGAAAAAAAAAAAAGTTAAGAAAAGACACCGCAGGGCCATATGGGTTTACAGCTCAGTATAAAGTAACCCTAACGAAATCTGAGTTTATTTAAAATGGTCAAGGTCAACGAAAAAAAAAAGACTAGTGACTTTCTTCAATTAATTTTATGGTAAATGTCAAAGCTTGATATAGTTAATACATGTCAACTAACTTAGGATGAGAATGTTTATAAAACAGATGTCGTTTTACGTACCATTACAAATATACTGCAAATTAAACAGACTTTCTCAACAAAAGAAAAACTGTTGTTGAGGACTTTACTTCCATTAGACGTACACATTTGTTTTTCCTTTTTGGGACAAGGTCTCCCTCTGTTGCCTAGACTAGAGTGCAGTGGTGTGAGCATGATAATGTGCCTACTTTTCCATTTTCCCGTGTTGTTTCCACTATGTTACCAAATAAACTTTAAAACACCGAGCACTGGCCAGGCGAAGTGGCTCACGCCTGTAATCCCAGCACTTTTGGTGGCCGAGGTGGGTGGATCACCTGATGAGGTTGGGAGATCAAGACCAGCCTGACCAACATAA
>NW_012104242.1:54320-55952 GCF_000951045.1 Mandrillus leucophaeus
GGCCAGTAGACAAAACTCAATTTATTTTCTTTCTTTTCTTTTTAAGAGACAGAGTCTCGCTTTGGCGCCCAGACTGGAGTGCAGTGGCGTGAGCATGATAATGTGCTACTTTTCTATTTTCCTGTGTTGTGTCCACTACGTTAACAAATGAGCCTTAAAACACCGAGCACTGGCCAGGAGAAGTGGCTCACGCCTGCAATCCCAGCACTTTGGGAGGCTAAGGCAGGTGGATTGCCTGAGGTCAGGAGTTCGAGACCAGACTGGCCAACATGGTGAAACCCGTCTCTACTAAAAAATAGAAAAAAATTAACTGGGCATGGTGGCGGTTCCCTGCAATTCCAGCTACTCGGGAGGCTGAGGCGGTAGAATAGTTTGAACCCGGGAGGCAGAGGTTGCAGTGAGCCGAGATCGCGCCATTGCACTCCAGCCTGGGCAACAAGAGCGAAACTCCGTCTCAAAAAAAACCACACACACAAACCGAGCACTGATGAGACGGCGTCTGTTTCCTCCTCAGGCTGTGGCGCCTGCCAATCCCCAAACTCCCGACGGCCCGACAGCCCAACGGCGTCTCTCCGTTCCTCCTCTTCTCCCGGTACTAGGGTCTCCCTCCAGAAACAAGCTCGCATCCCTAAGCGGCATCTTGGGCAGCGCTGCGGGTGACCCGCCCGAGCCTCCACGAAGGGACGCTTGTACAAAGTGAGGTCGGGGTACAAACGGCCCGACGGGAAACGCGGCCGCGCTCGCTCCGCTGCACTCACAGCGGGGACAGGAAGCCGTTTTCTCACCTTCTCCTCGGCGGTCCCAGGTGTTCCAGAGCTGCAGCAGCGTCTCCTCACAGAGGAAGCGGCCCCAGGTGTCCCGAAGCCGCGGCCCCTCCTGGGTGGGTCCTGAGGAAAGGAAACTCCGTCCTCACTGTGGACGCCCCAGGACGCCGCCGTGAGGTTCGGACTCGGTTCGCGCGCGCAGCGCTCCGGGTTTGGCAGGGCCGGGCGCCCCCTCGCGGCAGCTCTGGAGAATCTCTGAAAATCACCCTCTGGATTTTTCCAGGCTGAGATTTTGGGAATTTCAACTGAAATCGAGCCGGCCATCCCGTGCCTTGCCCGGAACGCAATGAGCTAGTAATAAAAGAAAATGACCAGTTCACGCCTGTAATTCCAGCACTTTGGGAGGCTGAGGCGGGCGGATCACTTGAGGTCAGGAGTTCGAGACCAGCCTGGCCAACATGGTGAACCCTTGTCTCTACTAAATACACAAAAACAAGCAGGCGTGATGGCGTGTGCCTGTAATCCCAGCTACTCGGGCGGCTGAGGCAGGAGAATCGCTTGAACTCGCGAAGCGGAGGTTGCAGTGAGCCCAGATTGTGCCACTGCACTCCAGCCTGCGCAACAGAGCAAGACTCCGTCTCAGGAAAAAAAAAAAGAAAGAAAGAAAAAGAAGATGACCAGTAGACAAAACTCAATTTATTTTCTTTCTATTCTTTTTAAGAGACAGGGTCTCATTCTGTTACCCAGACTTGAGTGCAGTGGTGTAATCACGGCTCCTGGACTCAGCTTCCAGCTCCTGTGTTCAAGAGATTCTCCAACCTCAGCCTCCCAAAGCACTGGGATTACAGGTGTGAACCACTGTGCCCAG
>NW_012104242.1:61037-62196 GCF_000951045.1 Mandrillus leucophaeus
TGCAGTGAGCTGAGATTGCGCCACTGCACACAAGCCTGGCGACACAGCAAGACTCAGTATCAAAAAAGAAAAAAAAAAGAAAGAAAAAAGAAAAGAAAGAAAAAGAAAAAGGAAGGAGAAAAGAAAAGGAAAAGAGAAAAGGAGAAAGAGACTCCAGGCTAGGTGCAGTGGCTCACACCTGTAATCCCAGGCGTGGGATTTTTTTTTTTGGAGACAGAGTTTTGCTCTTATTGCCCAGGCTGGAGTGCAATGGCGCGATCTAGGCTCACTGCAACCTCCACCTTCCAGGTTCAAACGATTCTCCTGCCGCAGCCTCCCGAGTAGCTGGGATTACAGGCACGTGCCACCATGCACACCTAATTTCTATATTTTTAGTAGAGACCGGGTTTCACCATGTTGAACAGGCTGGTCTCGAACTTCTGACCTCAGGTGATCCCCACGCGCCAAGGCTTCACAAAGTGTTGAGATGACAGGTGTGAGCCATGGTGCCTGTCCAAGAAATTTTTTTTAAATTAGCTGTGCATGGTGGCTGGTGCCTATACTCCTAACTGCTTGGGAGGCTGAAGTCTGAGGATTGCTGGAGCCCAGGAGGCCGAGGCTGCAGTGAGCTGTGATCACGCCACTGCACTTCAGCCTGGTGACAGAGTAAGACCTTCTCTCTTAAAACAAATCAATCACGCCTGTAATCCCAGCACTTTGGGAGGCTGAGACGGGTGGACCACGAGGTCAGAAGATCGAGACCATCATGGCTAACACGGTGAAACCCCGTCTCTACTAAAAATACAAAAAAATTAGCTGGGCATGGTGGCGGCCGCCAGTAGTCCCAGCTACCCTGCAGGCTGAGGGAGGAGAATGGCATGAACCCGAGAGGCGGAGCTTGCAGTGAGCCAAGGTCGTGCCACTGCACTCCAGCCTGGGCGACAGAATGAGACTCCGTCTCAAAAAATAAAAATAAAAAAAAAGGCAGGTTGTGGTGGCTCACGCCTGTAACCCCAGAACTTTGGGAGGCAGAGGCGGGTGGATCAACTGAGGTCAGGAGTTCGAGACCAGCCTGGCCCACATGAGGAAACCCTGTCTCCACTAAAAATACAAAAATTAGCTGGATGTGGTGGTGAGCGCCTGTAATCCTAGCTACTCAGGAGGCTGAGGCAGGAGAATC
>NW_012104242.1:66701-67938 GCF_000951045.1 Mandrillus leucophaeus
TTGGAGGTTTGCTGTCACAAGCCAAGAAACTAACAGCAGCTAAAGAGAGACCAGAAACAGATCCTTCCCTAGTGCCTTCAGAGGGAGCATGGCCCTGCTGAGACAGAGTAGAAATGGGACTCGGCCCACCCCCACTAACACGTTGTTCCATATGTGCCCGCTGACCCCCAGACCTTGCAGCACCATACTCGCTGCAGGTGCCATACTCGCTGGCCAGACCTTGCCACCTGTCTGAAATAAACTAAGATAAGCAGCATCCTGCCATAAGTCTTACTCAAGGGGGTTGACTCGATCACCCGCTTGTGCACAAGGCCAGGAGAATGACTGATCCCTACCCCTGGCCTCATTATAACACTAAAGTCCCCACCCAGGTATGGGCTTTTCTGCTATTTTCCAATCACACAGCGTTTGTGTTAGCGTGATTCTTCACTGCATCTGAGCACCCTTCACTCCACCCCATACATGTAATGACACTCACCTAACTCATAAATCAGGCATGTCACCCTCCTTAAGACACCACAATGCACTCCCCTCAGGGAGCCAGCCAAGAATCCTTCCTCCTGGACAACCTTTAGGGCATAAGACTTACTATGTCTCTTTTCTGCTCAACCTTTAGGGGCATAAGACTTAATAAAGCCCGTCTGGGAAACTTGCTTGGCCTCGTATCAACTTCTGTTTCATGGGAGCCTAAGAACATGTAGTCGGGAACACTGCCAGCATCTTTATTTCCAACTTCTGGACTTTGGAACTGTGAGACAACAAATCTCTGTGGTTCTAAGCTACCCATTTTGTGGCACTTTGTTACGACAGCCCCAGGAAACAAATGCAGGCACATTCTGCTCCATCTGCTGCTCTCTCCAGACCACAGCTCCTCCCCAAGCCCACCCCATGAGAGGCTGAGGACAGAAGCAGGACCCTTCACAGGCCACCATCACTGCTGGATGGTCACTTCCAGCACTGACTGTCTGGGAGCTCCAGCCTCAGTTCTCAGTTTCCTGGAGCGGATGGGAGGATGAGGACAAGGAGGAACGAGGGTGCTGGCCTCCCAGGAACTGTCCCTGAGCCTCCACCCTGCTGTCCCTGGAGCTGCCCCTGAGCCTCCACCCTGCTGTCCCCAAAACTGTCATTGAGCCTCCACCGTGCTGTCCCTGGAGCTGCCCCTGAGCCTCCGCCCTGCTGTCCCTGGAGCTGCCCCTGAGCCTCCGCCCTGCTGTCCCTGGAGCTGCCCCTGAGCCTC
>NW_012104242.1:71333-73275 GCF_000951045.1 Mandrillus leucophaeus
GAAGCGGAGGTTGCAGTGAGCCCAGATTGTGCCACTGCACTCCAGCCTGCGCAACAGAGCAAGACTCCGTCTCAGGAAAAAAAAAAAGAAAGAAAGAAAAAGAAGATGACCAGTAGACAAAACTCAATTTATTTTCTTTCTATTCTTTTTAAGAGACAGGGTCTCATTCTGTTACCCAGACTTGAGTGCAGTGGTGTAATCACGGCTCCTGGACTCAGCTTCCAGCTCCTGTGTTCAAGAGATTCTCCAACCTCAGCCTCCCAAAGCACTGGGATTACAGGTGTGAACCACTGTGCCCAGACCCACCTGATTTTCTTGTATTTATTTATTTTAATTTTTAATTTAATTTTATTTTTTATTGGCAGGGTTGGGTCTCATTATATTGCCCAGGCTGGTCTAGAACTCCCAAGCTCAAATGATTGTCCCAACTCAGCCTCCCAAAGTGCTAGGATTACAGGCGTGAGCCACCATGCACTGCCTGATTTTCTTTCTATCAGCAATAATGTATAGGACTAATTTGAACTTGAAATTTAAAAAAAAATACCATTTACAATAGCACCCTCAAAATTGAATTTTTTAAGTATAGATTTAACAAAATACATTCCAATCCAAATACAATCCAAATATGCATTCAGAAAACCTTGGATCATGGTTGGGAAGAATAAAAAGTATATAAATAAACTCAGATATTCCTTGTTTAGGAGCAGTACACTCATTACTGTTAGCTTTACCACAAAAGCTAAAGTAATGAAGAGAGTGATATTGGTGAAGGAACGGACAAATAGATAAACAGAATAGAATACAGAACCCAAAAGACCCAAATAAATACTGTCAACTGCTTTTGTCAAACAGGCAAAAATATTCAATGGGGAAAGAAAAGTCTGTTCCACAGACGGTGACAGACCAATCAGAAACCATAGGGAAAAAAATGAATGTAGACAGAAACTTCGTAGCTCACCCCAAAAAAATCACTGAAGATATAGTCTGTAGACTTAAATTTTCACATATGAAATTGTAAAAGTTATAGAGGACAATCCACATGACTTTGGATTTGTGATGAGTCTTTAGATACAATACCAAAAGCCAATTCATAAAAGAAAAAAATGATAATGTGGACTTTATTAAAATTTAAAATGACTACTCTGTGAAATATCTTGTTAAGAGAATCAAAAAACAAGTCACAGACTGAGAGAAAATATTTACAAAACAAACCTGAAAAGAGACTTGTGTGCAAAATATACAAAGAAATTCTAATAACAAAAAGAAAAACAACCCAATTAAAATATAAAGTCACCTCACCAAAAAATATATACAGATGACATGCCCGGGTGCAGTGGCTCACGTCGGTAATTTCAGCACTTTGGGAAGGGGAAGCAGGCAATCACTTGAGGCCAGGAATTTGAGACCAGCCTGGCCAACACGGTAAAATCTTGTATCTACTAAAAATACAAAAATTAGCTGGGCATGGTGACTCACGCCTGTAATCTCAGCTACTTGGGAGGTGGAGGCAGGAGGACCACTTGAACCGGGGAGGCAGAGGTTGCAGAGAGCTGAGATCACGCCACTGAACTTCAGTCTGGGCGACAGACCAAGACGCTTTAAAAAAAAAAAAATTTGGAGGTTTGCTGTCACAAGCCAAGAAACTAACAGCAGCTAAAGAGAGACCAGAAACAGATCCTTCCCTAGTGCCTTCAGAGGGAGCATGGCCCTGCTGAGACAGAGTAGAAATGGGACTCGGCCCACCCCCACTAACACGTTGTTCCATATGTGCCCGCTGACCCCCAGACCTTGCAGCACCATACTCGCTGCAGGTGCCATACTCGCTGGCCAGACCTTGCCACCTGTCTGAAATAAACTAAGATAAGCAGCATCCTGCCATAAGTCTTACTCAAGGGGGTTGACTCGATCACCCGCTTGTGCACAAGGCCAGGAGAATGACTGA
>NW_012104242.1:74255-107722 GCF_000951045.1 Mandrillus leucophaeus
CCCTGCTGTCCCTGGAGCTGCCCCTGAGCCTCCACCCTGCTGTCCCTGGAGCTGCCCCTGAGCCTCTACCCTGCTGTCCCTGGAGCTGCCCCTGAGCCTCTACCCTGCTGTCCCCAAAACTGTCATTGAGCCTCCACCGTGCTGTCCCTAGAGCCCAGAAAGCCCAGGGCTGGCCAAACATCACCCCTCACTCCTCTGGCCCCTCCTCCCAGCCATCAGCACTTTGGAAGAGGCATTAAGCCCCTTTTAATCTCTGGAAAGGTGTCTCAGGAAGGCACAGAGAGGTTACACCAGGTGGTCATGGTGCCTTACCTGTGTCTACTGGGCCCTGGCTGGCCCTTTAAGGGGATGAGGACAGAACAGCTGAGAGACCACACCCCTCAGAGGCCAGGGAGAAAGCAAAGGGACAGTGAAGGAACCTGTGGGCAGGATGCTGAGGGTAGAGGTTCCTCCCCACAGGCACTGAGCAGAGGGTTCCTTCCTCCCTGAAGCTGCCGCCGAGCCTCCATCCAGACAGGACCTCCGACCACTACTAGGGACCCGATCTTAGGAGGTTCAGTCCCAGACAAGGGTTCCAGAGACTTAAGTCCACTTTCCCAAAATGGACATGATGCTTCTGGCAAGTCAGGGACCTAGAACATCCAGGACAGAGCCTTGCTGAGGACGGAAGGGAGCAACGTGCCCTGGAGGTCTTCATGCAGCCCGGGCCTCTGGCAGTGACCAGCCAGCACCCAGGCACCTCCTTGCTGGGTCTCCAAGCCCTGATGGTCACACAAAAGGCCACGGGCCAGGGCTGGGATGGGCCCAGGGCTCTGCATGTTACCTGGGAGGGCTGAGGGGTGGCATCCCCTGTAGCAGCTCAAGGCACAGTAGTCACTGCTGTTACTGTTGCCCTCTGAGTCTGGGGGAGCTGGCCTGGTGGGGGACGTGGGGGCCCAGTCCTCCTGTGGCAGATAGGCAAGCGGCTGAGCCCTCCACTCCGCACACCCTGCTGGCAGCACATTCTCTGAGCTCAGGTTCCCCGGGAGGCAGGTCCCAGTGCCCTCCTGCTCCTCCTTCAGGACCACAGATTTCCAAGGACCCGATGGGCCACAGGTGAGCAGTGCAGTGGCCTCCTGGACGCAGGGCTCCGAGGCTCCTCGTGGTGTGCCAGCAGCACAGTCCCGGCTCAGCAGCACACCAGCCCTGTGGGCCCCCATCCAAGTCTGGAACAGAGTGCGGGAGGAGGGAAGGGCTCAGGCAGCATGTTCAGAACCCATCCTGGGAGCAGCTGCCTCCTTTCTGGCAAGCCCAGCCTCCCTCCTCCTCCAGGAAGCTCTTCTGAGGTCCACACCCAGAGGCCAAGGAGCGCCTGTGGCTTGGACATTCTGTCTTTCCTCCATGTGCCAGCCCAGCCTCATCATGGGACCCCCAGTCCCTTCAGGCTCCTCACCGCTCCGCCAGCACAGGGCCTGGTGCTCACAGCACCCCGAACCAAGGTACAGATGGTGACATCTGCCCAGGACAGAGCCAACTCCTGACGGCATGAGTCTGAAGTCCTTTCAGCAGCTACAGAGACTGGGCATTCCCAACACACACACACACACAGACACACACAGACACACACACAGACGCACACACACACACAGACACACAGACACACACACACACAGACACACAGAGGCACAGACACACAGACACACAGACACACAGACGCACAGACACACACACAGACACACACAGACACACACAGACAGACACACAGACGCACAGACACACAGACACATACACGAGTTGCTGTCAGGACTGGTGACTTTCAAATCACTGGACTAAGGCTGGCAGACCTGGAGCTTTCTGTGGGGTCACAGGAGGCCCCCGCCTCCAAAAGGAAGCTGTTCCCTTGGTGGGACCAGGAGCCTCCATCCCATGCACCACACACACCACACCCTCCATCACTGCACTGCTCCCTGGAGACCAGCGTACGGCACCAGATCCCCACCTGAGGGTCTAAATAACCCCTGGCAGGTGCCCTTGTTCTCTAGGGAAGGGCTGGTGCCTGCAACAGGATGACAGTCCCGGGACAATCACAGTCTGTGCCCTGCTCAGCCTTGTTCTCAGCTGCCCAGGCTCTTGACAGTCACACCTACCACCTTGGGGAAAGAGGGGACTCTGCCAAGAGCCAGGTGCCCGGTTTATGGTTCAAATTGAATATTTGGACAAAAATCTTGAAAACTAGGCTCCTCACTGAGAGACAAAAGGATTTTTCTGCACAGTAAGCTGGAGCCGTGGTGTGGAGGGGACATCCTTGCCACACAGGGCCCAGGGATGCCCTAGGGCACAGGGAGGGAAGATCCTGGAGAAGAGAGGTCAGCTTGGCCCAGACCCCAGGGAGGGGCCCTCACTGCTTCTTGTCCTTTGTCCAAAGTGAGGAGTCTGAGGGGAAAAACCAGAGACCACTCACTGGAGTCCTCCCTCTCCTGCTCCTCCCACCTCCTCCTCCCACCCCCGTCCTCCTCCCACCTCCCTCCTCCGTTTCCCCCTCTTCCCACTCAGGCGGCATGAACTGCCAGCCCAGCAGGGAGGGGAGGGCCTGATGCAACCCCCAAGTTGCTCACTGATTCTTGGGCTGTGGGGGGCCAACAGGGCCACAGAGGGGGAAGTGCAGAGCCCACTCCTCAGCTGTGGTGCCAGCATGAAATCTGCGGGGACCAGGGGACAAGGCAGAGCAGGAGCCCAGAGGCAGTGAGAGCCCCGAGGGCAGTGCACACACCACAGACCCTTCCCCACGGCCACAGGACAGACACATTCACAGAAGGAGGAGGTGAGGCACATGGTGGGTGCAGACAGCCGCAAACCAGAGGGGACAGAGATAAGTCATGAGAAATTTACATTTTTCCATCAACAGTGGAACTGGAGACATGAGAACAAAAAGAAATCAGTAATGGAGAATAAAGCTAGTTTTTCCCCATTTGAGACACAGCGTATAGATTGAAATACACTGAATATACAAAAAAGGCTCCAAGCACTGACAAGGCTCGCATACTGGCTGCCAACCCTCATGAAAGCCAACATCTCGGGCAGGCCAGAGCTCTGGGCAACCCCTGACCCCCACGCCCTGCCGTGGACTCTGCACACACCTGGAAGTTCCCATTGTGCACACTGTAGAGGGGCTAGACGAACACCACTGGAGAGGACACGTTCTGGTAGAAGGTTCTCTTCACCTGAGGCCAGCAGAGGCCAGTCAGAGGCCTGTGGGGACCCAGGGGGCCTGAGGTGGCCTGAGGTCACTGCAGAGGCTGAGCTTCCTTCCATCAGCAGGAGGCCCGCCCACCTTGTCCCTGCCACTGCCTCTCTCCCGACTCATCACATTCCAGCCCACTCTCAGGGTAGGACCCAACTGGGCCTCCTTGCCTAACGGCCTCACAGAACTGATTTATACTGAGGCAGGTGTCCTTTACAGCGTGAGCGCCCATGGTGGGTTCAGAACGGGGAGTTACCAGCCGGGTCCTCAGCCCGCAGAGGGAGCCAGCACCTGCAGGAACCCCGTCTTTGCCATCAGCAGGTCTGTGGCTCTCACCTCACCCAGTGTCTCCTTGAGCACCAGACTTGCTGCCAAAGATCCACTGACCCTCCCACAAGGATGTCAGCTGGGGCTCCAACCCAACAGGTGCAAATAGACCTCCCCAACCTCCCCGCAAGGGTGTCCCCCGTTTCCCCACCTCAGGGGTCACCACACTCATATCTCATCCAGTCACATGTCCCCTCTATTTCTCCCGCTAAGACCCTGCAATTCCCTCCACTTTGCTCTATCTCCACTTCTTTCACTGGCTCATGCCAAATCATCTCCCTGTGGGCACCCTGCTGGCCCCCGTTTGTCCCCAGCAGGTCCCCCATGTCCCCTTGTCCCAGCAATCCATTCCTCAAAACATAAACTAGGTCGTATCACACAGTTTCACACTTTCCTTTGCTCCAAGGAGAAGCCAAGCACCCTCCCGCTTAGCCGCACTGAGCAGCCCTCTCCCCACATCCTCTTCCTCACATCCGCTGCCTGACATGGCCCCTGCACCCCCTCTTGTAACCTGATATGTGGTACACGAGGCATGACAGTTTATTGAAGAAGGGTCTTTGTCCATCTTGTTCTCTAAGGCATCTGCCAGGGTGAGAACAGGGTCCTGTGCACACCAGATGCCTCAACTGTACTTTCATAGAACGTGTGAACAAAGGAACAAACCAAGCTCCTCCAGAGGCAGAAAACTAGGACCTCCGGCTCTTGATCTCAGTGACTCTGGGTCTGGTCGGGACCCAGCTGCCCTTGTCTTCGGCCTCTGCCACAGATCCCCCTTCCCTTCTCTCCCTGGCAACCTGAGAACCCTCTTCTGGCCCAGAGTGGAGACTTGAGAAGCCCACTCCATCCAGGCCCAGACAGTGGAGAGAGGAGGGGAGGAACCAGACAAGGGTGGCCCTTGACTCCCCACCAACCACACACTCACACATGCACACAGTGACACATCTGCACACATACACTAGCATGTACACTCTTACCCACTCACACATGTACACACACACACTCACATCAGCTACCTACCTGGGTGATGGCTTGAACAGGAGGTAGGTCAGGCCAGTCAGCAGGAGAAAGACAGACACAGCAACAAAGGTGTTGCCTGGCTGCCCCCAGGGTGGGATCAGAGGGCCTGTGGCCAGGAAGGGCCCAGGGGCTATGAGCAGCCTCAGTGCACACGTGTGCACACATAAACACATACATGCACACTCACCACACTTATGTGCACACACACACAGAGACACAGGCACACTCACCCTACTCCCATACACACACACGAAGCACACACATGTTCATGTCAGCACGTGTGTTCACACACACACCTGGCTCCAGCTCCTCCCCTCCTCATCACTCCAAGTTGACATCTCCTTATTTAGAGTGGGGAGTCTGCCCTGGACTGCTGCTCCCAGGAGAGAGGACCCCAGGGGAAGCCCGTCAAAGTGTTACCTCCCAGGCCTCTTCCTGCCTCTTAAAGCCCAGCTCATAGCTGAGAAGTGTGGTCATCAGCTGCAAGGCAGGACTGATGCTTCAGGTCGAGATGCAGTGGCCAGAGCTGACATTGCTCTGCAAATCAGAGAGTGGGTCCAGCTTCACTGGAACAGAGTGAAGCTACCTAAGGCTGAAGCCCCATGGGTCTGGGTGTGTCAGTCAGCACACCCAAGACTGGGGATCTGAAAGATTCCCAAGGGGCACAGTCAAGACCCTCTCAGACCAGGCACCTCAGTGGGAGACTGGAACAGAAAAGCCCCGGGCGGGACAGGACAGCAATGACTTCCTCTGGCCCCTGCAGCTACACCACGTGGTTCCTAAATATTGCTTTCCCTTTCCTTCACAGTCTGCGGCTGGAAGTTCTTCCCAGCATCTTACTGGAGTCCTTCCTGCTATGACTGAAGAACACTTCACATGACTCAAATGCCAGCCCCTGCCCCAGCTAGCAGCCCTGCATCTTTATTTTCTGCCAAAACCCTGCCCCTGCAGTAACCACGTGGACCCTCCCCTCCCAGGGTCCAAGCCCCCAGCCCTGGATCTCACTTGGCAGGGACTGAGAACACTCACTGGGCCACAGGGGTCATAGGTTGCAGGGCCCTGATCCCAGCCCCCAAGCAGCCAGGATGTTCTTGGCAAAGGGCCCTGCCCCAGGTCTATAGCTGATACTCACCGTGTCTCCAGGGCAGGCACTGCAGCTCCACCAGGCTGACCTGCTCCCTCCCAGACACGCAGTGGTGGAAAGTGATGATGAAATTGTTGGATAGCAGGAGCACTGCCTCGGGTGGCAGCGACGATATGCACTTACGTGTGCCACCAGGAGCCCTAATGCTAGAAACGGCAAGTGTCAGCACCATGGGGCTGCTACACTGTCCTGGTGTAGCTGCTGCCATCCTGGGGACCTCACCCTCATCCCTGTCCAGGTGGGCATGGCCCTCCACCCTCACCTGGTGAAGAGGAGCCCGGGGCTGGAGCCCTGGCCCAGCTCTGGGACAGACCAGTGGCAATCGATCCTGGGAATGTTGTTGGTGAGGCAGGTGAAGTTTCCAGCCCTTGGCCCTGGAGACAGTGACGGTTGGGAGCCCACAATGAGTGCTTCAGGGCAGAGCTGAGTTGGAGGGTTGCAGGGGGATCTGACACCCTAGCAGGGTAGTCAGCAGTGAATCATCCCAGAATCTGTCCAGGGAAGCACTGGGAGGCCTGGGAAGTGGTGGGCTCTGACCCATGGTTCACAGGCAAGTCAGACCCAGAGAGGCATCAAGAGGGTGAAGGAAGGGAGACCAGGGTCAGTCCAGGGACTGAAGGTGGGGAGATAAAGGTAGGGAGAATAGAGACGGAGGTCCAGGCTGACCCCTAGAGGACACGCCCCAGCACACCTTGGGCCAAACCTTTCCCGAGGGGCTCAACGTCGGACAACCCAGTCCCCCAAACATGCCCTAGTTATCCACTCACCTCATACAGACACTAGTGCCCGACTCTCACCTCGTCCAACCCCTGAGACAGAGACTCCCGAGCGGACACAGGTGCAGACGCAGGTGCAGGCCAGGAGCCAGGTGCCATGTGTCGCCTCATGGTCCAGCCTGCAAGGGGCTGGGCTGAGGGCCTGTGCGAGCCATCCCTGGTGCTCCCCATGAATTTCTCCCTAGCAGGTTGCTCAGTGGGTCTCCATCTGCACTCACATGGTGTCCTGTGAAAGACACTGGGCACCACTGCCCAGGCTTTACCGATAAGGAACTGAAGCTCAGAAAGGCCACTTGACCCAGCCAAAGACTCACGGCTGCGGGGTGTCAGACGCACCCTCAAACTTAGATCCTGGACTCCGACTCAGCTAGGTCTCCACGTCTGCCAAGAAGGCTCCTCTCTAGGATGGGCATCCTCTGCCAGCCCATCCCCTGTCCCTGGGCCAAGGCCCCATCCTGCAGGGGAGTCGGGATTGGGGGAACCAGTCACTACCAACAACCACCACAGGTGCATTTTCTACTGTAATTCTCACAGCAGCCCCACGAGGGAGAACCGCTGTCCCTGTTCACAGGCAAGGAGCTGAGCCCCAAGGAGGGAAGGAGGGGAAATGACTTGCCCAGGGTCACACAAAAGACTTCTATGCATGCTTTTTTTTTTTTTTTTTTTTTTAAGACGGAGTCTCCCTCTGTCGCCCAGGCTGGAGAGCAGTAGTGTGATATTGGCTCACTGCAACCTCCAACTCCTGGGTTTAAGCGATTCTCCTGCCTCAGCCTCCTGAGTAGCTGGTATTACAGGCTCCCGCTGCCATAACGAGTTAATTTTTTTGTATTTTTAGTACAGACAGGGTTTCACTCTGTTGGCCAGGCTGGTCTCGAACTCCTGACCTCAAGTGATCCACCCGCCTTGGCCTCCCAAAGTGCTGGGATTACAGGCGTGAGCCACTGCTCCCAGCCTCTATGCATTTTCTCTCCCTTTTGTCTTCTTAAATAAAGACCCATCCCAGAGTTCTGCGCCAGGAAGGTGGACGAGAGTGGCAGTGGGGTATCCATGCAACAGATGGCACTTCCTGAACTCTGTTGCACGCCTGTTCCAAGGTGCCTCCAAAGGAGAGCACCACCAGAAGGGCAGAGCCCTCCATACCGGAGCGTGAGGCCTGAGTCCCAGGACTCTGGAGGAGCCAGAGGTCGGCTGGAGATGAGGGGCTGCATGTCAGGAAGCTCTTGGGGGTGGGAAAGCTGCTGATGCCCTATCACCCCATTTGCAGCTCCAGTGGTACACCCATAGCCCATAGGCAGGAAGCAGGGCCAACCTGATTACACAAGACTGATTAGTTTTAAGGAGGAGGAAAAAAACAGACATGCACACAGACTACAGCACGCACACCCTTAAGGAACCCACACACCCTCAACGGGCAGCAGGCAGTACTCTAACCCCACTCCACCCCACTCCCGGCAGCCTGTCCAGGTGCCCACAGGACAGTCCCCTGTTAGGACTGATGATCAGGAATCCTCACTCTTCCCTAGAATGGAGCGTGCAGCCTGGCCCCAACAGCCGCAGCATGAAACACCGTGGCAAGTTCTCTGCAGCAGTGTCTGTCCCTTCTCACAGCAGTTACTGGAAAGGTGGGAATGCGGAGGACAGTCAGCCTGCTCTTGGAATTTGTGAGAGCAGGGTTGGAGTGACCACCAGGACCTGGGGGAAGCACAGGCACAACAGCCACAGCTGAGAGCTGACCCAGGCCCCAGGATGGACGACCACTGCCCCAGCAGTGGAGAAACACCCACATCTGTGTAGAATCAGGCCAGGCCAGCCACAGGCTAACCCAGGAGCAGATGGCTTGAAAGCAGGGAATGGGGTGTCTCCAAGCTCAGCAGGCCTCGTTTCTAGACAGGGAGAGGGGATGGTAGGGCAGGACGCACATGTGACACCTGAGAGCTACAAGGGAGGAGGCCAGGACACCCCCTGGGGAGCACTGGAGAGGTGGATACTGCGACAAGGCAGTACGGCCATCTGAGGGGAAGGTCTCTGCTTTTCCTCTGCACCAAAAACTTACATCTGTACCTGGTAAGCTGAGCAGGGCAGGGTTACCACCCTCCTACAGATGAGGAAACCGAGGCTCAGACACCTGGGACCTGCCCAATACCTGGCTCCTGACACCTCTGTTCTTGGCACATTCCCAGCAGCTTCTACACAAGCCTGGGAACTTCCTGAGGGCGGTGTCTGTGAGTCACCCCTCAGTGCATGCCCCAGCAGAAGGCACCTCAATATTTTACAAATGGGGTGGAGCTGCAGGCAGAGCTGCCTTCCCCCATCCTCGACCACAGGGCCAGGCAGTCAGGGCAGGTGCACACACCCCTACCTGCAGGCTCCCCGCTCATGGATGTCACTAGGAGGCAGAGGTTGCAATGAGCCAAGATGGTGAGATGATGCCACTGCACTCAAGCCTGGGTGACGAGCAGGACCCCTGCCTCAAAAAAAAAGCCAACAGGTCTGGGCTAACCTTTAGTTTCTTCTTCCATGAAGTGAGGGAATTGGACGAGACATCTTTTACAGGCATCTCTAAAAGATGACAATGCTGGGATAACTGGGAAAGACCTACACTCTAGGAATCTGCCTGCTTGTTTGTTAAGTGATCTCTGATGACCTGTAACTCATGATTAGAGTTGGATGTCATCATTAGTAAGCCCTTACCCAAACTGTTATGTTATTAGTTTTGGATTTAGGAACTCTGGGAAATTCTGCTAACTACATTTCTCTGACTTTCTCACATGGATCTAATCCAAAATTATTTCATAATTCTAAAGAAAATGAAATGCTCTTTTGAGCAAGGAGACTAAAAAAATCAAAGCAAACACATCCATCTTCCATTGCATATTGGTAAATGTATTACTCACTTCATTGAACCCCATCTAATCTTCCCAGCATAGAAGAAATTACCTCAGTGTATAAATAGTATCTAAAATAGTTTTTCATCTTTATATTCATGATCTGTCATGCATGTTTAGATTGTGACAGCTTAATATGTAGTATTGCTAGGTGCATAAGAATAATGTTATACAAAAATCCTAAATTTTATATGAACACCTTTTGAGTAATGTACAAACTTAGCACTGCTAGTGCAATGTACCATGCTAAATGTTTTGTAATTGTAAGTTATACTAGTAAATTACAGTTTACCAATGTACTGATACACTATGGAGACTTTAATTTCCATATTTCATAATGTTTTCACTTAAATTTTTTATTATAGTGTGAATAAAGTTTTGGATTTGAGACAAACAATCTTGCCAATTCTTATTAGTCGGTTCTTAGGACAGAAATAAATGTAGAATATTGGAGAAGATATTTATACAACGAATGGATCCAGAGTCTGTTATATACCCAAATTATATGACCCTATAGAAGGGCAAAGTGAGACTCTGCAAGATCTAAATGTTTGCTTAGGCTTCCTGCTTGCACAAATCAAGAGGAAGAGCTTAGCAGCCAAACTATTTAAACATTTTTTTAATTTTAAAAATAATTCATCACACACCAAAATGCCCCACATTTTACCTTAAGTCTCTAAATTGTTTCTAAGCTGTCTCAAATTCAAATTTCTATGCCATCTACAGAAACCTGGTCTCTAGCATCAGACTTTTTTTTAGCAGGTAAAAGTTGCTATTCTGGAACAAAGCAACAGTAAAAGGAATCAAGATGAGAAAATGTGGATCATTGGGCTAGGACAGCACCCCTACTCAACCAGATGCACCTGCTTGTTCATGTAGATTTCATCTAGAAAGATGCATTTCTTCATACAGTTTCAAATAACTTCTTCAGAGGCATGAGTCAGAGTTTCATTAACCACATTCAAGAGTGTTTTTCTTTATCAAAACACAAGGGCATATATGTAGATATTTGATGGTCTTTTGCAGATGAATTTGCAAAAGAAAGCTTCACTGTGAAAATATCATACATTAAATGTGTAATAAAACAGTGCTTGTTAAAATAGAAAGACTGACAGGTCATTATACCCTAAAGTGGATTTGACCTTTATTCTCTGAAGCATACGGATCATCTTTAGTTCTAAAAGACATTGGAATTTTAAGAGAAATGCTCACACTTCTGAAAGTCAAGAACATTTAAAAGTAACCAGAGGTAAGTCCTGCAGTTCTCTGATATGGTCATGTTCAGTTTGCCCTTAGAATGAGGTCCTTTCCATGCTGAAAGGAGCAGGCTTAGAAATAATCATGTCTGTCGTGTATGAACTAAACTTGTTTTGGAGGCCGGTAGCAGTGGCTCATGCCTGTAATCCCAACAATTTGAGAGGCCGAGGCGGGCGGATCACTTGAGGTTAGGAGCTTGACACCAGCCTGGCCAACATGGTGAAACCCCGTCTCTGCTAAAAATACAAAAATTAGCCAGGCGTGGTGGTATGCACTTGTAATCCCAGCTACTCGGGAGGCTGAGGCAGGAGAATCACTTGAACCCAGGAGGCGGAGGTTGCAGTGAGCCGAGATCATGCCACTGCCCTCCACCCTGGGTGACAGCACAAGACTCTGTCTCAATCAATCAATCATTTAAAAATAAACTTATTTTGGAGAAAACCTTCTGGGTTGGGTGTCTAACAGCAGTTCAGCATACAGACCTTGGCTTGGACACTACTGACATTTCCTATCCTCATCACCTCCTGCCAGGCCCACCACAGAATCTCTTGCCTTCATTTTATTCATGCCTTGTTAAGCCTATTTCATTGTTTTGTCATAATCTAAGGTATAAGAAGGATCAGGTAAGTTCGTTTTAAGTTTTCTGCCTTTCTAGGAAGACTTCAAGTATGTTACATTTTTGCTAGTTTTTTCCTCATTCCATAAATCTCACTTTTCCTGGCTTCTTGGAAAGACTTGAGATAAATCTTATTAACTTTTCAAAGTCTTTCTCCAGGCTCTTTTCTGAGATTTAATAAATCCAGCTCACAGTGAAGACTTCCCTTCTTGAATTTTAGGTCAGTTTTAATTTAAATAAATACTTCCCTATGGCCTGTCTGCATCTTTGCCTATAATATTTCACTCCTGAACGAGATTTTAAATCTCTTGAACACAGGAATCACATATTACATCTTTTAAAACAGCGTCTAAGACCATTGATTCATAAAGTGCATCGCATGTAAGAAATACAGCTGGGATACACAATTCGGTTACAGTGTTTACAGTTCATCAAGTATTCACTGTAAATAGACTTTATACCTCTATACTTTTGCAGCTACTGTGGGCCCCTCATGATTCATTGCATATAAACAACAACCATATAACCATCCAGTTCTCAGACTCTAGCTTCTTAGACTAATTAACTTCCAATGGGGGGCGGGGGGGGTACTGAGGGGCAGTACAGCGTGATTCCAGCCACCCGGAACATTTAAAAATAACAAAGAGGGTATTTCAGGAGCTGTTGCTCAGGCCCTCCCCTCCAGGAAATAGTGTGTCTGCATCTCCTCCCCCTTCACCCACGGTGCCTGCCTCAGGCCAGATCCTCTATTCCACTAGGATAAAACTCCTGAGTGGAATCCAGAACGAGCAGGGAATGAGAGAAGAAGAACTAGATGAAGAGGCTTCATTCAGAGCGGGACACGGATTCGCAGGCCCACTCAACAATCCATACCTTGGAGGGAATCCCCACTCTGTCCAGGGACAGCCCTGAGGTAGACAGCCTCTCTAGAAGGTGGCCAGAGGGGCTGTTCTTCCTCCTCCTGGCCAGTCAGAACTCATCGCTGGTGTTTCTGGACTTGCCTCCCAAGATAAGATAACCCCAGAGCAAAGAACACTATAAAGCTTTAGAGTAAATGATTCTACAACTAGCTTGATTCCTCGTTACTCATCACCAACTTGAAACAAAATCCTAACCTTGGGAAAACCCACACACACGCACACACGCACACGCACACGCACACACGCACATGCACACGCACACACGCACACACACACACGCACACACACACGCACACGCACACACACACGCACACACACATACCCCTTCTGGGAGTGGGTGGCATAGGGTTTTTCTTAAATAACTAAACAGTAGCAGGCCATTTGTGTAGACTGCTGATATATTGAGAATATCATTCATCCAAACTGTGACTGACAAAAAGAATAACACATACCTAAGACACACTTGTACTATGTCCTAGGGCTCTTTATATATTCAGAGCCAGCTAAAAAAAATACATGGATAGAAACTGTTGCTTAAGAATCTTTCCCAGTAATGTTCACATATTAAGCTACTAGGAAAGGAGAGAGATTTTCCTATCTGGCGAGAAAATGATTGCATGGTCTGATTTATACAGAATAAATGTGTCTTCAAATTCAGTCTCTACCTCTTCACGCTGCTCTTTGAAACATTAGATTCACATGTGCAACATCATATGCAAATAAGTGTTTTCTGAAAATCTCATTGTAATTGCTTTTTTAAAAGAGACAAGGTCTCTCTTGCCCAGGCCAGAGTGCTATTCACAAGCATGGTCATGCATTGTAGCCTCAAACTCCCGGGCTCAAGTAATCTTCCCACCTCAACCTCCCAAGCAGTGCAGATAGGACTACAGGCACATGCCCCCAGCCTGCTACTTTCTCATTTAGCAACCTCTTAATCTTCAAATGAGAGCGGAGTATCCCTTATCAACTGCTAGGAAATAAAGATGGTGTGTCATTTCATATTCAAATACAAAGAAGAAATACATTTCTATAAGGTTAGTAATTTAAAAAAATCTAGCTAAATAAAATAACCTTCTATAAGGTTAGTAATTAAACAAAATAACACATCTAGCTAAATAAAATAAATTATTTGCACACAGGTCCAGGGCATTAAAACAACTAAAAAGGAGAGAGAAATATTCCAACTTTTTTTAGTGTTGCAAAATGATATTTTCAAAGCAACTTAACTTTTAAAATTATCTTCAGTTACCAAAACTACTCAATTTTCCAAAATTCCAGATAAATGTTACTCATTAAAAGGCTATTTTCCTGGTTAATTCTCAGCACACACATGCTTTCTATTTGCACAATATTCTTAGGCACTCTTGGTGCGCTAACACTGCAATGCCCTTATTCTGTGTGCTCTGAAGTCTTTAGGCGCTGCCCTTGTAGACAAAATATATGCGGATGCAGTCTCATCCCTGGTGTTTACCCTCTTTCCTGAACCTTGGTCATGATGTGCTCCCTGTAAGCATTCTCTTTCTAAAACTTCACAAGTGGGTAATGAATTTCTAATCATCAATGCATGGCCTGCAGTACTTCACAGGAAGTACATAAACAACTACTATCCTCAAATTTTCATCTCCGACATCACTTACAAAGACCATCACTGTTTTACAACCTAGTGATCTCACTCAAAATAAGTTTGCTACGTCTAAGTACTCTAAACAAGTGATTTCGTCTGTAGGCATTATATATGAATAGTGATCTCCTCACTCCTTTATTCACTTGGACATAAATGTTCTGCTTACTCTTTGTAAGGCATATACAGAGATGAATAAAATACAGACTGTGCCTTGGTATTACGGACTCAACATAGAAACAGACAAATAAACAATTTTAACACATGAATTTGAGTTGTGTTGTGCGCTCTTAAAGAGTGCCTTCTGGCTGGGTGCAGTGGCTCACGCCTGTAATCCCAGCATTTTGGGAGGCCAAGACGGGTGGATCACTTGAGCTCAGGAGTCTGAGATCAACCTGGCAACATGGTGAAACCCCGTCTGTACCAAAAATACAAGGCCAGGCATAGTGGCTCACATCTGTCATCCCAGCAATTTGGGAGGCCGAGGCAGGTGGATCACTGGAGGTCAGCAGTTTGAGACCAGCCTGCCCAACATGATGAGCCCCTGTCTCTACTAAAAATACAAAAATTAGCCATGTGTGGTGGCGCACACTTTTGATCCCAGCTACTCAGGAGGCTGAGGCAGGATAATTGCTTCAACCCTGGGGACAGAGGTTGCAGCGAGCCAAGATTGAACCACTGCATTCTAGTCTGGGCGACAGAGTGAGATTCTGATTAAAAAAAAAAAAAATTAGCCAGGCATTCTTACAGATCCTTGGGGTGTCACTTTTCCGGCTGGAAACCTCTGTGGCCAGTGGCACCTTTCCCTGAGTTTTGCTCAGGCCCACTGGGCTCATTCTGCTCACTCGGCCTGGCAGGCTGCATTTAGCTCATGTGACAAGCCTGGATCTTATGCCTGCCAAGGGCGAGCCAAGCATGGAGTGGTGAGACGTGTGTGAGTGAGTGAGCGTGGGTTCTGGCCATTGCACACAGTCAACCATGCTGCAGTGGGACAAGCAGCTCCAGGTGCCAGCATGGGTGCTGGCTCTCTATGAGGCTGTGGCTGGACCAAGTGCACTGCCAGCAGCTTCCACAGCTGGCACTAGGGAATACAGTGGCACGGTGAAGCTTGGAGACTTCAGGAACCACAGGGCCCCAAAGAGGGAGTCGCAGCCCTGGCTTGGGGAGCTCCCAGGTCTGGGCACCCTGAAGGGCCACAGAATTTCTCTCCTTCTCTTTGCCTGCAGTGTGGCAAGGAAGGGGCGTATTTCAGCTCTGTTTGTCTTACAGCTCTTTCAGTCCCGCCATTTGAGAGGTCCTGAGTTCTTGTCCTGTGTCCAGGAAGAATGAGGTATGCAGACAATGGAGGGTGTGAAGAGGAGCTTAATTGAGTGACAGAATAGCTCAGAGGAGGCCCTGGAGTGGACAGTTCCTCTCTGCAGCTGGTTGTCCTAATTTCTGCTCAGCTTCAGCTGAGCCAGGAGCTTTCATGGGCCTCAGAGGGGAGGAAGTGCACACTGATTGGTCCATGCATGGCCATGGGTGGGCCAGGAAAAGGCACCACAAGTTCCCATTTTGATCCATGGGATTGGCAGCAGTCCCCAGCCTTAAGGTCCTCCCTGGCCTGAAGGTGGGGCTTCACTAGGGACCCACCCACTTCTGCCCAGGAACCTATCTGCCTCCTGCTGCTGTTCATGGCACCCATGTTGTAGGTGCCAAGGTGTGCCTGCAGGCCAGCACCAAGCTGCCCTCAGCTCCCCTTGGCTTCCTTCCTATGCTCATCGACACCCAAAGTCTGGAGTGGGCCAAGGCTGGGGGCTGGCGTGTCAGCACTGCCCTGAGTGTGTGCACACCTGGCTGGGCTGTGAGAGTGTCTGCTCTGAGATTGGAGCAGGCATTGACAGCAGGGAGAAGCCAGGTGGTGGGAGCAGGCACATCCAAGTCTGTGAGGGAAGGGGGGCCTTCCTGAGGGCCCCCGAGAGTGCAGGGATGCCTGGGTCCACAGCCGTGGTTTGGGTGGCTGCCGCTGTGCCTTGGGGGACAAGCCTCTTGTCTGCTCCATGCAGTGGGAGGTCTGCAGATATAATATCTGGATATGATACCCTTTTAAATTTGTCCTAACTTTTCTATAACACTGTTTAAAGTGACCCATGTTGCATCATTAATGTCATTAATTAATTCATCGTAGAAAATATGAACCAGTAACCTATGACTCGCCGACATTTTAATAAATTTCTAATATCCACAGAATTCCTTGGACACTAGGAAGAAAAAGAAAACGAGAGCTTGTTAAAGTGACAGAAGCCAACCTCCCTCACACAGTCAATGGTATTTTGACTCCTTGCTTCAGTGCTCCTCTTACACCAAGAAAGAAAAACACAAAGGAATAGAGTTGATGGTGTAGCCATTGTTAGGAAACTTAAAATTGTCAGTTTCAACCTTCACTGAACTTGAAAAATGTACTATTTTTAGTCACATTTCCTATGTCAGTCAAACCGGTTTCACCAGTTTTTCCCCTACTCAGAATCCAGGTAGGCCCAAATCAAAAATGCTTTGTTGTCAACACGTATAAGAATACCCAAACACCCATCCAAATGTTCACCATGAAGTATGAATAACGCCTGAGAAAGCAAAATCAAACAAATTGGTTCCTACTAACAGTAAATTTAAAGTAATTGAGAAACATGGTCAGTTTTGTACACAAGAATTAGGGTAAAATGTTGAATAAAACAGGAGATCAAGTTAGAGCACTTGAAAGAAACACATGAAAAAAACAAGCCAACTAAAGTAAAAATATATAAAAATGTAGTGAGATTGACCATGTGTTCATAATTGTTAAACTTGGATAAGAGGTACATGAAAATGAATCACTCCCTCTCTTCACTGACTTTTGCTTATGTTTGTAATTTTCCGTAATTAAAAAAGTGGAGAAAATAAATCTGAAAAATCCAATTTGTGTTTCTTTAAGGTCTTCTTTAAACAACTAAATATAAAAATAGAAAATGGTTAGAATATGTATAAAAACAAGATGCATTATAGTATAAGTTTTCTGGGGGAAATTAATACAGTACAGAATATTGAATTAATCTCGGGGAAAAAAGACCACCAATTAACCATGAAACTGTTGTGACTCTTTTTTTTTTTTTTTTTGACATAGGGTCTCGCTCTGTCGCCCAGACTGGAGTGCAGTGGCCGGATCTCAGTTCACTCCAAGCTCCGCCTCCCGGGTTCCCGCCATTCTCCTGCCTCAGCCTCCCGAGTAGCTGGGATTACAGGCGTGAGCCACCATGCCCGGCTAATTTTTGTATTTTTAGTAGAGACAGGGTTTCACCATGTGGGCCAGGCCTGTTCCGAACTCCTGACCTCAGGTGATCCACCCGCCTTGGCCTCCCAAAGTGCTGGGATTACAGGTGTGAGCCATCGTGCCTGGCCAAATCATTACTTTTGAAGAAATAGTTAACAATGATAATTTCTTTTTGAATGATAATAACTTTTATTAATAAGTTAAACATATTTACATGCAATGTTGTACATTTTTTGTATTGGGTGCAGTGGTCCATGCCTGTAATCCTAGCACTTTGGGAGGCCAAGGCGTTGGATTGCTTGAGCACAGGAGTTTGAGACCAGTCTGGGAAACATGGAGAAACCTCTTATCTACAAAAAAATACAAAAATTAGCCAGGTGTCGTGGCATGTGCCTGTAGTCCCAGCTACTCGGGAGGCTAGATGGGGAGGTCAAGTCTACAGTGAGCCAAGACTGTGCCACTACACTCTAACCTCAGTGACACAGTGAGATTGTGCCTCAAAACATTTTTATTTAAAATAAAAGTAAACAAAATGTTTATAAATTCCTCTCCAATGATTTACTATTCAAGCTCTGGACTGATTATGTGATTTTCATGACAATGACATACCTGGTCTACTCTCAGACAAGCACAGTATAATGAATAGAAAAATTAGGAGTGCTATTGACTGAATTGTGTCTGCCCAGAATTCATATCGTGAAGCCCTAACTTCTCGTGTGACTGTAATATGGCCTTCATAAGGACAGGGCCCTGATACAATGATACAATAGAATTAGTGTCCTCATAAGAGACATCGAAAAAGTCTCTTCCTGTCTCTCTCCCTCTTCTCCCACCATGCGAGGACACAGTGAGAAGGCAGCTGTCCGCCAGCCAGGAAGCAGGTGCTCACCAAAAACCAAATGGGCTAGAACATTAATTTTGAACTTTCCAGCCTTCAGAACTGTGAGAAAATAAATTTCTGTTGTTTGACCTACCCCATCTATGAAATATTGTTATGGTAGCCTGAATAGACTAATAAGAATAAATTAAAATTCCATATCCCTTGACTAAATTTTATTCATGTCTTATGCTTTGGCAATCTTTGGCCAGTACTGCTATCAGTTAATTTTATTTTTCATTCCTCTATTCCAGTTTAACAAAGCCACTGCAGTGACAGAGGAGAGAAAGGATAAGCAAGGAGTAGAGAGAATCTATATGCCAGGCAAGTGCCTCATTAAATGTTAACTTTTTATGATTCACGGTGCTTAAGTGTATTAAGACACCAAAATGTGTTTTATGAAAATTGAAGGTGAATCTGAATGGAAGACATTTCCTTGATTTAGCCCCTGTCTTGTCCAACCAAGGTAAGGTTACAGAGGTGAAGTTTTATAGTGTAAATGCAACGAGTACTTGCCTTGGATTCAGAAAAATTTGGGTATATGATCCTGGAAAACCCACTCAGACATTCTGAAATTTAGTTTCTCCCATGTTAAACAGGAGCAATAATGTCTACCTTACAGAGCATCCTGAGAATCGAGATAGCACATAGTACTATGCTAAATGACTGCTGTTACTGCTAAGAGAAAGAAGTTAACTCAGAGGAACTTTGGTGTTTGAACTGACAAGCAATAAATGCTGAATGCCATGCAAAATTTTGTCTCTGAGAACTACACACCTAAACTATGCACTACACATAGAAAGGCAGTATTTAAAAACCTAAGGCTAACTATATAGTTTTCTTTTAATGGAAAAAATCACAAGAAGCCTGCACTCCATTTGTAGAATTGTTACTTCCTCATATCTGAGCTACTTGTGGCCTTAGACTTGGCTATTTCTACAGAGCGAAGCTCTTGTCCCAGCTTCTTGTTCCTAAACACGCAGCTCTGCCTCTGGCAGTTTTAAACCAAAAACAAAATTTCAAGCTCCCCCGCCACCCCAACTATTTGAATGGACTCCCTCCTAGGCCAGGTCACTCTAAAATGCAACCGGAAGGATTAGTTCAGGCCATGGTGGGAAGTGGGGGTCAGACATGCCTCATTATACCCTCCAGCGTTAACATCAACACAGACCTCAAGTCTGATGAGAAACATTTACAACCTGTTCTCTCTGAAGCCTGCAACCTGAAGGCTTAATCTGGATGACAAAACTTGGGTCTCCACTACCTCTTATTGTCACCCAGACATTCCTTTCTGTTGATAGTAACTTTTTCGACCAATTGACAATCACAAAATTTAAAATCTACCTATAAACTGGAAGCGCCCCCACCCCCAGCCCCACGCTCAACTCGTGCACCATTCTGGACCAAACCAATGTCCCTCTTAAATGTATTTGATCGACGTCTGACTCTTTTCGTCCGCAGAGTGGAGAATTCTAACCCTGCGGTGTCATTCCTGAGACCTGTGCCTAGCTAGTGGTTTCAAGCCTTATTTACAACGGTGAATTTTGATTCTTTTCAATTAAAAAATCTTTCATTTGATTAATCTCATGTTAATGAACAGAATGGAATTGTATTCCAATGACCAAAAATAAGTCAGCCGTGATAGAAAAGAAAAATTGTTCCCAGATCGAGACCTATTTGTCAATAGAAAAGCACCAAGAAGTTATTACTTCCTGCAATATATAAATGGAAATGTCCAAAAAGTCAACTAAACCTGAGTTCAAAAAAAGGGAAATCACAGACTTCTGTACCCTGTTGATTGGAATTCATTATTAGACCTAGAAAATGTAAAATTATACAGTCACTTCTATGCGTGTGCACGTGTGACACACACTGTTACAGGATCCTTGAGGTGTCACTTTTCTGGCCGGTGGTGCCGTTGCCTGAGTTTTGCTTGGGCCCTCTGGGCTCGTTCCACCCACTTGGCCTGGAAGGCTGGGCTTGGCTTATGCTACCAGCCTGGATCCCACGCCTGCCAAGGGTGAGCCAGGCACGGGGCAGTGAGAGGTGTGTGAGCGAGCATTGGGTCTGGCCACCGCGCGGTTAGACATGCTGGCTGCTGCAGTGGGGCGGGCAGCTCCAGGTGCTGGCACCAGCTCTCTGCAAGGCTGCAGCTGGACCAGGTGCACCGCAAGCACCTTCCACGGCTGGCACCAGGGAACACGGTGGTGCCTGGAAGCTCAGAGATGCCAGGAATCACAGGGCCCTAAAGAGGGAGTCATAGCCCTGACTCAGGGAACTCCCAGGTCTGGGCTCCCCAAAGGGCCACAGCTCTTCTTTCCTTCTCTTTGCCCACAACATAGCAAGCAAGGGGCATGTTTCAGCCCTGTTTGTGTTACAGCTCTTTTAGCCATGCCATTCGATGGGTTCAGAGTTCTTGTCCCGCGACCAGGCAGAATGAGGTACACAGTCAGGTGGAGGGTGAGGAAGCCGAAGAGGGGTTTACTGAATGACAGAACAGCTCAGAGGAGACCCACAGTGGGTAGCTCCTTTCCACAGCCAGGGTGTTCCGAGTGTTCAGCTCCTAGCAAGGAAGAGGCCCTGGAGTGGAAAGCTCCTCTCTGCCGGCAGGTCATCCCAATGTCTGCTCAGTCCTAGCTGAATCTGGAGCTTTTACGGGCCTCAGAGGGGAGGAAGTACATGCCAATTGGTCCATGGGCAAGTCCAGAAAAGGCACCACAAGTTCCCACTCCGGTCTGCGGGACTGGCAGCCCAATCACCAGTCTTTAGTATCCCCCTGGCCTGAAGGTGAGACCTCACCACACACCCCCTTCCACCCTGGAACCTGTTTGTCTCCTGCTGTCGTTCACAGTGCCCAGGCTGTAGGTGCCAAGGGGTGCCTGCAGGCCAGTGCCAAGCTGCCCTCAGCACCCCCAAGACTTCCCTCCTATGCTCATCAGCACCCAAAGTCCAGAGGGAGCCAAGGCGACAGGGGGCTGGTGTGTCAGCACTGCCCTGAGTGTGTGCACACCTGGCTGGGCTGTGAAAGCACCAGGCTTGGCCCCAACTCTGCCCGGAGACTGGAGCAGGGGCTGACAGCAGGAAGAAGCCAGGCAGTGGAAGCAGGAATTTTGGAGCCTGTGGAGGCCTTCCTGGGTCTCCTATTGTTCCTGGCTCCTGCCGCTGCCATCAATACTACTGCCATATACTACTCCAGATGCCAAAGGCACATATTAAACCACCACGGGGTAACAGCATCTACCAAAAACAATCAGAATCTTCAAATAAAATATTGTGTAAATACATAAATAGATCTTCAGATACTCTATTTTGTCAGACTTTGCCTAGAATAACTTAGAAAACTTCTGATATTCACTTGTAAAGTAAGAATGATTGATACATACATTAATATGGAAGAGATAATTATTAACCTTAAATACACAAGGACAGGGCAGAAATAGAATTTTACATCAGAAGATGTTATTTCTCATTACTATAAGATACTATTACCTAAGTTTCAAAAATAGTGATGAAAGGAGTCAAGCTCTGTAAAAATATTTAAAGAAATTTATTCTGAGCCAAATATGAGTGACCGAGGTTCAAGGCCCAGTCTCACGTGGTCATGAGAACATTTGCCCAAGGTTGTTGAGCTACAGCTTGGTTTTATATGTTTTATGGAGACATAAGACGTCAATCAATACATTTGGAGCAGCGTTGGTTCGGTGCAGAAAGGAGGGACAACTTGAAGAGTTGGGACTTAGATTCAAAGATTTTCTGATTGACAATTGGTTGACGAGTTAAGTTACCTAAAGGCGTGGAATCAGTAGGAAGGAGTGGTTGGGTCAAGATAAGGGGTTGTGGAGATCAGGATTCTTATTGTGTAGACAAAGCCACCCTTTAGAGACAATCGATGGCAAATGTTTCTTATTCAGGCCTCTAAAGGGTGCTAGACTCTGAGTTTCTCTTCAGGATTGGAAGGGCCTGGACCAGCAAAACGTCTACTTACATTATTAGAGGTTCTTTATAGATACAATTTCCCTCCACAAGAATGGCTTTGCAGGCCATTTCAAAAGATTGTAGATAAACATATTTGGGGGTAAACTATTTTGATTTCCTTCTTTATCTGTCATGTGACATTATGCCAGGGTCAGATTGGAAAGTAAGCCATGTTATACAGGGTTAAATAAAACCCATCTGATGAGATTTTATGGTTTGTAGCCATGACTCCCTCGGTTACCAGAAAGGGACCCCATCTGGAACCCAAGAGAGGGTTCTTGGACCTCACGGATTAAAGAATTATAGGCAAGTCCATAAAGTGAAAGCAATTTCATTAGGAAAGTAAAGTAATAAAGGGATGGCCACTCTATAGACAAAGCAGCAACATGGGCTGCTTGACTAAATACGCTTTTCGTTATTTCCTGGTTATGTGCTACACAAGGTGTGAATTCATCATGACGTTTCCAGGAAAGAGGTGGGCAATTCCCGGAATTGAGGGTTCTTTCCCTTTTAGACCACACAGGGTAACTTCTGATGTTGCCATGGCATTTGTAAACTGTCGTGGCGCTGGTGGAAGGGTCTTTTAACACGCTAGTGCATTCTAATTAGTGTGTGATGAGCAGTGAGGACAACCGGAGGTCACTTTTGTAGCCGTCTTGGTTTTGGTGAATTTTGGCTGGCTTCTTTATTTACCACAACCTGTTTTATCAGCAAGGTCTTTGTGACCTGAATCTTGTGCTGACCTCCTATCTCATCCCTTGACTAAGAACACCTAACCTCCTGGGAATGTAGCCCAGTAGGTCTCAGCCTTATTTTACCCAGCCCCTATTCAAGATGGAATTGCTCTTGTTCAAATGCCTCTGACACCTAGACCACTTAGATAGGAATTTGGACAAGAGAAGAAAAGGGTCAGTTTCATCCTCAATAGCAATAAATAACACTACAGAAGTAAATATATGTGATAGTAATTAAATTTAACCTCCCATAGTAAATCTTCCATGTGGATTCTTAAGTTTTTTTATTTTGTGTACATATACATGAAACTTAACATCTGTGACTATTATGAAGACGAAGCATACGTCTAGGAAATTAATGTCCTTAATGGGGAAATGAAGAATACTGTGTAACTTAACATAATGACACAGGAGCCTGGAAGGAAAAATTCTGTTCTTTAATCCTTAGGGTTTTCTCAGTTGAAAAATAAAAAAGCAAAGCCTTGGACAATGGAACCCATCCACTCCCAAAAGCAAGGAAAAAAAAAAACAAAAAAAAAGCAAAGCGAAGCTCAGGAGGAATGGAATACACTGAGATTTATACACCAGGCAGAAAAGCAGTTGTTCTTGATCCCTTTCTGATGAGATAAAGACCTCTAAAGTCTTGGGATGCAGCTGAGATTGCTATTTAAGTGGACAGAGCATCACAGGCCAGCTCCTTTGTGAGCTCCATGCCCCACATGTGTGCGGCTTCCAGCATAACCTGCCTCTACTTGTTGCAGCGGGACTACGATGTGGGTTTCGATGGCAAAAGCTCCTGGAGTGATTCCCTAGGGGTCGAAGTTTCCTTCCGGGAGGAGTGGCTAAACCCAGTAAATTTTCCTTTCACAATCTTAACGCTTCCAAGCTTTCCCTCTCGAAGTTTCTTCTCCCCACCACGCGCCCACCCCCCCACCACAAAGTCTGTATATAGATTGAGCGGTTCAGTTGATTTTGTGGAAGAGAGAGGTTAACTTGGTGACATTGTTTGAACCATACATCCGTTCAGGGAATGAGAACGAAACCTAAGTTTTGACATTGTAAAGTTTTCTTTCAAGCATAGCAACTCTGCCTCATTTATGTTTCAGACAATGTTCCATCATCAGTGTATTTAAAATATTGAAATGAGCAAACTCAATGATTTTATGTCTCTTTGCAATGTAATACATAAGCTCTTTGTAGGACAAAAGCTGAATATAATTGGTGGACTATTAAATGAGAATTGTATGTTTCACCAAACTGCTGAGCTACTAAATTCTAAAAGTTGTCTGTTAACTAAACAATAGGAGATTAGCTGGACACACTACTTTTTATTTATAATAAGTAATTTTTATTTATAATATTTTTATTTATAATAAATGTCAGCAATGTTAAGATATATCAACTCTATTATTTTACCACCATGATGATTATAGCACTTTTAATCTCAAGCTATGTCTTACAGAATGTATGTTCCTTTGAATAAAAATTTCACTTTTTTTTTTTTTTGAGACCAAGTCTAACTCTGTTGCCCAGGCTGGAGTGTACTGGCATGATCTCGGCTCACTGCAATCTCCGCCTCCTGGGTTCAAATGATTCTCCTGCCTCAGCCTCCTGAGTAGCTGGGATTACAGGCATGCACCACCATGCCTGGATAATTTTTGTATTTTAGGTAGAAATAGGTTTTCACCATGTTGGCCAGGCTGACCCTGAACTCATGACCTCAAGTGATCTGCCCGCCTCGGCCTCCCAAAGTGCTGGGATTACAGGTGTGAGCCACTGCTCCTGCCCTAAGAATTTCTTATAATCATGCTTAGGCATAAGAATAACTCAAAACAAACAAACAAACAAACAGAGTTTCGTGCTTGTTGCCCAGGCTGTAGTGCAATGGCTCAATCTCGGCTCACTGCAAACTCCACCTCCTGAGTTCAAGTCATTCTCTTGCCTCAGCCTCCTGAGTAGCTGAGATTACAAGGACCTGCCTCCACGCCTGGCTAATTTTTGTATTTTTAGTAGACAGGGTTTCACCATGCTGGCCAGGCTGGTCTTGAACTCCTGACCTCAGATGATCCACCGGCCTAGCATCCCAAAGTGCTAGGATTACAGGTGTGAGCCACTGCGCCCAGCCAAGAATAAGTTTTAAAGTTCTTAAATCTCCATCAAATTGTTAAACTACAGAATGATTAAATATAAAATTTGTAATATTATAATAACTGCTCAGATTATTCTTTGTTGTAGGAGAAGATTTAGCATCTTATAAAAATTAGGTCTGAGAAGAGCAGATGTTTCTTTAACCAGCCAGATGCAAATAACTATAAGGTCACACTACCCGATATGGTAGCCAGTGGTCACTAATATTTAAGTTAGATGAAATAAAAAATACAGTCCATCAGTTGCACTGGCCTTTCTGTCGAGTGCTAAACAGATCTGTGTGGCCAGTGGCTACTCTACTGGATGGTGCAGATACAGGACATTCCCATGATCTCAGAGAGTTCTCCTGGGCATTGTTGCTCTAAGGAGGAGCCTCCAGGAAAAGGGAAGCTAGGTCGATGAGGAGTGCAGGGGAAGGGAGATGAGCTCAATGGCCATACTTCCTCAATGTGCAGCCATTCTTTCTTTTTACCAGTGTCATCTCATAATGGGAAGAAATAGATGAAAGGTTTTCTCTCTTACAGAGTTTGAAATGCTGCTTGTCCTGTGATGAGCTCAATCAGGATTGATTGAATGATGCCTCACTTTCACATAGAGATGTAGCCCAACAAGATTTCAACAGATGTGGTATTAAGTTGTTTCAAATAACGAACCCTTCAGTATGAAGGCATAGTGAATCTGGTTATTACAGAAGAATATGCCCTTGACGAACTGGGAGAAGGTTACTTTTACGTTCTAGCATTCTCTTAAGTATCAATGGACTCTTCTAACAAAAGGTGTCAATAAGCTTTATGAGTCTTCAAAGCTGTCTGTATGGCAGACAAAGTGTCAGTCGTTAAAAGGCTACTGTGCCGTTCCAGATAGGCACAACAATTTTGGAAAAGAGGGAAAACATGTTTCAGTTAAAAACTTCAGGACCCAAAGGAGGCAAATGTGTTTGGGCTAAAACATAGCCAGAACAGAGAGAAAAATCACCTATTTTAAAGTAACTGATATATAAAATTCAATGATTTTTATGGCAAATGATTTCAACATGGGCCAGAAAGCTGCACTTATTTTCCTGATGCTGCCAGATAAACCATGGGTGTGTATTTTTGTTACGATATTACTCCTTGAATTAAAAAGTATGCAAATACGTTTATTTATTTATTTATTTATATTTTTTATTTTTGAGACTCTATCGCCCAGGCTTGAGTGCAGTGGCACGATCTCGGCTCACTGCAAGCTCCACCTCTTGGGTTCAAGCAATTCTCCCGCCACAGCCTCCCGAGTAGTTGGGATTACAGGCACCCACCATCACGCCTGGCCAATTTTTGTATTTTTAGTAGAGACGGGGTTTCACCATGTTGGCCAAGCTGACCCTGAACTCGTGACCTCAAGTGATCCACCCACCTCAACCTTTCAAAGTGCTGGGATTACAGGCGTGAGCCACTGTGCTCAGCCAAAATACATTTATTTAAATTAAAATTCCCCTAAGCACTTGTGTTTGCGTACATGTCTGTGTGTATAGGTATGTGTATTCGTCCATTCTCACACTACTATAAAGAACTACCTGAGATTGCGTAGTTTATGAAGAAAAGAGGTGGAATTGGCTCACAGTTCTGGAGGCTCTACAAGAAACACGGATAGGTGGTCTCAGGAAACTTACAATCATGGTAGAAGGTGAAGGGGAGGCAAGCATGTCTTACCACGGTGGAACAGGAGGAAGAGAGCAAAGGAGAAAGTGCTACACATTTTTAAACAACCAGATCTCGTGAGAACTCACTCACTATCAAGAGAACAGCAAGAGGGAGATCCACCCCCATGATCCAATCACCTCCCACCAAGTCCCTCTCCCAACGCTGGAGATTACAATTAGACATGAGATTTGGGTGGGGACACAGAACCAAACCGTATCAGTATATTTTTTAGATGTAACTGAAAGTGTTGTGGGAAGGCAAATGTAAGTGATGTCTGTAGTTATTGATACATGCTCTGACTGATGTCACTTCATCTCTCAAAAAGATTCAACAGCACAGAAAGGGTTCAGAACCACAGTTGCCAACTGGCTGTAAGAAGCGAAAGAACAAAACAGGTGCATATAACAATAAATAAATAAAACCTCATTTTCTTGGTGAAGAAGAAAAAGGAAAATAAAGAAGAAATTAGATTTCCAACCCTTTTGCTCTTAATAAAAATATAAGATTTGATCCTTTCAATCCCCACTGGAAATCAGCAGTTCTCTACATACAAGTTACTAATTTTCTTGGTTAAATTGATATAATCAGTACCGTATATATTGAGCATATATATGTAGACATGTGTATATATATGTGTGTCCCTCTTAGCTTAAGAAATCTACCCCGCACTCCTCATCTCTATTCAGTCATGAAAAAAATCAGCATCTGGCAACAGGGGAAACTTACTAGAGTCATTTTTTTTTTTTTTTTTGAGATAGAGTCTTGCTCTGTCGCCCAGGCTGGACTGCAGTGGTGCAATCTCGGCTCACTGCAACCTCTGCTCCCTGGGTTCAAGCAATTCTTGTGCCTCAGCCTCCCGAGTAGCTGGGACTACAGGTGTGTGCCACCACACCCGGATAATTTTTGTATTTTCAGTAGAGATGGGGCTTCACCCTGTTGCCCAGACTGGTCTTGAAGTCCTGGGCTCAAGTGCTCTGCCTGCCTTGGCCTCCCAAAGTGCTGGGATTACAGGTGTGAGCAACTGCACACAGCCTAGAGTAATTCTTTACCAGAATTGATACTTTAGGAATTTTAGCTATGCCATTTAATTTTCCTCAATAGTTGTGGACTAACTAATTGGATGAAAGTGTATTGCCTTGAAAGAGGCTGAATTCAAAATTATTTTCTTCTTCTAGGAAATGTTTACAGATCTCTGGATATACATACCGCAACTCAAAGAGAAAGCTGTAACTGCTGTGATGGGTCACAGACCAAGTTGGAATCCACTCGCCACAGTCTAGGTGACCTCAGCTCACACCTGAGTGGACCGATTCCTCAGTGTTCTCATGATCTGCAGTGCTGGAATTCTCACTCCAGGAAGTGAACAGAAACCACACACTCATCCCTGACCACGTGCCTAAACATAAGCTGGCCACAGATTTGCTCAGGCAATATACTCATTTCTACTGGGGAAAATCAGGAGACCCACTGAAGAAAAGCTTCAGGCAAACAATTTGCTCATGAGAAATATACCAAGCACAAAACTCTACATCAGCTGGTTTTGCTGATTCTTAACTTCCTGATGTGGACAAGTTGAATAAACTAATTGGTCTAATTTTCCCGGAGATGTGGTAGGAACAGAGTAACGTAAAGGCATGTTGACATGTCCTTACATCTTTTCCTTCTTCAGAAAGATAGATAAAGATAATGAAGGAATGATGGAAAGGAAATTAGATTGGAAATAAGAAAGACATGCAGGCAAAACTGTTATGAGTTCCGTTCTTGTACAGGTGCATTTTTTGGTAAGCCAAGCCTAGCCCCATAGGTTCACAGGGTGCTGGTGACAGTGTGCTACCAGTTCTATAAATGTGGTAATCTTGACACCTAAGAAACTATTTTGGCCACATGGCTTGCTGGGGGTATATTCATTCAAAATCAAAACAGGCATAGTTAATTCACTCTCCCAGCAACCACACAGCAGGCTGCGTTGGCTGTGGGGTTATTAGTCCCTCCAGCCAGGCATAAAAATCTAGGCTGCATACACAAGGAGGTTTGACTGTTGCAATAGAAACCCATGTAACCAGGACCCACAGGGAATCAAAAGAGAGAATTCCTTACAGCACGTGGAATGGTGTCTTCTGGGAAGGAAAACTCCTAATGAATTATCAATATGGGCAGAGGCTTTACTCCTTAGTCTTGATTAACCCATTATTCAGTCTATTTCCAGATGTAAGCAGATCTGCTAAATTCTCCTTTAATAGCATTCTTTCTTTACGCATGTACATCAACATATGCGACAAATGCACGCATGACAGCCACATTCCTCCTGAAAGACATTTTTTGAACAGGAATATGTATTAGCAGAGTAAAGCTTTCTGATTCTTCTTTGGGATACGTTGCATCCTTGTGGGAAATGCCTGCCAAGAGCAGGAGTTGTGGAGATCCCTGCACCTGTATTCAGGATCCTTGCGTGGAAAGAGAGGCCTCACTGGCCCGACGTGGAATCTAAGCTGTGCACGCCGCTAAAAGGGTTGCAATCCACCAACATCTTACAAAAGGAAGGAAGAAAATCCTCTGACAAGGATGATGAAGTGGCAGGCAACTCGTCATCATAAATACCTCATAAAAGGCAGCAGCTTCTTTTATCTCTTCTGATAAAGACATTTAAAAATTCTTTTTTCGAATCGAGTCAGTTCAAATATGGGAATATATTTTTATTTTGTGTCATTACATTGTCAAGCGTTTAGAAATAGTCCCTGGAGGCTGGGCACAGTGGCTCATGCCTGTAATCCCAGCACTTTGGGAGGCCAAGGTAGGTGGATAACCTGAGGTCAGGAGTTCGAGACCAGCCTGGCCAAGATGGTGAAAACCCATTTCTACTAAAAATACAAAAATTACCAGGCGTGGTGGCGGGTGCCTGTAATCCCAGCTACTTGGGGAGTTGATGCAGGAGAATTGCTTGAACCTAGGAGGCAGAGGTTGCAATGAGCCAAGATCACACCACTGCACCCTAGCCTGGGCGACACAGTGACACTCGTCTCAAAAAAAAAATTATCTGGAAAAACAAAGATATTTATGTATTTCATAGCCAGTGGAGTGTATATCACCTTTGTCTATAGAGATGGCATAAGTAACAATGTTTCTTGACTGAACCAGGGTTATGTGTGTGCATATAGGGATGGGTACTTTTCCTTCCTTCCTTCCTTCCTTCCTTCCTTTCTTTTCTTTTCTTTCTTTCTCTCTTTCTTTTGTCTTTCTTTTGTCTTTCTTTTTTTCTTTTTTCTTTTTTTTATGGAGTCTTGTTCTGTCACCCAGGCTGGAGTGCAGTGGCACAATCTCAGCTCACTGCAACCTCCGCCTCCAGGGTTCAAGTGATTCTCCTGCCTCAGCCTCCCCAGTAGCTGGGACTACAGGTGTGTGCCACCACGCCTGGCTAATTTTGTGTTTTCAGTAAAGATGGGGTTTCACCATGTTGGCCAGGCTGGTCTCGAACTCTTGATGTCAGGTGATCCACCCCGCCTTGGCCTCCCAAAGTGCTGGGATTACAGGTGTGAGCCTCCATGCCCACCTATCTTTCTGAAAGAGCAAAACATGCAGCATAAGCTTTCTATTAGTTTTAAGACTTCATTGGGCATGCTGTTCCAATCTAAGTATTTTAAGTTCAGTTATTAGAATTATTATTTTATAGAAAAATGTTATTTTATTTTTAAATCTATAATTATTTTTGTACATTGAAATTTAAAATGTTTGTAATGTTTCATGCTGATACCATTTTATTTGAGTGCTAAGACCAATTACTATTCTTTTTTCCATCAAAAATGATTGAAATTCCATTCTCCAAGGAAAGAAACGAGTGATAAAATATTACAGTAATGTCAGTGATCACATAAAATAAGGATTATACTCTTTTAAAGTACTTTTAAAATGATTCCTAAAAACCTCTTACATTCTTTTAAACTTTGGAACTAACTTTAAAAATTACCAATACTTTGCCTTGTTGCATACAAATTAACAGACATTTACCTCATCTCTGAGTGTGGATGTTATTTTTGTTAGATACCTTCAAGTCCAAAAGATGAAAAGGTGGCTTTTGCCATGGAGAAAGCTCCTCCTTGCCTGGAGCTGGGAGTGGCCACATGTTCTCAGCGGACACCCCTCCGCCACGGTGATGTGGTGGTCATTCTGATTGATGCTGAGAATCTAGGTCTGAATGGGAGGACTGGAAGCAGGGCGGCCAAAGCAAATAACAGTGTCTGTGGAGCCAGATACTAGTCTCATTCTTGGGCAGATTCTGCCAGGTTTTTACATCTACAGCATAATTACAAGGACTTTAACAAGCCGCAGTCACAAACGTGGATTTACATGCATAAGCACTGTCTTTGTTACAGTGAGGAAAAGATAAACGGGAAGATAGTCTGTAAGAAAAAATATTTTTCTCCTTACTCCCATTTTACATGAAGGATGCAATGGAACTCTGTTTCATGTAAATGTGCTAATTTTCTTACTTAGGCTTTAATGGGAAACCTGGTGAGTGAGCAGGGTCCTCTGCAGAGAGCAGGCTTCCCTGGGAGTGGTGCCCAGAATCGGCTCTGGTCCTGCTTACCCTGGGCACAGCAGGGTCACGGGCACCATGCGTTTTGCCTCTGCCACACCCTCTCCACCCCCTGCCCACCCTGTTGGAAGCCCCTCACAAAACCACTCCTTCTGGGCATTTCACATCTTGACCTAAAGGAAAACAGCTGGAAGAGAATGAGCAAAAAAAAGAAAAGAAATCATCTATTAAATCTGTCTTGTTTTGACAAAATCGTAAATTAATAACATGCACATTCTAAACATTTATATTCCAGAAATTTTAGTACCTAGGTAAACTTTTAGAATTTAACTATATGACCTAAATTCTAAAAAGGCTTTCTGCTTTCCTGTCAGTTTCTCTGCAAGATCACAGTGGACTTTGTAGGTTGACACATGAAAGGTAGCAATTGTTGTTAATCATAATAAAGTCATAGGTAATATACAGCTGAGAACTGAAAGGGCAAACGATTGTAGAGAGTCTCATTCCTATGTGTTATGCCAAACCTTTTATTCATGCTTAAAGTCCTGGCTAGTGTCCACAAAAACCTACTTTTCCAGCTCTCTCCATCCTCTCAAGCTGTTGCCCTAGCTGTTCAGTAACTAAATAGTCCTAAACTGTTGACATTGTTATCCCAAAATCCATGAATACAAGACCATTCAGTAAAAACTCCAGCAAACAGAAAAATCAGAAATACAAGTGGCTTGCTAATTTAAGAATTTACTTCAAACACTGGAAAGTAATAAATTAAAGTGAATAAATTAAAAACACACACTGTTTTC
Organism: Mandrillus leucophaeus; assembly: GCF_000951045.1. NCBI lineage: Eukaryota > Metazoa > Chordata > Mammalia > Primates > Cercopithecidae > Mandrillus > Mandrillus leucophaeus. The sequence continues at coordinate 106,066 of NW_012104242.1, forward strand.
TTGTTTTCCTATCTGCGGCCATGTCTGGGAACAAAGAAATTCCATGATGTAAGCCTTTGAAAGATAACAATGTTACTGATTTCCAATGTCACTGCAAAGAAATGAAAGAGTAATTCCAAAGGAAGGTAAACTCTAAAAGTTGAGAGGAAATCTCTTTTTATCTTGATTCCAATTATGAAATACAACATTATTAAATTATTTTTGTTACATTTTATCCTACTTAAATTTAACATTAAGTTTGGAATAAAGTCTCTAAGACAGGATATTACAAGTAACAGAACACAAGAAAAATCCTTCATGAAGGGTCACTACCAATCGGTTGAAACATGAGTGGGTGTGGGCGCACTTCCAGCCCTTCTGTCAATGCTTGCAAGAAGACAGAATAAATAGCATTCCACACTCTACACTGACACATCTCCTGAAAACTACTGTTATCATTTAGGTCAATTTAACACACTGAAATACATCTTTAATGTTGATGACATTCTACTATATAATTTGAATTAAGGCCCTATCTGTGAGTTTAGAGTCACTAAAGCAGCAGACAAATATTTGTAAGTACTTATGTCACTAGGCATATGCATTTTATTTATATGCTAGTTTTCACTGAGACATAGGAGGAGTTTACCAACTGTATTAAGAACTTCAATCAGAAATCCAGAAGGAAAAACACCAGGGTGAGAGCATCTGGAAAACTATCCCCTCAGGCACGTTTTCAGTTCAGCAGAAATGTTGCCCTGTGTCTTACAAACACGTCAATGGCTTCTTTGCATGAGGGAAAATGTAACTAGGAGATGATGTTCACTAAGGTAAGAAACATTGAACACCGAAGACTCCTTCCTCATTTTCAACAAGGCAAAGAACTGGCAATCCCTGCTGAGCGTTCATTTTATAGAGGAATAAAACCAGGATAGGAAAAAGATCATTTATGATGTGCTTTTAATTAATTTAAACAAGGTAAAAAATTATACATTTGCACATGTTGCTGTATCTGGGATTTTGACATTGAAAAACACAAGTGTCAAGTATGCTACCACTTAATCTTTGATTTCATGTTAAGACTTTGCTTTTGTTCTAATTACATAGTGATGTGGAATTTAATGCAAAGGAATCCCAGTTTTTTCTATGTTCCATAAAGGTGGTTCCAACTAACGAGCTTAGTTACTTTAGTAAGAAATGGAATTTTAAATATTAATAGTAAAATCTAATTCTATTTATTTTCAAATGAACACATTTATTGAGCACTTATGGGTACCACAAAACCCCTGAATGCTGGTACTTATTTGGTACCTGCACATGCACATACATACATACATCATCATATCATATAGAAGATGTCCCTTACCCCAGGACAAACAATAAAGTGGCACGGTGGGTGCTGAATGGTCATTTGAATTACAATCATCTAGGTGAGTGAGTGAAAGTCAAACTCAGATATTATATTTGAAAGTCTATTTGAGCACACATTGGCATTCTCACCACCCCTAGGATTCTCCTATGTGCTTGATAATATTTAGGACTGTGAAAAATAAAGCCCGTTTCCCCCTAAATATTTTAAAATAAATTTATGAATATAAATACATAAACGTAAATAAAATGTGTGTATGTGTGTGTGCATATATATATCAGCATATATGTTTGCATGTGTATACGAATT
>NW_012104242.1:107797-112382 GCF_000951045.1 Mandrillus leucophaeus
TATAAAAATATAAATATATCAGTGTTGATACCTAAATGTTATATTAACATTTAGATACAATGTTTCTGTGAATAAATAATACATATTACTCAATATATATGTTGTTACCACTGTCTTAATTATACTGTACTGGAAAGAAAGAGATACTACTTTTCATTGTTCATATTAATAGAGGGGAACAGATACAAGCATAAAACAAAATTGGATATTAAAAGTAATGATAAAATAAATGGGATGTTACTTTCACTTGACTAAGGTTCTATCTGCAAAATAATAAAATCTTAACTTAATGGATCAGGAACAGAGTTCTGAGTCCCCCTTACTAAGATGCTTCTCTGTAACCTAGTCTCTTTGTTGACAAAAACCATTCTCAAACATGAAACTTTTTCTCAAATTTCTTTTCTGAAGTATGGAAAGTAATCAGTAATCGAACACCAACATGGCTTCACCTCATTCCAACAGTGAAATTGCTCATATGACGGTCACCAATACTCTCAAAAGGTCCCATCTGCCTTCATTATTTGACCTCTCAGCAAGTTTTAAAGTATCAGATCATGCTCTATGATCAAGACATTTTCATTTCTCACTTCTTGACGACACCACACTGAACTAGTTTTCCTCCTTCTTCACAAGTCAACTTTTTGGGTTTACATTTATGCTTCAAACAGGGGCTCACCCTGTCACCCAGGCTGGAGTGCAATGGCACGATTATGGCTCCGTGCAGCCTCAGACTCCCAGGATCAAGCAATCCTCCCACTTCAGCCTCCCAAAGTGCTGGAATTATAGGCATAAGCCACTGGACCCAGTACAAGCCAGCTTCTTGTTCTTCTTCGCAGAGCCCTTCTCGTCTCTGTAGGGATCTAACAGGGCTTTTATTTGGGTGTCTTTCTTTTCCCCATCTATAATCTCTAAAGACAGCCCCATCTAGTCCAATGATCTTAAGTAACAACTAAATGTTGATGATTCCCAAATGCATGTCCCCAGTCTTTACCTTTCTCTTAAGCTCCTGACTACTGTATCTGTACCCATCTGCTTCTCTGTTATTTCTTCTTGTATGTCTTGAGCATCACTCAAAGTTAACATCAGGAACAGAATTCCTGATTCCGCTCTAAAACCTGTTCCTCCCCAAATATTCTCCATTTCCAAAAATCACACTATTCTTTTAGTTACTCAGTCCAAAAATTTGGGAGCTATATTTAACTTCTTCACTTCCTTCATTCCCCAATTTTATCCAATAAGACCTGTCAGTTCTAAACTCCTAAATACATAAAAAATGATTGACATCTGTCCAGCTTCAGTTTACATCCAACTCCTGGGATGGACATTTCAGACTCAGTGACGTTATCAAAGACCCAGTTTCCTTCCATCTTTCCAAGAGGCAAAAGGCAGAATTCTAGACCAATGAATGTTTGGAGACCTCTTTCATCTCTATTATGCATGATGTCAACTGCTAGAGTATATGGTTTTGACTTTTAGTATTTTAGGAATCCAGATTATGGGACGATCACAGTGCTCTAGCTAATAAAGTTTAAAGGGAGGATGAACTTCACAGAGAGGAAGACGGAATATATTTGTATGAGGTGAAGGAGACATGGAGGGAAGGAAGGAAGAAGGAAGAAGGAAGGAAGGAAGGCAGGCAGGTAGGCAGGCAGGCAGGCAGGAAGGAAGGAAGGAAGGACAAATGAACCTACGGTTCCAAAATATTCTGTAAAATCCACCTATTGAAGGAAAACTCTCTTCATTCTTTTCTATGATATAGGACCAACACAGTTATGTCAATATCTAAAAATAAATTTAGTAAGTTGAGTTTAATAGGTAAAAAATGATTTTAATGAATTTTCTTAGCTTGGTGATGCATGATACAAGTATACTAAATTGCTTCTGACTTTACCTTTCATTTTAAAGTTAGCATATTTTGTTGCTTTTATTTTCACATTTAACAAATTTTTACATTATGTATACAATGTCACATAAGCAATTGGAAAACTATGTAGACTCAAATTCTCTAGCATGGAAATTCGCTGTGGCACACAGTCACATACTAACAAAAATTAATGTCATGTTGTAACATTAACAATAATAAAAATATTTCAATTCAGATTATAACATAAAAGCATATACAAGCTAAATTTTAACACAAATGCTTTGATAAAGAATTATAGGCAAGGCGCAGTGGCTCATGCCTGTAGCCCCAGTACTTTGGGAGACTGAGGAGGGCAGATCACTTGAGGTCGGGAGTTTGAGACCAGCCTGGCCAACATGGCAAAACCCCATTTCTACCAAAAAAATACAAAAATTAGCTGGGTGTGGTGGCTCACACCTGTGATCCCTGCTATTCGGGGGACAACAGCATGAGAATCACTTGAGCTTGGGAGGTGGAGGTTGCAGTGAACCAAGATCACGCCACTGCACTCCAGTTGGGGCAAGAGAGAGAGACTTCATCTCAAAAAAAATTATAATTAAAACAATCTAGTAGTTGTACGTCTCACATCTGACCATACTTTTGAATTCCTTCTCTTTATCTGTCCTCATCTACCAAGTCTTGCCATAAAAGAATCTGAGTAATTGGATCTCTTGGAATAGTTAATAGACATAATAACCACAATGGGCCTAGCTGTGAATGCTACACTCTTAAACACTAGGTGGCCAAAGGGAAGTTTTTTTTTTTTTCACTTTGAGTGACTCATCTGAATATAATATTTTGGATTTATTTTTTGCTCGTTTTAGAATTTTTCACATATCTAAAAGCCTTGGTTTAGTGCGTGCTTCTTTCTAAAATTTTCTAAATCGGTTGCTCTGATGGACAAAATATAAATTTTTAATACTAGGCAAGGAGATTTTCTGTGTGTGGCATTATAAGTACAGTCTTTAAAACATGTGCTCCTAATTGGGTAACACATCTGAAATGACAGACTTGAACAGGAATAGTAATTAAAAGTTCAGACTTCAGATCTGTCGGTAGATAATCTTGGACTCAAGCCTGGGATAGGTTACTTGTCAGCTGGGAACCTAGGCAAGATATTTTATCTTTCTAATTCTCAGTTTCCTCACGAGTAAAATGTGGGTACTAGAGTTACCAGTTGGTAAGGATTAAATGAGCTGGAACGGTAAAAGCTTAGTCACACCACATGGTTCTCAGAATATTTTATTTTAGTTTAATGAATACAGGTCCTTATTGTGCAAGGGATCTAATAATCAAGATAAATTTATAGAAGAAATTAATTTTCTAACTGCAACTTCTCATCATCATATATAGAGTTTTTAATCCCATGAGGAATATGAGTTCAACATCACTATAACTCTTAATATAAAATATTGACCTGATGGTATGGCTTGGCTCCATTTCCCCACCCAAATCTCATATCAAGTTTTAATCCCCACGTGTCAGGGGAGGGGCCTAGTGGGAGACACTGGGATCATGGGGGTGGATTTCCCCCCTTGCTGTTCTTGTGATGTGAGTTCTCCTGAGATCCGATGGTTTAAAAGTATATAGCACTTCCCCCTTGGCTCTCTCCCTTCTGCCGCCATGAGAAGGTGCTGGCTTCCCTTTTGTCCTTCTGCCAGGATTGTAAGTTTCCTGAGGCCTCCCAGCCCTGCTTCCAGTTAAGCCTGCTGAACTGTGAGTCAATTGGACCTCTTTTCTTCATAGACTCCCCAGTCTCAATAGTTCTTGACAGCAGTGTGAGGGTGGACTAATACAACTGACGTCTGGAAATTGATTGAGTTTGAGGGGAAACCTACATGAAATGCTATCATGAGCATTGCTTCTGATGGGACTCCCACTTAGTCTATTGGATTACCATTTTCCTACTGAACACACTTACGTCTGGCTTCACTTTTGCTTTTATTTTTTCAAAATCCCAGTCAGAGAATGCTAAAACCAATGCTATGAGGTTGAACCATATGAAAATGCCAGTATCCAATTTCTTTGACCTATAAAAATGGCTTCAATTTGATATTACTATGAACGATAGAGTTGTTCTTCATTTAACAGAATAAATGTATCCATAGGAATATAATATTTAATTAAAAATAAATTTTCTGGGCCGGGTGCGGTGGCCCAGCACACCTGAGTGTAAACTCAGCATTTTATGAGGCCGAGGTGGGTGGATCACTTGAGGTCAGTAGTTCAAGACCAGCCTGGTCAACATGGCGACACCCTGCCTCTACTAAAAATATAAAAATTAGCCAGGTGTGGTGGCGTATGCTTGTAATCCCAGCTACTCAGGGGGCTGAGGCATGAGAATTGCTTGAACCCAGGAGGCAGAGTTTACAGTGAGCTGAGATCACGCCTCTGCACTCCAGCCTGGGCAACAGAGTGAGACTCTGTCTCAAAATAAATAAATCAATGAAATAAATGTTCTGTTACCTGCATTGCGTGGTACTTTTGCATTTAGTTGCTTGCTAAACAAATACCACTTAAAGTTGCACAGCAAGTCTGCTAAAATCCAACATTTCACTTTGTGAAAGGAAAATAAATATCAGGACCCCAAAATCACTAAGCCAAAGGTAAAAGTCAAGTTGGGGAACCGTGTCAGACAAATCTGCTTTCCATTTTATTCCCAAATAAGATAGCCACAAAGAT
>NW_012104242.1:113527-115213 GCF_000951045.1 Mandrillus leucophaeus
GATAATTAGCATTCATTAGTAAATATATAAGAAATTCTATAATTGTCCCAAAATCTTGTTGTAATCTATATTCAATTACCTTCTCTTCCAGCAACTGTCCTTTTTAAAAAATGCAATTACTAATAAAAAATTAAAAATGTTCTTGCTGGGCGCGGCGGCTCAAGCCTGTAATCCCAGCACTTTGGGAGGCCGAGACGGGCGGATCACGAGGTCAGCAGATCGAGACCATCCTGGCCAACACGATGAAACCCCGTCTCTACTAAAAACACAAAAAACTAGCCGGGCGGTGGCGGCGCCTGTGGTCCCAGCTCCTCGGGAGGCTGAGGCCGGAGAACGGCGGGAACCCGGGGGCGGAGCTTGCAGGAGCCCAGATCCGGCCACCGCACTCCAGCCGGCGCCACAGAGCGAGACTCGTCTCAAAAAAAAAAAAAAAAAGTTCCGAGTTTCACTTTTTCTTTTAGCTTCTTTGCCTATATTCTGTATGAATTTTCAAAATAGGTATTAAAAAAAGAAATGAATACAAATAAGAAAGGACAATCAGCCCCTGAACAACACTGTGTGTGGAAAATCACCACCAGGCTTCATGGAGAAGAGGGACTGCGGATTGACCGACGCAAGGCGGAGGGCGAGGAAGCGGAAAGAAACGCGTTGCTTTCTATGTTTTGCTTTCTACGCATGGTAGTTGAGGATGCAGAACTTCCTGTGCTTGAAATTCTCAGCGCAGTTACATTAAAAGAAAAAAGGAAGTTGTGCTCTCTGAAGCTTTTATTTCTTCTTCTTCTGTTTTTGGGGGGAGGTTTGATTTTTGAGACCAGGTCTTGCTCTGTTGCCCAGGCTGGAGTGCAGTGGCACAATCAGGGCTCACTACAGCCTCGAACCCCTGTGCTTGAGCAATCCTCCTGCCTCAGCCTCCAGAGTAGCTGGGACCACAGGTGCACACCACCATGCCTGGCCTCCACCTTTTCCTTGACTTTATCTCAATACTGCACATAAGCAAAATAAACCAATCAAACTGTAAATGCAGAGACAATGGCCAAATAACATAGGAAATATTTTTGAATTTTACTATTTTGTAGAAAATATAATTTGGCACTATAATTATTTACATTTCATTTTATTGTTCTCCTAGATATTTACTTTCTACCATTTCCCCTGGGAGATGTAATGTGTTCACTATATTTTTCTTTAGGTATTTAAGGGATTTATCACCAGACAATTTATTGAGACAGTTTCCTTTAAATAATAGAAGAATACAAATGGACGTTTTATACTTTACTACTTCTAGAAGACAGTTTCCTATGAACTATTTATTTATAAGTGTTTATAAATGTTTATTTATTTAAATGTTCCTATCCCATCAGCCTTTCTACAATTTCTCTCAGCTTTATTCGTATTAAAAACCTAAAACATACATGAAGATAACATCAGTTTTAATTTTATGCCAATTATTCAAACCTAAAGAAAGCTTTTCTGAAAATTAACAAAAGGGAGACTCCTTTAGAACAATGTAAAATTCCAAAGGCATCAATGGTAAATATTGTGATGATTTCTTAAACATTAGTTTGTATGGGAACATGAGTAATCACAACTGTGAGAAAGCTGAAGAAAGAGAATGAAAATCTTAAATGCTATATACCACAGTACTGGGTTTTAAAGAAACTAAAAGGCCAGGTGTGGTGGCTCACG
>NW_012104242.1:117713-118857 GCF_000951045.1 Mandrillus leucophaeus
AAAAAGGCTGCATACCTTATGACAATTTTGCTCACAAGGAAATTCCTTGGGGGGACTCAAGATCTTCACCCTAAAACCATTCTGTTGAATTTTACCCTGGCAAGGTACATTGATAGCTTATTTTCACAGGTGTGGGACAAAGGACAGAACTCAAAGTCATCCTTCTGCTCACCTGAGACAAGTGCATATCTGATTGCTTCCTCTGCCTTATCATTTACGTAAATGCAGAGTTGCTGAGCCAGACTAAGGCGTAAGTGACAATCTGTCTACCCCCGTCTCACGTATAAAGTGTGTATATCAGCGAAAGGCTGATCAAACACTCAAAAGAATACAACCGTTTGTCTCTTATCTATGACAAGAGGAAGCAAGGAAGCCCCTGCTTGAGTTGTCCTGCCTTTCCAGACCCAAGCAATGGACATCTCACGTGGACTGACTGATGTCTCATGTCTCCCTAAAACGTATGAAACCAAGTTGTGTCCTGACCACCTTGGGCACATGTTGTCAGCACCTCCTGAGGCTGTGCCATGGCACGTCCTCAACCTCGGCAAAATAAACTTTCTAAATCGATTGAGACCTGTCTCAGATACTTTTGGTTCACAATTTCTAGAACATTTTTTAATAATTGAAAAATGAATATGACACAAGAAAATAAAAATGCAAAAGAGAAAAAGTCAAACACAAATACTTTTGTTTTCCAGAGATTAATATAGTTAACATTTTTCATATCACTTTGTGGTCTTTTTCTACTAACATACACATTTATTTTTACAGTATATGATCCTTTTCTTTAACGTCTATCCTAATCCTAGTTTTGCACTTCACATTGAAAAAGACCTTTATAAACAACTTCTTTAATAAGTTACATAAATCCTATCATAGGAATAAATTACAATTTATTTAGCTGTCACGCTATCGCGTGTGTGTATATATATACACACACATATATATACACACACACAAATTTTGCTGGCATAATATGCCATTTACATAAACGATAATTAGCATTCATTAGTAAATATATAAGAAATTCTATAATTGTCCCAAAATCTTGTTGTAATCTATATTCAATTACCTTCTCTTCCAGCAACTGTCCTTTTTAAAAAATGCAATTACTAATAAAAAATTAAAAATGTTCTTGCTGGGC
>NW_012104242.1:120890-126270 GCF_000951045.1 Mandrillus leucophaeus
TTGCCACAAATAGGTGGCAATGAGAAGGGAATTTCTGTAAAATTTAACATTGAAAAGGCATGTTCACAGCTCTGTGTTCAGACATGATCATTGACATGTGTGTATAGACCTCAGTAATGTTGGCCAAGTGCAGGTGCCTTTTGTTTTAATGTAAGTTCACTGCATGAAACTCTCCACAAGCTGACAGTGGAGCCTATGACTCATTCCTAAAAAGTGAAAAGATGTTGGAAAGGTATCCCTGACAAAAGGTTGGAGGAAGTATATAAACATGCAAGTGTGCATTTTCTGGTACTTTAAATGTTTAAATAAAGAAGAAGAGAACAACTTCTTAAGATACTACAGCGATTATTCCCATGCCTCTGTATGTTGTGAATCCAAGAATTAGTCTCTTAAACAGTCCTGGCTTCCATCCCAGGGGAAGAAGTTTTCTACAGGGAAGCACCGGTGTGATAGTGCCTGCAGAGAGGCCAAGCATTATTAAGTGCAGTGGGGAAGAGAGGAAGCCAGAGATAAAGAGAAACAGGACCAGAAAGTCTATCTGATAAGAGAGCTTTTGAAGGACAGAGCAGAAACAACAGGATTTCCAGGAACAGAGGCCGGTATAGCATTGGAATTCATAGAATTTTAGTACTAATGGGAACCTTGTGCGAATTGTAAACTTCCATCATTTACAGAGAAGGGAACTGAAGCTGGGAGAGGTTGCTACGTGCCAAAAGTCACATAACTAGTCAGAAGCAGAGCCTGGGGAAGTGGCTGCTGGAACTGCAGTTCTGAAAAACAAACAACAAACAAACAAACAACCTAAAAGAGTCAACACAGGCTGCAATTGTTTCTTCTGTTCCAGATAACGGTAATTCATCTGGAGCTAAAGATCAAAAGCCAGGAGGAAATCCCCAGGATCCAGCCTGGGTCGGGCTGTGGATCTGTGGGGACCAATGAGGAGTTGGAGATGCACCTGTGATCAATCACGCACATTTGTGTGTCCTTAGATGTCTTCACTTTGCTGTCCTGTGTGCTGGACTCCAGGACGTGGTAGAAGGGGAGCTCCTTTTATGTCAGGCATTTCACAATATTTGGCCCATTTAATATTCATTATTACCATTTTACAGATAATAATAATTATAGATACTAATACTGAACAGTTATTCCAATCAGGTAGTATTATCATTTTACATGCATTTTCTCATTTAATCCTCTCAACGACCACTATGAAATCATATAATTGTATTATTCCCATTTTACAGATGAGGAAAATGAGATATAAATTGGTAAATAACTTATCCAAGGTCAACAGCTAGAGAATGGTGGAGTTAGGACTCTAATCCAAGCAATCTGATGTTAGAAAATCATACTCCTGAAAAACAGGGAAACCAAGGTTCAAAAAAGTGAAATCACTTCAATGTCTCACAGTGAGTTGGAATTTGGACTCAGGTGCACTAGTGCATATTCTTCTACATCATGCTACAGAAGAGAGACAGGGACCAGGCACGGTGGCTCGCTCCTGTAATTCCAGCACTTGGGAGGCCAAGACGGGCAGATCACTTGAGCTCAGGAGTTCGAGACCAGCATGAGCAACATGGCGAAACCCCATCTTTACCAAAAATACAAAAAATTAGCTGGGCATGGTGGCATGCGCCTGTGGTCCCAGCTACTCGGGAGGCTGAAGTGGGAGGATCGCTTGAGCCCAGAAGAGGACGTTACAGTGAGCTAAGATGGTGCCACTGCACTCCAGCCTGGGTGACAGAGTGAGCCCAATCTCAAAAAAAGGAAAGCAGGGAAAAGGGAGACAGGGAAAAGGTTAGAATCACAATTTTGAAGGAAAGAAGGCACACACATACACAAACATCCCTTTTTCATCTTGTGTGATGAATTGCCCTTGAAAAGACAGGATCATACTTTTCTTTAAATGTTCTGAAGCATATTAATCTGGGTGTGGGAGGACCTACTTCTAATAAATAGTGTACATTCATGGACAGAAGTGGGGAACTGAATTTCAGAAGCCAGTTTTGGAGCCCTGAAGAGATGCCTGGAGCCTGGGTTTCAAGGCCCACAGGCACTGGAACTAGGCCTGGCAAGCACTGTCAGCTCACCTCCTCGGTTGCTGCGTAGTAAAAAGTTGCCACTTAAGTATTGGAAGAATCATGGCTTTCAATGGAAATGGATTTCCTATACTGAGAGTTTCTTTTTCTCTTCCTTTGGAGACCGTCTTGCTCTGTCGTCCAGGCTGGAGTACAGTGGTGCAGTCACAGCTCACTGCAGCCCTGACCTCTTGTGCTCAAGCGATCCTCTTCTCTCAGCTTCTCAAGTAGCTGGGACTATAGGAGTGAGCCACCACATCCAGCTATTTTTTCTTTTTTTAAATTTTGTAGAGATGGGGCCTCGTTATGTTGCCCAGGCTGTTCTCGAACTCCTGGACTCAAGTGCCTCCCGCCTCGGCCTCCCAAAGTGTTGGGGTTATAGATGTGAGCCATTACTCTTGGCTGAAAGTTTTTTAAAATTAAAATGCGGATAGTACCAGCTTTAGTCTGAGCCACAGAGGGTGGCAACAGCAATGAATGGTAACTGCTGTTACAGAGTTCGGACCACAACTTTCTAGTTTCAAAAACATGATTTTTAAAAGCATCCACAGGTGACTGGAAATCCTTAAGCAACATTAATAAACTTGTTATATACTAACTTATATGCCAGAACGTTAATCTAATAGAGAAGAAGATAAGGAGAAACCACAATCATATTCAGAACATCAATATCTAATACTAAAGACTATGGAAAACTGTAATCAGAAGTCAGAAAGGCATGGAATGAAATCAAAGAATATTGTATAGTCTTAGAAAATTTTTTTTAGGGCAACCCACTCGAGTCCCCTTCCACGCTGTGGAAGCTTCATTCTTTCACTCTTCACAATAAATCTTGCTGCTGCTCAAAATATATATGTGTGTGTGTATATGTATATATATGTGTACATCTGTATATTATATATATATAGGTCTCTGAGAAAGTCTCCCTTTGCAGTACGAACTAACCTTGTGGAGTGGCTAGATCATGACTGCTCACTTTAGCATCTTTTACTCAATGTTTCTTATCCTCTTGCTTTTTTGGTGGTCTGAGGATGGGGGGCTGTAGCATGTGTAAGAGATGACACTCACTAGGCACACATTTTTGAGGGCTGCCCCACATCAGGAAGTGGCTCTGGAGGCAATGGGCCAATAAAGGTGCTGTGACGTTTACACTCACAGCCATCTGCAGCAGTCCACACTTTATTACAGTTACAGTTAACATTTTCTTCCACAGTATTTCCTGATAATATTTAACAAAATAAGTAATGAGACTAAACCCCAACTCATGTCAAACGAGTTTGAGCAATTATTACCTTTCACACACCATACTGTACCAATAGCCAGGTAAGGAAATCTGATCTGGACACTCATTCTAGAAAATAGAGCAGTGCTGCTCTGATTGGGGGTGGGAGGGGTATTCCCACATCTTGGTCCTGCAGAGACAGCTCCCTGACAGCTCTGAGAAGCCCCAGGGCTCACTGGCACCCACTTTGAAACTCACCAATCCAAAAAGGAGAATTAAGAAGTAAAAATCTGTCTGTATTCAATTCCATAAAGAGTATAGCTTCGTCATGTAAGATACTAGCACAGCAATTAGTTACTGGTCTTCTGGGCTTCCTCCAAACCTCCAACCGTTGGCCCCCAGACCCACACACACACATGCATTCAGTTGAGGGGCAAATGAAACAAATTAAACTTTTAATGGCCTCTTGGTATGCATTTCAAGAGGGTTAAGATCAACCCAAGTTTCTGCCAGCAGTGTATATAAGTGTTCATTTTGCTAACTCTCAGTAGCATTATCACTGGAAAAGAATTCTGTCTTATGAAGCAATGTTACATTGTTTGAATGTGTCATTACTAGTGAATTTGAATAGTTGTCAGTATTTATTAATAGTTTTATTCCTTCTTTTGTAAATTATCCATGGCTTTTGCATTTTATGTGGGGAGGGATATTCATATTCATCTTAGTGGATAAATACCACCTTACTTGGAAAATAGAGCCAAGGGTTAAATTCTAGGCAAAACCAATAGGAAAATCAGGGTAAGTTATCTAACTTACATTAGGTTGAATGAGAGATGGTATCGCGGTATAAAATTTGAAATGATGCCTACAAAGTATAACTGGAGGAAAATGTGGAGTTATGCAGCCACTTCTTTCCTAAAAGGTAAGCTTCTTTTTATTGATACGATGTTGTCTTACTCAAGTGCCTTCTGTAAAATACACAGAACTATGCAGTCCTCTATTTTACAGATGAAGTAACAGACTTTTTAAAAAGGTGACTCACTGAAAGCTCTTCATTGTTGGAATTCCCGGTCCAACATTCAAACCAGGCATGGCTTGCTTCTCTTCTGACACGTTTTAATCCCTCTACTAAATTTTAACGATATATATTTATTCTTAAAATGAATTAAAATTATTCTGTGATGTTCTTTGAGATAACCAAAAACTCTCTGGGATGTATCAGAATGAGGGCTGTAAGATTGTGTTTATTCGACTAGTGTATATCACAGACCTATTCAAGTACCACCCATTTCTAAATTCGAACAATCTTAGAAATCAGTTGTAGAAGCAGATTGATATATTTTATCAGAATCCCCAAATTCCTACAATGGTCTCTTCCTAATGATTTTTCAGGAGGGGACACGTGTCAAGACGCCCAATAGACACCTGAAACCCGGGGTAGTGCTGAACCTTCCTTACACTACGTTTTCTCCTACACATACCTGCCTATAATAAAGTTTAATTTGTAAGTGAGGCACAATGAGAGATTAACAACACTAATAATAAACCAGAACAATTATAACACTATACTGTACTAAAAGTTATGAGAATGTGGTCTCCCTGAAAACACCTTGCTGTCCTGTACTCACCGAATTTCAGAGGAGCGCACTCTGACTGACAGGTGTTCCCCGACTCCCAGTGGCGAAAGGTCCTTCGGGAAAACAGGTGAACACTATCAAACTACGCTTATCTCCGAACCTTTCTTAAACCACAGTTTTAAGGGATCGTCTCCGATTAGGTCTAGAATTCCTCTCCATAGAAGATAACCTACTTCTCGCGCAAATCTGCAGTGTTCTTGCGGGGCTGCTGATGGGTGGTCCTGTTCTTTTCGCAGTCCTGTTTGCGCAGAGATGGAACGAGGAACTTAGCGTATACCACTCTTTTTGACGACAGGAGTAAAAGGCTGTTCAGACTACCTGAACAATGTCGCTAAGGGAAGCACTCGTACTTCTCAGACTTCGTCGTTCCGGACCCCGCGAGCCCGGGGCAGGCACCAGGTCCACCCGGGGCTGAGCTGCCGCGGCGCCTGACAATGCCCCCT
>NW_012104242.1:127835-135292 GCF_000951045.1 Mandrillus leucophaeus
CTCCGCCCACCCAGAGCTCCGGGGAGAAGCTGCTGAGGACGCGGCTGGGACGAGGGGGGGCGCCGGGACCCGGACTTTCACTTGCAGTCTCCCCTCGCGCTTTTCTCCCGAGCCGGGAGGAGGAGGAGCTGGCGATGTGTGCGCCGCGCCTGATGTCTTTTGCAGAGTGACCGGCGTACCTGTTTTATTCGTGTGTACCAGGGCGCGTTGTGCTGTGCGGTGTCCTATGCGGTGGGTACGCAGTGCCGGGGATCGTATATGGTGTGTGCTCTGTCATATGCAGTGTGCTCGAAGTACCCGGTATCACACACGGTGTGTACATGGTATCTTCCTCACTTAGGCTGTGCACTCAGTCCCCGGTATTTTGTGCAGTATGTGCATGGTACCCTGCTGCCATATGAGGGGTGTGTGTGGTACTCCATGTCATATCCGAGTGTATATAGTATCTGGATAGTATTGAATATATTTACCTTACCTGGTGTCACATACAGTGTGTATGTAGTACCTGGTGTCATATATGCTGTGTGTATAGTACCAGGTGTCATATACTGTGTGCACACAGTACTTGGGGTCATATATGGTGTGTACATAGTATCCTTTCACACTGTATGTGCAGCACCCAGTGTCTCATACAGCCCTTACGCAGTTCCGGTATTCTGTGCAGTATGTGCAGGGTACCGTGCTGCCATATGCGGTGTGTGTGCAGTATTCAATGTCATATACATTAGGTATATAGTATCTGGTGTCATATACAGTGTATATACACTATCTGGTGTTACCTATGTTTTGTGTATATATATGGTGGCATATACAGTATGTATACATTACCTGGTGTTATATATGGTGTGTAGGTAGTACCCAATGTCATATGCCATGCATATATAGTACCCAATGTCATATGCACCATGCATGCACTATCCTTGTCACAGAAGCTGTACCCAGTGTCAGATGCAGTGTGTGCCTAGTACCGAGTGTCATATGTACTGTGTACACAGTACCCACTGTCTTATCCAGGGTATGTAGTACCCTGGGTCATATACGGTGTGTACATGGTATCTGGTGTCATGAATGTCTGTGAGCCTGGAGGAGATACCCAGGTGGCCCATTCAAGGCCCTGCTGGTAGGAGGGAGTGGTGCAGGTTGGGTTTTTAGGGAGGTCTAGAACCCTTGGTCTGCCTCACTTAGGTGTTCTGCATCCTACAGTAAGCTGAGTCATATGGAGGCAAGAGCATTCTTTAAAATAATTTAATCTGTTTGTTCAAAAGCAGAAAGTAAATGTTTACTTGTTTTCCTCTAAACCGAGAAATATAGTAATTTTAGCTTAGTAATTATGGTGTGCACAACGTTTTCAGATTTTTGAGGTTATTGATTTTAATTAATGGTTGGGTGTTATCAGGGAGATAGTGTTGGTTGTACTTAGAAAGTTGGTAGGCAGGGTCATCTTTGTAGTTTTTCTGAATGTCTGATTTTTACAGGCAGGAAAAAAATATGAAAGTAGAGGCATTTAATTTGCCTTGTCTTTGACTAACTGGCACAGGTTACATTATAGTTGTTATTTTGGGTTGACTCGTCTTTATAAGATGACCAGGCTAGAGAATCAAAGATAGAGGATATGGGATGTGATTATGACAGAATCAAAATATTTGTCTTGCTTAGCTCTGTGACTTAAAGGATTTCTGTATTTCACATGGTGCTTTTTCCCCATAGAGATTGCTCATATGAAAACCAAATCTTCCTTTTACAGTCTCTAAATTGGACAATTTATTTTTGCAATTACCGTTTGTGAGGTGTTTAAATAAATGTACATGTACAAGCTTCCAGCTTCACAAAAATAAATCAATTACAATGTTAAAATTTAGTTCTTTCATTCGTACTGAATACCATTCTGTTGGTGTGTTTTTGTTTTTTTGAGACAGAGTCTTGCTCTGTTGCCCAGTCTGGAGTGCAGTGGCGCGCGATCTCGGCTCACTACAACCCCCGCCTCCCAGGCTCAATCAGTTATCATGCCTCAGCCTCCTGAGTAGCTCGGACTACAGGCGTGTGCCGCCACACCTGGATAATTTTTAGTATTTTTAGTAGGGATCAGGGTTGGGCGTGGTTTGCCATGTTGGCCAGGTCTCAAAACTCCTGGCCTCAAATGATCCACCTGCCTTGGCCTCCCAAAGTGCTGGGATTACAGATGTGAGCCACTGCACCGGGCCCTGTTGGCATTTTGAATGGATGTCATGCATGTTTCAATGAATGACATATCTTTATTTGGACTCTCGTCCTTCATCCTTCGGTAACCCTCCCAGTTTTTTCTTCTTAGGGTTGTTACAATGGTGTATAATAGAGGCATTCATACCCTTTGGCATACCTTAATTGAGACACTACTTGGACCTAAGAATTTTAATACTTGCAATAAAAGTATCAAATGCTGCTGTAACTTGCTTACTTAAAGCCCTTAACCTGCTGGTGTCAGATTTTTGGTAACTTTCTTGTCCTTCAGTTGAATTCTACATGGAGGAAAAAAAAGAGAAAAAAGAGTTAGCCTTATGATAGTTAAAACTTTTCACTGTTTGAAAACCTTAAATTGGATTTAACACTGAATTTTCTTTTTTCTTTTTTTTCCTTTTGTTGAGACACTCTCGCTCTGTCACCCAGGCTGGAGTACAGAGGCACAGTCTCGGCTCACTGCGGCCTCTGCCTCCTGGGTTCAAGTGATTCTCCTGCCTCAGCTTCCTGAGTAGCTGGGATTACAGGTGCCCGCCACTATGCCCGGCTAATTTTTCTATTTCACCATGCGAATCTTAAACTACTGGCCTCAAGTGATCCGCCTGCCTTGGCCTCCCAAAGTGCTGGGACTATAGGCATGAACCACTGTGCCTGGCCTATCAATACTTCGATGAATGATATTATTATTCATCTATTTTAATTCATTTGAATAATACAAATAACTAAAATACACTGTGTGAGAGTTCTTATTATAACCATTGGTTTTACGTAAATATTTTTCTTTTTTTCATTTCTGGCACTGTGTCCATAACTGCTTCAGTTTGCATTTTCTGTATTTCCTTGAAGCAGATAGACTTTCCGAATAAAGGAGAACTGGTGTTTTCTCTTCATTTGATCTTCATTAAAACCTCACCAACATTTCTACTAGGAATTCAGCATATGTGAGTTTAATTTCTACCAATATCTCTTACATACTTTCAGTTACTTGCAGTGCCATTATCAGGTTTTCAAAACAAATGTAAATCTGCTTTGATACAGTGATTTGTGCAGATATTAGTGACCTGGAGGTTGTTCTTCAGGTTTTCAGTGTTTTTGTCTTCTCTTAGTCTCGACTTTTGAAATAGTTAGTAGCTACAATTTTATAACATAAATGAGGACCGTGATAATAATATATCGTGTATTGTCTGTCTACTGTATATCAGCCACTGTGCAAAGTTACTTACATGTACACTCTCCAACTTAAACTTACACATAGTCCTTTTTTTTTTTTTTTTTTGAGATAGGGTCTTGCTTTATTGCCCAGGCTGGAGCGCAGTGGCGCCATCTCGGCTCACTACAACCTCCACCTCCTGGGTTCAAGTGATTCTCATGCCTTAGCCTGCCAAGTAGCTGTGACTACAGGCAGGAGCCACCATGCCTGACTAATTTTTGTATTTTTAATAGAGTTGGGATTTTGCCATGTTGGCCAGGCTGGTCTCAAACTCGTATATATCTGCCTGTCTTGACCTCCCAAAGTGCAGGGATTATAGGCATGAGCCACCACGCCGCCCGGCCACACATTATCATCTTAAAAGCATAGCAGTCAGTCTTCCTTTTAATTATGAAAGGTTCACCTTGTAGCACACTTTAATCGCATCCTATCTCAGACACACACACACACAGAAACACACGAGAAGTGGATGAGATATTTTTTGAGACAACGTGATTTATATAACATAAAAGTTTGAGCGTCTCTGGGATAAGAGGTAAATGATAGAAACGAAGATAGTGTGAGGGAGAGAAGAACCCAAATCAAAATACCCAATACAGTAGTCTTTTTGAATAATCATGGCTTAGTTACAGTTTTAAAAACATATGCAGAAATGATTTATTGCTTAAGGAAAGATTTTGTGTGCACCTGTTGTTACTGTTTTTCCATTAGAAAATCCAGAGAGTTATTTAGTTTGTATCATGGAAATGCTGTACAAGTTTTAGTATCAAAATTATTTGCAAATGCAAAGAATATGTAAAATAAGATTTTTTTTAGTGTTTATGTAATCCATTATGTCTTAGGACAAAACTTTGGCAAATTATTAGACATAGATATTTAACTCAATTCAATAAATAACCTAATTAGATATTTAATCTTTCGTTGCATATATATTTTTCCTGTTCAGTAACTTCCTGATTTTTATCTCAGGTTTCTTTTAAAGAGAATTTAGCATATTGGAAAATATTTTCATAATTAAAGTGCTGGGTAAATTCTTTTAAAATGTGTTCAATCAGATAGCAGTAGAAATACCCTTAGTGCACATACTTAAGTTATTCACACTATTAATTGTAAAGTTACAGTTGCATTGAGTATGGGACACATTTCATTTAATGTTGGTAACATCCGCAAATGTCCAGAATGTTTGCTCCATAAATGTCTACAAGTTTGCCCACTTTTATGTAAAACTAAAGAAGTAGAAATGACAAAACTAATAGAATGCTGCTTTATATCAGAGTTATAAAGGAATCATATAGAATCTTCGATCTGTTTGTTTTTCAGAGATGAGAGGGATATATTAACAGATCACATTAGCTTACACATTAATTGGAAAATGTGTTTTGCTGAAATACACACAGTATTTTCATTTTTTTGTAAACTTAATATTTAAGTATAGTAGGTAAACTAGTTTTACATCAGTGCGTTTATAGTTCAAGTTACTTCATAATTCGTTTTATAAGATCACACTAAAATATTGTATTTTCCAATAAGGAGAATATAAGCAATTTTAATATCTTGACCTCATTTATTAATACATTGCTATTTATTGAAACTCTGCTGTGTGTCATACTCTTCTTAGACGCTGAGGCGAGAAAGATAAGATGGCTCTCGCCTTTGTAGAGTTTACAGTTCAGGGTAACACATTTATTGAAGCAAGCACAGTAAAATGTAAAGGCAAGAGGACTGCTTGAGCTCAGGAGTTTGAGGCTACAGTGAGCTAAATCAGCCACTGCACTCCGACCTGGGTACTGTAGGACAGTGAATGAATTAAGTCGTATTTGAGTTAAGATTACTTGCAAAGTCTTAGCACTGATGATTTAAAATTTATCTTGATTTGTAACTTTGAGATTTTAATATATTAACAACCTGAGGGTATTTAAAAGCAACTTTATTATAATTGGTAACTTTTAAAGTGCTCTGTTGAAAAGTAGAGCTGTATTAAATATCAAACATATATTGTGTTCTCCAGATATTATCTCAGCATTTAAATGAAAGGTAGATCCAAATTAAATTTGTAGTTTTTTGTTCTCTGCGGTTTGGTCTGCACATTATGTTAAGTAAATTTAAAATATAGGTTAAGAGCAAAGAATATTCATTCCTAATTTAAGCATTTATCATGTGAACATGAAAGATACTAAAATATTCAAAGGATTTCTGTTGAGAGCTTGTCATATAATATTAGCTATCGTAACTAGGGTTAAAAAGCCTATTTTTAAAAATTGGGAAAATATTGTGGTTTATAGCAAGATAATCTGATTTATATACATTTTAATTTGGCTGTACACATTAGGTCGCTTTACGAGTCTACTTTCTAAACAGTTTTTAGGAAGCTGGGTTTAATCATGAAAGTTGTTTGTGGCAGCACCATTTGTGTTATTTGTGTTTTGTTTTGCTTTTAGACAGGGTCTCATTCTGTAGGGAGTGCAGTGGTGAGAACTCTGGTCACTGCAGCCTCCACTTCCTGGGCTCAAGTGATCCTCACAGCCTCCCCAGTAGCTGGAACTACAGGTGTGTGCCACCATGCCTGGCTAATTTTTTGTAGTGATGGGGTTTCACCATGTTGCCCAGGATGGTCCCAAACTCCTGAGCTCAAGCGAACCACCTGATTCAATCTCCCAAAGTGCTAGGATTACAGGTGTGAGCCACCTTGCCCGGCCTGTTTTTTCAAAGGGGTCACTTTTTGAGTGTCTAACATACTAGGCAATTTTCATATCCTGTTTAGTCCTCACGAAAGCATCATGAGGGATGTGTCATTGTAACAATTTGTAATAAGGGAATAGACTCAGAAGGGTTAAGTTACTGGTGCTCAAGGTCGTAGAGACATAATCCAATTGGTCTGAATTCAAACGTATGACTACCACACCTGTAATCTGCTCTGCTGCTCTGTTTCCCGAAAACCCATCAACTCCTTAAATCTTTATAGTGATATACCTTCATTTTCCCAATGCACTTTTATAAGTGCAAAAGTACGTAGTATTAACAAAGTGTAAAACTGTGTACCACTGCTTATAAAAGCAGGAGGTAGAAAGACAGGAGTATTAGGAAACTCCGGGCAATCAAAACATTCTATTTATGAAGTTCTGGTTAATGCCTACTCACTGGTAATGACAGCTAGTAATCTGAGAACAAGCATAGATAATTGGTTCATTTTCTTGCTTGTCACTATGGTAGCTCACATTAGGAAGATAACTTGGTTCAGGGACAGGAGCACTGGAGGCGGGGCACCTGCAGGTCTTCATTTTAATACTTACGTAATGGAGAAAATTGTTTGAAAACATTTGGAATTAACTCAAGTATTCTTGCTGTCTTGGAAAGGGAAGTCATTGTCGTGAGGTTGTAACACTCCCCCTACTGGATAAGTTCAATTTGGATTCAGATAGCTAATTTCTTGAAAGCTGTATTAAATGCTAATTTCTTGAAAGCTGTATTAAATGCTAAGGCTTCAGCATTCTGTTGGGTATGTACTGTCATCTAACATAAAATAATACCATTTTGTGAGAAGCATATGGTTAAGAGAGAAATAATCAAGTGATAGCATCCACAGATTGAGAACATCCTGACACTCATCAGCAGTGATGCTGCAATGGAATAATTGAGGGCTAAGCATGAGTGAAGCTCTCTCAACTTTTGAAAGCTATTATGAATTTTTTAGTTTTCTCTTCTTGTAGAGTCTTGATTTATCTGCCTCTTGCTTGTTTTTCTATCTCAAAAGTATGTCTGATAAATGCTGTTTTAGAAAGCAGGTCCTTAATTTTCTATTGAATTTTGACATGGAGCCCTTCCCCAATTAATGTAAAATATACCTACTTTCACTGTCCAGTTCTTGCAATACAAAAAAAAAAAAAAAATTAAGAAAAATTTGTTTGGGCCTTCCATTGATGTCAAATTTAATAGGTTTTGAGAGGAGGTTATTTACCATTAGAGATGTTGTCTTTTTAAATTATAAGTGATATAAGTCTACAGTATTTTTTCTACTGTACTTGTAATTTAGCAT
>NW_012104242.1:137497-191898 GCF_000951045.1 Mandrillus leucophaeus
ATATTGTGGTTTATAGCAAGATAATCTGATTTATATACATTTTAATTTGGCTGTACACATTAGGTCGCTTTACGAGTCTACTTTCTAAACAGTTTTTAGGAAGCTGGGTTTAATCATGAAAGTTGTTTGTGGCAGCACCATTTGTGTTATTTGTGTTTTGTTTTGCTTTTAGACAGGGTCTCATTCTGTAGGGAGTGCAGTGGTGAGAACTCTGGTCACTGCAGCCTCCACTTCCTGGGCTCAAGTGATCCTCACAGCCTCCCCAGTAGCTGGAACTACAGGTGTGTGCCACCATGCCTGGCTAATTTTTTGTAGTGATGGGGTTTCACCATGTTGCCCAGGATGGTCCCAAACTCCTGAGCTCAAGCGAACCACCTGATTCAATCTCCCAAAGTGCTAGGATTACAGGTGTGAGCCACCTTGCCCGGCCTGTTTTTTCAAAGGGGTCACTTTTTGAGTGTCTAACATACTAGGCAATTTTCATATCCTGTTTAGTCCTCACGAAAGCATCATGAGGGATGTGTCATTGTAACAATTTGTAATAAGGGAATAGACTCAGAAGGGTTAAGTTACTGGTGCTCAAGGTCGTAGAGACATAATCCAATTGGTCTGAATTCAAACGTATGACTACCACACCTGTAATCTGCTCTGCTGCTCTGTTTCCCGAAAACCCATCAACTCCTTAAATCTTTATAGTGATATACCTTCATTTTCCCAATGCACTTTTATAAGTGCAAAAGTACGTAGTATTAACAAAGTGTAAAACTGTGTACCACTGCTTATAAAAGCAGGAGGTAGAAAGACAGGAGTATTAGGAAACTCCGGGCAATCAAAACATTCTATTTATGAAGTTCTGGTTAATGCCTACTCACTGGTAATGACAGCTAGTAATCTGAGAACAAGCATAGATAATTGGTTCATTTTCTTGCTTGTCACTATGGTAGCTCACATTAGGAAGATAACTTGGTTCAGGGACAGGAGCACTGGAGGCGGGGCACCTGCAGGTCTTCATTTTAATACTTACGTAATGGAGAAAATTGTTTGAAAACATTTGGAATTAACTCAAGTATTCTTGCTGTCTTGGAAAGGGAAGTCATTGTCGTGAGGTTGTAACACTCCCCCTACTGGATAAGTTCAATTTGGATTCAGATAGCTAATTTCTTGAAAGCTGTATTAAATGCTAATTTCTTGAAAGCTGTATTAAATGCTAAGGCTTCAGCATTCTGTTGGGTATGTACTGTCATCTAACATAAAATAATACCATTTTGTGAGAAGCATATGGTTAAGAGAGAAATAATCAAGTGATAGCATCCACAGATTGAGAACATCCTGACACTCATCAGCAGTGATGCTGCAATGGAATAATTGAGGGCTAAGCATGAGTGAAGCTCTCTCAACTTTTGAAAGCTATTATGAATTTTTTAGTTTTCTCTTCTTGTAGAGTCTTGATTTATCTGCCTCTTGCTTGTTTTTCTATCTCAAAAGTATGTCTGATAAATGCTGTTTTAGAAAGCAGGTCCTTAATTTTCTATTGAATTTTGACATGGAGCCCTTCCCCAATTAATGTAAAATATACCTACTTTCACTGTCCAGTTCTTGCAATACAAAAAAAAAAAAAAAATTAAGAAAAATTTGTTTGGGCCTTCCATTGATGTCAAATTTAATAGGTTTTGAGAGGAGGTTATTTACCATTAGAGATGTTGTCTTTTTAAATTATAAGTGATATAAGTCTACAGTATTTTTTCTACTGTACTTGTAATTTAGCATTTTCTTGTATGTTTAGAAATAATCAAATTTAATATTAAAGTACCAGAGATCCTTTATTTCACAATACTTATTTTACCAGTCTGCACATGTATGTTCTACAATTATAACTTAACGAAGCCTTTTACTTGTGATCAATATACATGTTGGATTATTTCAGGTAAGAAACTGCCATTTGAGGCAGGGTCAGGTGGCTCATGCCTGTAATCACAGCACTTTGGGAGGCCGAGGTGGGCCAATCACTTGAGCCCGGGAGGCAGAGGTTGCAGTGAGCGGAGATCCTGCCACTGCACTCCAGTCTGGACAACAGAGCAAGACCCTGCCTCAAAAAACAAAACAAAACAAAAAAAGAAACTGCCATTTCAATCATTTTAAAGTTAATTTTTTAATATTTTTAGGACTGTTTAAATAAAAATATTAGTCTCAGTTATTTTCAAATGAATTAAAAGCTGAACAGCCAGCAGTCCAATTTAAAGTTAGACTTTCCACTCATGCTGAGGAAAAATTCACTGTCGTTGCAGTCGTATTTGTACCTCATTTATTTATTTTAATTTAATTTTGTTTTTTAACCCAGAGTCTCGCTGTGTTGCCCAGGCTGGAGTGCAGTAGCACCACCATAACTGCTCACTGCAGCCTCGATCTCCTGGGGTTAGGGGATGCTCCTGCCTCAACTTCTCGAGTAGCTGGGACTATAGGCGCATGCCACCACACCTGGCTAATTTTTGTACTTTTTTCGTAGTGGGGAGGGTTTTCCCATGTTGCCCAGGATCATCTCAAACACCTAGGCTCAAGAGTTCTGCCCATCTGGCCTCCCGAAGTGTTGGGATTACAGATGTGAGCCTCCTCGCCTGGCCTATTTTTTTTAAATAAACTGTTTAGAATTTTAGATGACAGTGTTAACACAACTCACATTAGGAACTAGGAGTGCGTTAGCATAGTGGTTCTCTGTTATGGCTGGCTGAGCATCTGAATTCCTTTTTTTTTTTTT
This sequence comes from Mandrillus leucophaeus, assembly GCF_000951045.1. Taxonomy (NCBI): domain Eukaryota; kingdom Metazoa; phylum Chordata; class Mammalia; order Primates; family Cercopithecidae; genus Mandrillus; species Mandrillus leucophaeus. Next base: position 140,250 of record NW_012104242.1, read on the forward strand.
CAACAAAAACATTAAATCAATCTCAGGGGTTGGGTCTGGACTCTAATTTTTTATTTATAGATATAAAATGTATTTTATATATAATATATGCAGACATATTTCATTAGCTTTAGGTGCAAGTGGTTTTTGGTTACACAGATAAATTGAGTAGTGGTTAAGTCTGAGATTTTAGTGTGCCCATCACCTGAGTAGTGTACATTGTACCCAATATTTTAAAAATATTACATATTAAAGAGATTTTTAAAATCTCTTACTCCTCTTCCACTCTTCCTCATTCTGAGTCTCCGGTGTCCATGATACTACTGTGTATGCCTTTGTGTACCCATAGCTTAGTTCCCACTTACAAGTGAGAACATGCAGTGTTTGGTTTTCCATTCCTGAGTTATTTCATTCAGAATAATGGCCTCTAGCTTCATTCAAGTTTCTGCAAAAGACATTATTTTATTGATTTTCTTTTATGGCTGAGAGTATTCCATATGCATATATCACTTTTTCTTTTTTCATTTATTGGTTGATGGGCACTTAGGTTGGTTCCCTATCTTTGCAATTGTGAATTGTGCCACAAGAAACATATGCATGCAGGTGTCTTTTTGATGTAATGAGTTCTTTTCCTGTGGGTAGATGCCCAGCAGTGGGATTGCTGAATGAAATGGTAGATCTACTTTTAGTACTTTAAGGAACGTCCGTGCCGTTTTCCATAGAGGTTGTACTAATTTACATTCCTATACATTCCCATAAGCATTCTCTTTTCTTTACATCCATGCCAACACCTATTGGTTTTTGACTTTCCGATAATCACCATTCTTGCGGGGGTAAGGTGGTATTTCACTGTAGTTTTAATTTGCATTTCTCTGATGATTAGTCATAGTTAGCATTTTCTTACGTGTTTGTTGGTTATTTGTATATCTTTCTTTGAGAAGTGTCTATTCATGTCATTTGTCCACTTTTTGTTGGGATTTTTTTTCTTGCTGTTTTGAGTTCCTTGTAGATTCTGGATACCAGTCCTTTGTCAGATGCATAGTTTCCAAATTTTTTCTCCCATTTTGTGGGTTGTTTACTCTGATGATTATTTTCTTTACTGTGCAGAAGCTTTTTAGTTTAATTAGGTCTTGTTTTTCTTTTTGTGGCATTTGCTTTCGGGGTCTTAGTCATAAATTCTTTGTCTAGGCCACTGTCCAGAAGAATTTTTCCTATGGTTTCTTCTAGAATTTTTATGGTTTTTGGTTTTAGATTTAATTCTTTAATCCATCTTGAGTTGATTTTTGTATAGGGTGAGAGATAGGGATCCAGTTTCATTCTTCTATGTGTGACTATCCAGTTTTCCCAGTACCATTTATTGAATAATGTGTCCTTTCCCCAATTTTGTTTATGCTTCGTCAAGGATCAGTTGGTTGTAAATATTTGGCCTTATTTCTAGGTTTTTTATTCTTTTCCTTCCTATGTGTGTACTTTTATATCAGTACCATGCTGTTTTGCTTACTATAGCCTTGTAATATAAAGTCAGGTAATGTGATGCCTCCAGATAATAGTTATTTTGCATAGGATTGCTTTGGCCATTTGAGCCATTTTTTGGCTCCATATGAATTTTAGGATTTTTCTCTCTTTCTATTAAAACAATGTTTGTATTTTGATAGGAATTGCATTGAATCTATAGATTGTTTTGGGCAGCATGGTTGTTTTCATGATACTGATTTTTCCAGTCCATGAACATGGGATGTATTTCCATTTGTTTGTATCATCTGTGATTTCTTTCAGTAGTGTTCTGTAGTTCTTCTTGTAGCGATCTTTCACCTCCTCTGTTAAGTATACTTCTAGAGTTTTGTTGTTGTGTGGTTTTGTTTTTGCAGCTATCATATAAAGGATTGAGTTCTTGATCTGATTTCTCAGTGATACGGTTTGGCCATGTACCCCTGGCAAATCTCATCTTGAATTGTAGCTCCCATAATCCCCATGCATTGGGGGAGGGACCCAGTGGGAGGTAATTGAATCATGGTGGCAGGTTTTTCCCATGCTGTTCTCATCATAGTGAATAAGTCTCGCGAGATCTGATGGTTTTTGTAAAAGGCAGTTCACCTGCACAGGTTCTCTTGCCTGCCATCATGTAAGACGTTCCTTTGCTTCTCCTTTGGCTTCCGCCATGATTGTGAGGTCTCCCCAGTCATGTGGAACTGTGAGTTCATTAAACCTCTTTTTCTTTATAAATTACCCAGTCTCGGGTATGTCTTTCTAGCAGTGTGAGAATGGACTAATACACTCGGCTTGGTCGTCGTTGGTATATAGCAGCACTACCAATTTGTGTACATTGATTTTGTAGCATGAGACTTGACTGAATTCATTTATCAAATCTAGGAGTCTTTTGGAAGAGTCTTTAGGGTTTTCTAGGTATATGAGCTTATCATTGGCAAACAAATAGTTTGACTTTCTCTTTTCCAATTTGGATGCCTTTTATTTCTTTTTCTTGTCAGATTACTCTGACTAGGACTTCCAGTACTGTGTTGAATAGAAGTGGTGAAAGTAGGTATCCTTGCCTTGTTGTAGTTCTTAGGGGGAATGCTTTCAACTTTTCCCCATTCAGTGTGATGTTGACTCTGGGTTTGTCATAGATGGCTTTTCATATTTTGAGGTATGTTCCTCCTATTGAGCTGTAATTTTTAAAAGGAAACAGTTTTATTTTAGCTTTTCAAGTTTCAAATTTTTATTTTTTGAAGTGGGCAGAGGTATATGTGCCTTTTTAAATATTTGTTTTTGGAGTAGCGTATATAAAATGTTGTACCCTGGGTCTTTTAGCTCCAAGCCTCAGGAATTCTCTTTCAAGAATCAGATCCATGAAGTTCCCTTAAAAAGATGATAATTAAAATAACCCGAAAAATAAATGCATCCTAGATGAGAGCCTTAAATCTTTTTGGATTCCTCAAACATGCTACTGTATTGCCAGAGAAAATGGATATCGAAGGTATCGTTTATTGATATTCCCTGATGGTCACAGATACAACTATAATCATAGGTAAATGCACATTAGATCTTGAGATACGTTATAGTCAGGATATGGGCTGCCATCCAGTTTGAATGTCTGGGCATTCCGGTAATTTGAAAAACAGCAATACAAAAGTGTTCCTGCCTGTCCTGTAGCCAGCTCTCCAGGATGTCTCCTAATCCTGATAGGCATCCCTGGGGCAGTCAGATCAACCATCTTGGGGTTATGTCTTCAGTCAATGAGACCACCCGAGAAGGTTTTTCAGGCTCTGCCTAGGTCTCTGGCTAGCCTCTTCTTTATCCCTGATGTTTATCTGGATTTCGGGTGATTATTGATGTTCCTCCAGGCTAGGGGTATTATTTCCATGTACAGATGGTTCTACAGGTTTGTCCGTCTACAGGAGTAGACGAGAGGCTTTAAACTAGTGTCAGAAGAGTGTGTCTTAACTTCCTTTGCTCTGGGAAGAAGCCCTTGAGGTGTAAGACTCACTGTGGCTCCAACCCCTACTGTCCAATATTTGCATTCACTCCTTAGTAATTGTATTACTCACACTAGGGTTTTGAGGCTTCACAGGTATCCCAGGACCTAGGCAGTGCCTGATAATTTCCACAGGTTTCTTTATTTTCTCTTTAACATAGTGTTCATAATTCTTCACTGATTCCACAAAAGCCAAGATGCATGGCAGGTGGAATTTTTAGGGAGTGACCAGGTAAGCCTCCCTGGGCTTGGTGCTGACTGTTGACAGGATGCTCACCAGGGCCTCATCAGGGCTCTTCGTTTGCTCTTCTGATGGTACAGCACAGCCTTGTCCACCATTGGTTTTCCACTGGTGTCAGTGTCCTTACTGTCTTCCGGGTTAGACCTCAGGTGATAACACAAAAAGTCTGTGTTTTTAAAGTGTGCTAAGTCAAATTTTCTTAAATATACATAATTTTGTGAGTTTTAGATTACCAGATACATTCAAGAATTATATTCTTAGTTGCTGCTGTGTTAGAATTGCATTTTAAAGAGAATGTTTTTATGAAATTTGAACTTGAAGAATAAAGTGGAAAATGTTAGATGGTTACACTAAACATTGTGAATAATAGGATGGGAGAGGGTCTGATGTCTGACTCATAGAAAGTAATTGACTTTGAAAAATACGAATTTTCTGAAAAGAAAGGCTGAACTGAAACTTGACCACTCCAGTCTCTGATCTCTTTCTCCTCAGCTCAGTGAGACCACAGGCTCCCTTTGGGTCTCCATCCATGCACTGTGGCCTGGGAATTGCTGTGAGGCAGAGCACTGAGGTGGTGGTGGTTGTTATTATTGTTATTATTATTTGAGACGGAGTCTCTCGCTCTGTCGCCCAGGCTGGAGTGCGGTGACGCTATCTCGGCTCACTGCAAGCTCCGCCTCCCGGGTTCAGCCATTCTCCTGCCTCAGCCTCCCGAGTAGCTGGGACTACAGGTGCCCGCCACCTCGCCCGGCTAATTTTTTGTGTTTTTAGTAGAGACGGGGTTTCACCGTGTTAGCCAGGATGGTCTCGACCTACTGACCTCGTGATCCGCCCACCTCAGCCTCCCAAAATGTATTATTATTTTTTAAATATGGTTTACTTTTGAAAGAACAATACAATAGTAAATAACTACTTAATACATGTACTGCTGTTAATATTTTCATATTAAATTCTGGGTATGTTTTAGTATAAATGGCACTAATTTTATACTTTATCAAGTCTCACACTTTAAATAGACATTATATCACTGAAGAGAAGGGCAATTATTCTGTTGTGGGAGTGGGGAAGAAAGGCTGAAACAGAGTCTAATGAAGTACATTATTTCTACACTTCTTTCTCTTCCTTTTTAATGGAACCCTGGCCCTCAGATAGAGTGGCCACTAGTTGCTTTGACCACTCCATCTTCAAAGATAGCAAGGGAGAAAGTTTGAGAAATGGAGTCATAAGTGAAGGAAATAGTTTGGCAGGATTCACCCCAGTTTAGCCTGAAAGTGTTAGGGATGGATGTGAGCTGGCCAGCACCAATTCTAAAACCTGGCAGGTTTTAGAGAATCTGTGCCTCAGGCTGTAGCCATTTTTAATGCTGATGAGATGGGATTATTCTAGAAAATATACCTTCAGAAGTCACAATAATTAAATATATTTATTTATATATTTTAGTTTCCTGGACACCGACTCTCCTCCCCCTTCTCCCCAAAACCTGTGTTTACTCCTAGACCTCAGAATCCTTCTTCACCCAGTGCCCTAGACAGTCATTACACATCCATTAAAAATGTGAAATGTGAGCAGACTTAATTGACACCCCTTTTCAAGATTACAGGAAACGTATTTTAACCAAATTAAAACTCAAAGTACTTTAGAAAGAGCTATTACATTGCAATAACCGAAGTATTTGGTTATTTAGCTATAGAAAGTGCCAGATTTATTGGCACACATTGTCAGTGTCCACTGTTGGCCATGTCTACTGTTGCCTGACACTTCACAATGTGCAAAGTAATTGTGAAATTTTAATTTTTTATTTCACATTTAATGAAATATTTTATATATTTTCAAAGATACAAACTTTGAGAACTATATTCATTCAGTAAGACGGAGTCAAAAGTAAGACAGAAATGTGTATTTTCCAAACCAGAATTCTGTTGCTCAAAAGTTGGACATCAGCCTGAAGTATGTTGTGATTGTGGTGACATGTGGCATCGGAGTGAGTGCCAGGAGCTGTTCTTCCCGCGCATGTGTTTGCTAGATTTGATCTAAAAAGTGGCCGTATAATTCCCTAGTTCTTTTTCCTGTTGTTCATTCATTATAGTAATATGTATATAGTCAGGTAAAGTTTTCTCCTTCATTGCGGTATAGTCTCTTTTGCATGGAATGGCAAATAGTTGAGGGTTTAAAAATTATGGTAATTCCCATGTAATCACAATGTAAATAATGGAAAAGTTCAGTGGCAAACCTTTTCTGTGGTCTAACTTCATGAATTAATTAAAACGTGATAATTTCAAAGATAAATGTATTAGGAAAAAAGAGAGGTCAGTAGAGGTTGAGATACCACCTGAATTGTTGTCTGTAGTATTATGCTATTATTAATGTGTATAACATATAAACTATTGTGTTATCCTACCTTTTAAATTCATTATTAAGCAAGATGTGTAACTTGTGGTGTAAACTATTTGTATAGGAACAGATTGAAATTTCCTATTGTCTCTCTGCCCTTGAATACCTTTAGCCATGGTACTGATGTACTGATACGTTCTCTAGGTAATTCACATTCCACCAGTTTTGAAGTACAGAATTGTTATTTGCTATTTTTGTCAGATATGAAGTTTACTATTATACAATCTGCAAATTATGACAAATCTCTCAAAAAATTTGAGAAATGAAACATTCTGGTTAAATTTAGCACAGACTAGTATGATTGCTATATAATAAGTGAATAGCCAATTAAAATGAATATTAATAAAAATGTTTACATATCCTGTTTCTTCAATTTTCAAGTTCCTAGTAGACAGTGATTATGTCGTTGTAATTAACTTGTTAGGAAATGTTCTAGCAGATGACAGGATCACAGTAATCCCTGATCTACCATGCTGGTAATTATTCAAAGTTGGCTGTCTCAAACTAGAAATGTCACAAAAAGTTTCCATTTTTTTTAATCTACCTCTTTTATTGGCATACATTCTATTTATATCAGTAACATCTACAGAATGTTTATTGTATGTTACAGAAATGGCGATTCAAAACATTTAAAAAGCAAAGATTACATACTTTATTATAGTTGAGTCTCATTATTCACCGTAGTTATGCACTGAATTGATTACTGCTGACCTGTTGCACTAGGGGAAATAGTTTGGTTCCTGTGAGCCTCTAGTCACAACATTTTTATAAACCAAAGTGCCATTTGCATTAGATGGGTTCATTTACCAATGTCCTTGTAAAACAAGCCAATTTCTTCCACATAACCCATTCCCTCTGTAACCTTTAGCAAATATTAAAAAATTTCTTTTGCAGCCTCCTGATCTGCAGAAACTGCCTTGCCTTCAAGTTTAATGGTTTCATGCCATACCACCTTTTGAACATGAGACAGCCAGCACTAGCCAAGAAGGGTTTAACATTTTCCTGACCCTGTGTAAAGAGATCATGAATTTCTTTGGCTTTCAGCTTTACAACCTTGCTGTTCACCACACTTGCTGTTTAATTGATCATCATCCCATGAATGCACAAAGTTAGCCACTTTTCTGTAACTTCATCACATGCTATAGATGTTACCGTAGCACTTTTGGGAATGGCCTCATACACAGATAGCGCATTTTCTTTTCATTTTTCTGGATGTATCATATTGTTGAATCATTGACATTGAACTCAAGGCCAGCAGCACTGTAATTCATACCTGAACTAAAGCTCATCTAATACATACATATGTGTGGTGTTACAGTGTTACAGTGTCTCTGTAAGGCACACCACAGCCTTCTTGCACTTAGGAACACTAGCACGTCAGCATTACACTTGGGGGCCACCAGAAACAGCAAAATCACAACAAAAAGCACAAAAAAGCAAAAAACCTGGCGTCATAGATCTCGAGACGGACGCCTGTTATTACAGCATGAGAACTGAAACGAGAAGGCAGAGCATGGTCGCGGGGGTCCCAGCTGGGAGCGTGCCTGCTGGTGACTCAGTTGTCAGCTGCTCCATGCATTTCCGTGGTCATATGATGTCAGAACCCCATAAGGATTGATTTTGGGATTACAAATAATTTTAGCAAGTAGGAACATTTGCAAATACATAATCTGCAAATAATGAGAATCGATGTAGATAAAATAGCTACAGCTTTTCTATATGAGGATTTTATATCTTTTTAATAGATACAAAGATTTTAATAGATATAAAGATAAAAACATTTTCACATCTTTTAATATCTCATTTTATTAAAAAGTCAATTTTGTACTGAAATTTCATGGCTACAAATGAAATATAAGAAAATTTCTCTTATTTTGTCTCCCATCCAAGTACTAACCAGGCCCAATCCTGCTTAGCTTCCAAGATCAGATGAGATCAGGCATGTTCAGGGTGATATGACCGTATTTTGTATTCTATTAGTTGGACATCTTTTTTTTCCATGTAATTTTATCTCTGTTTCCAACCTAGGCAGTAGTGGCTTAGTATATAATACGTTTTTGGTGTATATGACTTTAAAAGAAGAATCAGTGTTTGGCTTTTGGCTTTGGCTTCCCCCCCCCCCCCACAAAGCATCTCATATGGTTAAAAAGAAAGTGAGATTTTTATGCTGAAAAACGTACTTTTTTGGTATGTAGCTTTAAAATTTTATGTTGAGAAAAGTGTATGCAAAATCTTGAAGGAGAAGATGGACAAATTTGACTACATACAATTTAAAAATGAAAAAACCTGTTGTTAACAAAGAAGGGAACTGGAACTATATTGGCAACATAGATGATAACCCAAAGGATAATACTCTTATGGTATATAAAGAATTTTTAGCTGGGTATGGTGGCCCACACCTGTAATCCCAGCACTTTGGGAGACCAAAGCAGGAGGATATCTTGAGGCCAGGAGTTTGAGACCAGCCTGGGCAATATAGCGAGACCCCATCTCTACCAAAACAGCAACAACAATGAGAAACAGAAAAAGGAATTTTGAAGAATCATTAAGAAAATAGCAAACAATACAGTGGGAACGCAAGTGGTACTTTTCTAAAGAAGAACTACAAACAAAAAAAAAGGTTTTGCTTGAAATGATGTTTGGCTTCACTAGTAATTTTTTAAAAAGCAAATTAAGACATGGTATGATTTTTGCACTTTTGGTTTTGGCCAAGATTAAACCAAGACCAAAAATCTAAAAGGATTACCTATTAGCCATAATATTTATAATTTAAAAACTCATGCCCTTATTCAGAGGGGAGCTTCCACCCTCTTTTACCGTAACCAAAGAGGTCTCTTTGGGAGACTGGCTGTCATCATGGTGAGGTATTGACGTTTCGGTGTACAAGAGACTTAAACCAGTTCTGAAAGGACAAGGGAATCCTTTGAGAAACCTATATACAGTTACTGGGCCGTCGAGTGGCAAACCTTGAGGGAGGATATAGAAAACAACAAATTTCAAGCACAGGAGTGCAAAAGCCTGACCATTTAATTTACAGCAGGGATTTTTCAAGTCTGGTGGACTTTACCCTGCAGGGGCTATTTGGCTCTGTCTGGAGACAATTTTGATCATCATGCCTTGGAGGATACTATAGGCATCAACTAGGTAAAGGCCAGGGAAGCCACTGAGCATATGATGCACAGGATGGCCTCACAACCAGGAGCCACTGGCCTCAGATGGCTCCAGGGTTGAGAGAACCTGCCGCAGAGAGAAGCGGCCCCTGTGCACCTGAGTCGATTTTTCTGTATTGTTGCATATGATGACCTTGGGGAGTTAGAAAACATGTTTGTTTATACTCTGTTTAAGCAGATATGGGCATTTCAAATATACGTTACAGTTGCAGTCACATCTTAAGAAATTTTTAATGCTTAAAGAAATCACTTACTTGGAAAAGTTATAGAATGTATCTTTAAATTAAATCAAACTTTACTGTGTTTTGGTGTTTTACTTACACAAAGCACATAACTAAAACTTACGGATGGTAGATCCTTTTCCCTCTGTTCATGTGATTAATTTCTTAGCATAAATATGCTGCATGCTTTAAAGTTCTAATCACAAAGATATTATATACTTTAGTTTAAAGGCCCTTATTAAGTAAAAACAAAACAAAATAACTAGTTCCCTAACCTTCAGATAATGTGAGAACCATCAATTTGGAAGTAAACTAGTGGAATATATTCACTTGAGAAGTAACATATTTGTGGAGTGGAAAATTTCAGATCGTTTGGTCTGAGTTTTCATACATATCCGGGTCATGATTCCAAATACTTATTTAATAAAAACACAGAAAAAGAGCTACGTTAAAAATACAAACAAAAAATACTTTGTATTACTTACCTATTTTCAGTGATCTAGGCACAGATCTCCTTACTGGTATTTGAGGACTGGCAGTATAGGCTCTCTTACATTCTTTGATATTTCTGATGGCAGACAAGAGGGTATTAGAAAGAGTCAAGTTTGTTTTTTTAACTGAATTTTACAGTGAACACTTGTTATTTTTATTGATAAATTACTGTGTACCATAGTGAACTTTTGATGCCTAGGACTTGGCAATTTCAGGAAAATAATTTAGATTTAAAATATGGTAAAATGTTAAGTTGTACCATAAAAGGTTTGTATTATTCTCTCTAGTATATTTGAAAATTTCCATAATAGCTTTTTTTATTTTTGTTTTTGGAGACAGAGTCTTGCTCTTGCAATTCTCCTGCCTCAGCCTCCCAAGTAGCTGGGATTATAGGTGCATGCCACCACACTTGGCTAATTTTTGTATTTTTTGTAGAGACAGGTTGTCACCATGTTGTCCAGGCTGGTCTCAAACCCCTGACCTCAAGTGATCCACCTGCCTCAGCCTCCCAAAGTGCTGGGATGACAGGCATGAGCCTTTGTGCCTGGCATAATTAGCTATTTTTAAAAGTTAATAATTAACAGTAATGAAAATGAAAGCACACATAAGCTACTTTCCTAGAGGGTAGGGGAGGCCTCAAGGAAAGGAAGGGCAAAAATCAGGAATCCTGGTTTGGAAATTCTTTATAATTCTGTGTAAGTTCATAATTTTAATAGACACCATAAAAATAGTCCTCTGCTGACTCCTCACTTGAACAAAGTAACAGGTAAATTGGCTCCAGTGACTTTTTTAAAAAGTATACAAATCAGTGATTTCTAGTGCATTTACAAGGTATTGTAGCCATTACCACCGTCTAATTCCAGAGCATTTTCACCACTCCAAAAAGAAACCCCAGACCCAATAGCAGTCATTTCCCATTTTCTTTCACCACATCCCCTGGCACCTACCAGTCGTTCTGTAGATTTGTCTGTTCTGGATGTCTCATATAAACAAAAATCATATAATATGTGGCCTTTTGTTTCTGGCTTCTTTCACTTAGCAGAATGTTTTCAAGGTTCATCCATGTTGTAGCATGTGTCAGTATCTTACTCCTTTTTCTGGCCAAATAACATTTCATTGTATGAATAATATTCCGTTGGATATAACACATTTTGTTTCATTTTGTTTATCCATTTATCAGTTGATGGACATTTGGGTTTTTTTCCACTTTTAGGCTAATGTCAGTAATACTGCTGTGAATGTACATGTACATGTTTTTTGTGTGGATGTATGTTTTCAGTTCTTTTGCGTATATGTTTAGGAGTGGAATTGCTAGGTCATTTGGGAACTCTATGTTTTCTTTTTGAGGACCTGCCATACTGTTTTTGAAAGCAGCTGCACCATTTTACATTACCAGCAGCAATGTATGAGAACACTGGTTTCTATTATTGCACCAGTTTCTATTATTCTGTTATTCCTTTTCTTCTTCTTTTTTTTTGAGACAAGGTCTCGCTGTGTCACCCAGGTTGGAGGACAGTGGTGAGATCTTGGCTCACTGCAGCCTTAGCTCCTGGACTCAAGTGATCCTCTGACTTCAGCCTCCTGAGTAGCTGGAACTATAGGTGTTTGCCACCATGCCCAGCTAATTTTTGTTTTTTTGTAGAGACAGGGTTTCGCCATGTTGGCCAGGCTGGTTCTGAACTCCTGGGCTCAAGTCATCTGCCCTCTTTGGCCTCCTAAAGTGCTGCCATTACAGGCATGAGCCACCGCACCCAGCCTATTGTATGATTTCTTGATTGAAGCCATCCTCGTGGTTATGAACTGGCATTTCATTGTGATTTTGATATGCATTTCTCTAATGACTAATGTTAAGCATCTTTTTATGTACTTACTGGCCATTTACGTATCTTTTTTAGAGAAACATCTGTTCAGATCCTTTATCCATGTTTTACTTGGGTTATTTGTATTTCTATTGTTGTAATAATTTTTGTATATTTTGAATAGAACCTCTTTATCAAATATATGATTTGCACGTTTTTAAAAATTTTTTTAAATTTCTTTTACATTATATGGTTGTCTTTTCACTTAATGGTGTTCTTTGAAACACAAAACTTTTTAATGTTGATGAAATCCACTTTATTTTTTCTTTAGTTGCATTTTGACATGATCCCTCTTATTTTTTTTTTTTTCAGTAGGTGATTGTACTCCACTGTATGGATGCCCCATACCGTATTCAACCAGTTCCTTATTGATTTACTATTACAGATAGGGCTATGATAAATGACTTTATATATACATCATTTTGTGATTTTTGCCAGTGAGATTGGTGGGTCAAAGAGTAAATGCATATGTAACTTTGGTGATTATTGCCATATTCCTCTCTATAAAGACTGACATTTTGTGTTCCCGCCAGTAGTGTATGAGAATGCCTACCTCCCTGCAGCCTGTAAAGCAGAGTACATTGCCAGGCTTTTAGAGTTTTGCTAGTCTAATATGTAGAAATGATATATTAAATGTAATCTAAAAATTGCTCTTCTCTAATAATGAGATAAATTAAGCATCTTTCAATGAATGTGTAGGCCTTTTGCGTTACTTTTTGTGTTTTCTGTTTATCCGTATCTTGTGCTCATTTTTTTTCTATTGGATTTTGGGGTGTATTCCAAGATTTTAGAGGTTCTTTACATATTAGGGATATTAGCCCTGAATTTATAAGTTGCAAATATTTCTTACACTGTTGCCTATTCAGTTTGTCACTTGTATTTTTACTTTGTGTGTGGTGTATTTGGGATGTGCAAAGGGTTTAATTTTGCTTGTTTTTGGGTTTTGTGTGTGTTTGCTTGTTTGTTTCTACTCTTTGATTTTAAAGGAATTTATTCATATTTCCATCTAATACTTGATAGTTTTGATTTTCTGACTTTTGATTGTATTTTTCATTCATTCTTTTGAGTTTTCTGAATATATAGTCACATCATCGGTGCCATCTGCAAATAGAAGATGCTTTACCTTTTTCCAGTTCTGATTCCTCTGATTGCCTTCTCATGTGTTTGCATTGGTAAATACCCTCAAAGCAGTATGTAATAAGAAGGGATATAGTGAGGATCCTTAACTGTTTCTTTATTTTAACACAAAATCTTCTAATGTTTCTCCATTAAGTAAGATGATAGCTTTGAAGCTAATATGTATACAGGCATACCTTGGATATACTGTGGGTTTGGTTCCAGACCACCACAACAAAGTGAGTATCACAACAAAGTGAGTTACACACATTTTTTGGCTTCCCAATGTGGATAAAAGTTATGTTTACACTATACCATAGTCTGTTAAGTGTGCAACAATGGTATGTCTAACAAGACAAATGTACAGACCTTAATTAAAAAATACTTTATTGCTAAAAATGCTAACAATCATCTGAGCCTTCAGGGAATTGTGGTCTTTTTGCTGGTGGAGGGTCTTGCCTTGATGTTGGTGGCTACTGGCTGATTAGGTGGTGGCTGCTGGAGGTTGGGATGTCTGTGGCAGTTCCTTAAAATAAGGACAGCAGTGAAGTTTGCCCCATCGATTGGCTGTTTCTTTCATGAAAGATTTCTCTGTCTTTGTAACGCTGTTTGATAGCATTTACCCACAGTGGAACCTCTTTCAAAATTGGAGTCACTCCTCTCCAACCCTGCTGCTGCTTTATCCACTAAATTTATGGAATTTCTGAAACCTTTGTTGTCATTTCAGCAATGTTCACAACATCTTCATCAGGATTAGGTTCTATCTCAAGGAACTATTTTCTTTGCTTATCCATAAGAAGCAACTTCTCATTCATTAAAGTTTTTCCTGAGATTATAGCAATTCAGTTATATCTTCAGGCTCGACTTCTAATTCTAGGTCTCTTCCCATTTCCACCACATCCGGAGTTAACATGCCCAGATCTATCAGAGGAATCACTGTATCAGCTTTAGATTTAGGAAACGTATTCTTTAATAAGACTTGAAAGTTGAAATTACTTATTTTTTTTTTTTTTTTTGAGACTGGGTTGTGCTCTGTCATCTGGGCTGGAGTGCAGTGGCACAAACAGGGCTCCCTGCAGCCTTGAACTCCTGAGCTCAAGTGATCCTCCTGCCTCAGCCTCCCAAAGTGCTGGGATTATAGGTGTGAGCCACTGTGCCCAGCTGAAATTAATTCTTGATCAGTGGGCTGCAGAAGGGAGGTCGTGTTAACCACATGGAAATAACACTCATCTCCCTGTACATCTCCATCAGAGCTCTTGGGTGACCAGGTAGATTGCCAGTGAGCAGTGATATTTTGAAAGAAATCTATTCTTCTGAGCAGTGGGATTAAAATATTCTGTAAACCATTCTGTAAACAGACATGCTGTCATCTAGGCTTTGCTCCATCTACACAACATGGGCAGAGTCGATGTGGCATAATTCTTAAGGGCCCTAGGATTTTCAGAATGTAAATGAGCGTTGGCTTCAAGTTAACGTCACCAGCTGCATTAAGAGTCAGCCTGTTCTTTTGATGATTTGAACCCAGGCATCATCACCTCTCCGGCTGTGAAAGTCCTAGATGGCATTTCTTCCGACGTGAGACTATTTTGTCTTCATTGAAAATCTGTTGTTTAGTGTAGCCACCTTAATCAGTTATCTCAGCTAGATCTTCTGGATGACTTGCTGTTTCCTCCTGTACTTTTATGAGACAGCTTCTTTCCTCATGAATGACCTCATGAATCTACCTCTGCTAACTTCACACTTTTCTTCTGCAGCTTCCTCACCTCTCTCAGCCTTCAGAGAACTGAAGAGAGTTTGGGTCCTTGTTCTGGATTCAGTTTTGGCTTAAGGGAATATTGTGGCTGATCTGGTGTTCTATTCAGACCACTAAAATATTTTCCAAAGCAGTAATAAGGCTGTTTTGCTTTCTTATCATTCATGTGTTCACTGAAAGAGCGCTTTTGATTTCCTTCAAGAACTTTTCCTTTACATTCGCTGCTGGGATAGCTATTTGGCTTAAGAGGCCCAGCTTTCAGCCTGTCTTGGCTTTCGACATGCCTTGCTCACTAAGCTTAATCATTTTTAGTTTTTGACTTAAAGTGAGAGAGATGTGACTCTTCGTTCACTTGAACACTGTGAGGCAATTGTAGGGCTATTAGTCCACCTGATTTCATTATTGTGTCTCAAGCAGGCCCGAGCAGAGGGAGAAAGATGGGAGAAGGAGCAGTTGGTGGGGCAGTCAGAACACACGCGTTTAGTAGGTTCACTGTCTTACATAGGTGTAGTTTGTGGTACCCAAAATAATTAGTGACAGCAAAGATCACTGATCACAGATCACCGTAACACATACAATAACGATAATGGAAAAGTCTGAAATATTGTGACACTTAACAAAATGTTGTCCAGAGACGTGAACTGGGCCCACGCTGTCGGATAAAGGGCAGTAGACTTGCTTGACTCAAGGCTGCCACATCAGATTTTTTTTTTTGAAAAAAAGCAATACTTGAGCACAATAAAGCAACTTGTAAACCAATGAGGTTTGCCTGAATGTTAAAGCGGTATCCCTCAGTTCTTCGTTTGAGGGTTTTTTATATGAATGAATGTTGAATTTTGTCAAGTGCTTTTTCAGTATCTCTAGAGGTGATCATATTCTTCTTAGTTCTTCTGATACCATTTATTATATTAATGTATTTCCTAATATTGAACCATCATTGCATTCCTGTAATGATACATTAAAAACGGTATTTTGATTGTGTTTACCAAAATTTATTTAAGATTTTTGCATGGACATTAATACATTTGTTTGTAGCGTAAATTTATATGTTTATTGGTATATGTATGTGTCGAGTCCGAGGCAGTTGCTCAGTTTCATGTTTGTTCCCGGCAGCCCCTTTTCTAAGCCTGTCCTGCGCTTGTTCTAACAGTGACTGGACTTTTTTACAGGTCTGCTATAAAGCTCTTGGTTTGGGAATTCCCGTTCCATCCCTTCTTCCTGTGTTGAGTCCTGTTTCCCGGACGAGGCAAGATTGCAGGTTTTTCTTCCTCCTGATTTATTTATTCATATTCGTAGCTTCCTGAGAAAAGGCACATACATTTTTTGAATATCTACGTGACTGAAGTGTCTTTAGTTGGCCTTCACTCGTTGATCATTTAGAGGGATTAGACATTTAGGTTGAAAATAATTTTTCTAAAGAATTTAGAAGGCATTCATCTATCATTTTCTAGTTTCCATGTTGATACCAAGAAATCTGATAACATTTTGTTTTATGACCTCTCCCCATCACCCATCACTGCCTGGGAAGCAACTCTCAGTGTTTTGATATTCTAAGCTGATGTGCTTTGGCCTTCCTTCCATTCATATGTTGGACAGTTGATGGGCCCTTTCTGTTTGCAAATGGCTGTTTTTCAGTGCTAGAAACTCTACTTGAATAATTTTTTCCTTCCATTTTATTATTCAGATATGATATCATGTATTTTTCTTGTCTCCTATTGTGCATTCCTTATTTTTTTGTTCTACTTTTTGGGAGATTGCTTCAACTATTTTCTAACCCTTTAACTGAATTTGTTATTCCTCATATTTTAAATTTTCCTGAATATTCCTACTTATAGTATCTTATTTATGGTTTATAGATAAAATTCTGTTTCTAACTCTTTCATATTAATTACATATATTTAAAAAATCTTTACTGTTTCTGCATTTTCTGTTTTTAATTCCTCCTTCTCCCCCAACCCTTACCCTCTTCTGTTTGTCTGATGTGGCCTCTTTCTTTATTGAGAAGCTAGTCTCAGATACCTGGTTATCCGTGGCTGTCTGTTCACATTTAAGGGTGAGACACTGGAAAGCTGGTGTGAACAGTTGTCTTGGACTCAACACATACCTGTACCTATTCTGTGTGAGTTGGCTTTACTGTTGGGATGTCAGGTGGCCAGGTGGCTTTTTCTTTAGATACCTTCAAATGTCAGTGTCTAAAGAGTCTTTCTCTGGGAACATTTAATTTCTCCAGAAAGGTATTGTTTGGTTTCTTGCCTGAGCCTGAGATCTGGAATTTGGCTGTAGAAAGGGAATGCCAACTATTTTTGATTGATTATGTAGCGTTTTGCTTAACACCGTGTTCCCCTCACACCCTACTCCAGCTTAAAATCCCTTCAGTTGCTGTGTATTGCTGTCATATTGCAGTCCAAGCTACTTATTGTCAGCTTTGCATTCTGCATGATTTAATCTCAGTATGGCTCTCTTCTGCTTTTCATAGTTCTGTTTACCACATTCCACTGTCCTTTCTGCTTCAAACATACTGAGTTCTTTCTCACTTAACAGCTTTGCATGTGCTTCCCCTTTGTAAGGCTAGCTCTCTTTCACTATTTAAGTCTTTCCTCATGTATAATCTCCTTGACTTCCTAGGATAGGCAGGGTTGGTTAGGTTATGCTGTGATACCAAGCGACCTCAAAATCTCAGTAGTTTAAAACAGTGATTGTTGCTCATAATATATGTCCATCACAGATGAGCTGGGAGTTCTGCTGTCATTTGTCCTCATTCTAGTATGTAGGCTGACAGAGCAGCCACCAGTTTCGGAATGGTATAAAGAAAAAGAAAGCATAGCAAATCATAGTGAGCTTTCTTACATCATCCGTTGTACAAGTGGTATAAATCCCTTTTACTCAGATTCTGTTTGTCACATCCACACATGGCCTCGCCTAATTTCAGTGTGGTGGGGAAGTGCATTGTCCTAATTAACAGTGCATTTCGATTTAACTAGAAATTGGAGTATGACTTTCTCGAGAAGAAAAAAGGAAGGATAGTGTGTGTGTGCTGGGGAGGTATATGTGAAAGAGATTAATTGACTTAAGTAGGAAGATAATTACATAAGGGTAGGGTTTGTAAATACAGAGGTAAGACCCAAAAAAGAAAACTAAAATAGTTGACAGTGATTGCCTTACGGTGGCAGGAAGAGGGGGTAGGGGGTTTGGGATTATTTGATTTTTGAAAAATCATGTGTATATAGTATTTTAATTAAAATAATAAAATTTAAATAATCCTCGACCTTCATGTGACCTCTCATCTGTCTCTTTCCAGCTACTGTTCCATCTACCTCCTTGACTTTTTTCAGGCATTCTTCTGGAAGGAGCTCTCTTCTCTATTTCAGTTTCTTCACCTGCCACTTCTTAGCCCACTCCTATCCGGTTGGGGTGCCATTATTTCACTAAGACAGCTCTTGCTGAAGTCATCAGTGACCAACATATTGCTAAATCTAGTGGATATTTTCAGTTCTTTCTGCTTTTTGACATCCTAGCATTATTCTGTACTTTCTGAAATCTTTTTTTTTTTTTTTTTTTTTTTGAGACGGAGTCTTGCTCTGTCGCCCAGGCTGGAGTGCAGTGGCCGGATCTCAGCTCACTGCAAGCTCCGCCTCCCGGGTTTACGCCATTCTCCTGCCTCAGCCTCCTGAGTAGCTGGGACTACAGGCGCCCGCCACCTCACCCGGCTAGTTTTTTGTATTTTTAGTAGAGACGGGGTTTCACCGTGTTAGCCAGGATGGTCTCGATCTCCTGACCTCATGATCCGCCCGTCTCGGCCTCCCAAAGTGCTGGGATTACAGGCTTGAGCCACCGCGCCTGGCCTTTTCTGAAATCTTGCCTTCACCAGACTTCTGTAAGACAACTCTCCTAGATTGGCTCTTAGTTCTTAGGGGCCTAGGTCGCTTTCTACCATATTCTTTCCTGGGGCAGTCTAATCTACATTGATGGTTTCCGTTACCATGCTTAGGTGCCTCACAGATCTTCAGCATATATTCTCAGCTCACTAGCTCTATCTCCACATACCTACTTAACATCTCCCTTAGATGTCTAAAAGACGCCTGAACTTAGTCTGCCTAAAACCAAACTCAGCACACACATAGGTATACCACTGCCTTCTGCAAACTTAGTCTCCATCCCAGATTTCTTATCTCAATTGAAAACACCCCAATGTAACACCCTGTGAAAACCGGAAATCTAAGCATTATCCTTGACACTCACCTCTCCCTTATTCCCAGTCCAAAATTAAGTTGTGATATCTTTTCCTCATTCTATACCCTGTAGCCAGAGGTAACTTAAAAAACCCATTATTTTCTGAAGCTCCCATTGGTCTTGCATTCTTTTTGCAGCTTTTCCTCAATTACTACTCTCCTCTTCCTCATTTCAAAACTTACTCCAAAGCTACAGTAATCAAAACAATGTGGTATTGGAATAATATAGATATGTAGTCTAGTAATAATATAGATTTATAGTCTAGTGGAATAGAATTTAGAGTTCAGAAATAAACCCATACATCTATGGCTGTTGATTTCTGACAAGGATGCTAAGTCCACTCAGTTGGGAAAGAATAGTCTCATCAACAGATGGTGCCAAGATAACTGGATTTCCACATGTACAGAATGAAATTGGACCCCCTACCTCACATCACATATAAAAATTAACTCCAGATGGGTCAGTAACCTAAATATAAAAGCCAGAACCCTAAAACTTTTCAAAGAAAACAGTTTAATCTTCATGACCTTTGATTTTGCAGTGGATTCTTAGGTATGACACTAAAAGCATGAGCAACAGAAGAAAAAATAGTTGTTATATTTTATCAAAATTTGAAAGTTTTATGCATTAAAGGACCTTATCAAGAAAGTGTAAAGACAGTCTACAGAAGGGAAGAATGTTTGCAAAGCTTGTATCTGTTCCTGGATTGGTATCTAGAATATTTAAAAAACACCTACAGCTCAACAGCAACAAAAAGACAGCCCAATTAAAAATGGGCAAAGGACGTGAATAGACGTTCCTCCAGACTTATATACATATCCAGTAAATACATGAAAAGGTGTTCAACATCATTAGTCCTTAGAAAAATTCAGGTCAAACCCACAATGAGGTAATTACATTTACTTAGATGGCTATGATTTTTTTAAAGTGAAAAATGGGAAATAATAAGTGTTGGTAATAATGTGGAGAAATTGGAACACTTGTACATTGCTATCGGGATTGTAAAATGGTGCAGCTGCTTGTAAAAAGAGTTTACTAATTCCTCAAAAGGTTAAATATAGAATTTATTACATGATCTGGCAATTCCACTTCTGGGTATATGTTCCAAGGAGTTGAAGGCAGACCCAAGCAGATACTTGTATGCCAGTGTTCACTGCAGTCTCATTCACAACGTTTTTCAAAAGGTGGAAACCACCCAAGTGTCCATCAACAGATGAGCAGATAAACAAATTGTAATTTATCCATATGGTGGAATATTCTTCAGCCGTAAGAAGAAATAAAGTACTGGCACGTGCAAGAAAGTGATGAACCTAGAAAACACACTAATTGAAATAAGACAGACACAAAAGGACAAATACTGTATGATTCCACTCATGAAATGTCTAGGCATATTAATAGATATAGAAAGTGGATTTGAGGATGTCAGGGGCTTGGAAGAGCAGAGAATGGGGAATTATTACTTAATGGTCTGTAGTTTGGGGCGATAAAAAGTTTTAGAAATAGGTAATGGTGATGGTTGCAAAACACTGAGAATGTACGGTAATTAGTGCTGCCAGACTGTGTACTCAAAAATGGTTAAGATGGCAAATCCTATATTAATATATATTTTGCTACAGTTTTAAAAATAATATAATGTTCCAAAAACCACTGAATTGTACACTTCACATGGGTGAATTGTATGTGAATTATACCTCAATAAAGCTTTATAAAAAATAAAAAGGGTAACAATTTTCTCACCCACCATTTTGTTTTGTAGACTGTTTTGTCAAACTGAAAAGTCCTGAAATATCCTTTTGCATTTACTAGTATAACTAAAAAGGTAATTAAAACATTTTTTAAAAAGTGAATAAAGGGTTCACAATGACCTGTTTTGCTATCAGGAACCTTGATCAATGTGTTGCATAGCAATATTTCCCCATTCTTAATCTAATGTACTTTGATCCAAACAAACAGAAAGCTACCAGGAGATCCATTCTGAGGGCTCTGTATTGCCAGTTATCCATGTTCTGTGACTGCCACATGTGGAAAGTGTACAGCAGATTGTCTTGGGGCTCTTGGGGCAGTATTACTGATCTTTACTTAAGACCTGGTAGTTAACCATTTATTATTATAGACTAGATTTTTTTCTCTTCCTATTTTTTAAGTTTTTTTAATGTGGCAAAATACACATAACATAAAATTTATTATCTTTATCATTTTTAGGAGTACAATTTAGTGTATTTAAATGCATTTATAATGTGCAATTCTCACCATCATCCATCTCTGTGATTCTTTTTGTTTTGTGAAACTTAAACTCTATACCCATTAAACAATAACTCTTGATGCCCCCTGGCAACCAACAACTAATTTTTTAATATCTCAGGTTTGGCTGGGGAGAGTATTGAATCAGTAAGTATTTATTTAGCATCTATTTTATGGTAAAAGTTATTAGGGGCATGAAGAAGGTTTAAAATACGGGATGCTTTAAAAAACTGACAATACTGCTGGGCAGACAGTACTATATATGCAATAATTATATAGGAATCACAATGATAACATGGCATTTATTATAATTATACCTTGGATATATGTAGCTTATACATGCAAGTTATAATGATAATTGTGGGGCACCAATAAAAGACCAAACACTTT
The DNA here is from genome assembly GCF_000951045.1 of Mandrillus leucophaeus. Taxonomy (NCBI): domain Eukaryota; kingdom Metazoa; phylum Chordata; class Mammalia; order Primates; family Cercopithecidae; genus Mandrillus; species Mandrillus leucophaeus. Next base: position 161,805 of record NW_012104242.1, read on the forward strand.
AAAAAAAACTAATGCTAGGATTGATAAGAATTTAATATATAACGCCAGGCATGGTGGTATGTGTACCTGTGTCCTTCGGGAGGCTGAGGTAGGAGGGATTACTTGAGCGCAGGAGAATGGAGTCCAGCCTGGGCAACATAGTAAGACCCTGTCTCTTAAAGGAAAATTTAACGTATGATTAGGGAGGTATCACATTTTGTTGGAGAAGAGAAAAATCCTTCAGTGAATCACACTAGCTCAGTGGTTGCTTCTTCAGGGAAACACTCTGTATTTTCATTTAATGCCACATTCAAAAAGTAATTCCATGGTTTCCAGCCTGGCATGGAAGGAGCTCATGTAACCATGCTGTCCTAACCACAAGTAAAGAGCTGAACAAGCAATAATAATAATAATAATAATAAACAAAAAAACTCTTTTAGATCCATCAGGGAAGTGAAGCCATGGGGCATACTGCCGCACCGAAGATTGGAGACAGGCAGGTGGGTGTAAAGAATCACAGCTTAGCAGAGCAGAAACCCACAAGCAGAAACCTCTGTGGGGACCAGTGCCGGAGCAGGAGAGGCTGAACTGTAATGGATGGATCGCTAGATGCACAGCATGGACAACTCTGAGAGTTAGAAGCTTCAGAGGGGCCCAGTCATGGGGGACGGCTGCCACAGTGTTGAATTTTTACCTCCAGGAGCTTGACCTCACAGTGAATATTGGAGAAAAATCTCCTTGTGCTTCTTGCAGCGGGAGGGGGAAAGGGATCATTTTGTGATGTAAGAGCTTTCTGTTCTTAACAAAGCCTACCCTCAGGAGACATGGTTTTACCGAAGCCTAGCCTACCTGGGGGAAGGGAAATACCTAACTCCAGCCTACTGTAGCTTTCTACATGGGGAAAGGGAAATATACAACCTCAGCCCCCTCCAGTCATCCCGTCCCACCTAAGGGGGGAAACTGCAGCCCTGGTGAAGTTCAAAGTCCAGTGGCACAGGCTGTCGAAAGATTAAATCGTAGGGCTAAGAAGGCTTCCCTTCCCCACACCTTGCACTATGTTATTGAAGGCCTATTTAGCAAGGTTCCTTTTACCCAGTACATCACGTTCACCTTTCAGCAGAAAATTACAAGAGGTCTACTAAAGCAAAAACCAGCAGTGTGAAGAAACTGAACAAGCATTAGAACTAGAGTCAGATATGGCAGGAATGTTGGAATAATCAGACCACGGATTATTAAAAACTGTGATTAAAATGCTAAGAGTTTTAATGCCAAAAAATAGGCAACAAGAATAAATGGACGATACAAGCATAGAGATGGAAATTCTAAGAAGGAACCAAAAAGAAGTGCTAGAGATAAAAAACACTGTAACAAAACAAAAAAACCTGTGGTGGGCTTATCAGTAGACTGGACGTGACCAAGGAGAGAATCTCTGAATGTGAGGATGTGACAACTAGTAATCTTCAGAACTGAAAAGCAGAGAGAGACAAGTCTGGGAAAAAAGCAATTGAGAAAAGAATATTCAAGAACTGCAGGAAAGCTACAAAAGATGTAACATATGTATGATGGGAATACCAGAAGGGAAGAAGGAGAGAAAGGGACAGAAGAAATATTTGAGTCAAGAATGCTTGACAATTTCACCAGTATCAGACACACCAACCAAAGATCCAGAAAGTTCAGAAAACACCAAGCAGGCTAAATGCCAAAAATATTATACCTAAGCATACCATATTCAAATGTCAGGAAATTAAACTTGAAAGAAGCCAGAGGAATAAGCACTTTACCTGTAGAGGAGCACAGTTAAGAATTACATCTGACTTTTTTTCAGAAACCATGCAAGCAAGAGGAGTTGGAATGAAAGTGTTGAAAGAAAAAACCCCACCAGCCTAGGATTCTGTATCCAGTAAAACTATATCTTTCATAAAAAGTAAAAATACAGACTTTCTCAGACGAAATTAAGGAAATTTGTTGCCTTGTAATGTTAAAAGAAGTTCTTCAGAAAGAAGGCAAATTATTTCAGTTAGAAACCTGGATGTAGATGAGGAAAGGAAGATCATTCAAGAAGGAATAAGGAAAGATAAAATACATTTTTTTTCTTTCTACTAACAGATAATTTGTTCAAAACAATAATAGTAACTGTGTATTTGATTGTGTGTGTGTGCGCGCTTATGTGTAAGTAAAATGAATGACAGTTTAAGTGAAATGGCACAAGGGACTGGAGGGAAGAATTCAGAATATTTTGTTATTATAAGGTACTTGCACTGCCCATGAAGCAGTATAATGTAATTCGAGAGTGGACTTGGGTTAATTGTAATGTGTGTTGCAAACTCTGGGGAAACCACTACAAGTAGTAAAGCAAGAAGTATAATTGATGTGATAAGAAAGGAGAGAAAATTGAATTGCATAAAATGCTCAACTAAAACCACAAAAGGTAGGAAAAGTGTGGAAGACAGAAATAAGAGTAACAAAGTCAAACAATAGAACATAGTGACAAACATGGCAGATATTAATCTAATTATATTAATAATCACTTGAAATATGGCCTAAACACAGCCATTAAAAGAGAGATTGTGAGAGTGGATCAGAACACTCGACCCAACAATATCTTGACTGCCAGAAATGCACTTTAAATACACAGATTGAAGAGATAAAGAATATAGCATGGTAACACTAATGAAAAGAAAATCAGAATAGCTGTATCAGTTTCAGACAAAGGACTTCAGAGGCAGGGAAGTTATCAGGGATAAAGGTGGGCAGTATATAATGATAAAGGAGTCAATACTCTAAGAAGGCATAACAGTGCCTAATGTGTATGCACCTAACAACCGAGCATCAGAATATGTGAGGCAAAAACTGATAGAACTCCTAGGAGAAATAAATGAATCCACTACTATAGTTGGAGATATCAATACCCCTCTAGCAAAAATAGACTGATCTAGCAGGCAGAAGGTTGGTAAGGACATAGTTGAACTCAAAAACATCAATCAACTGGATATAATTGACATCTATAGATTACATTATTCAATAACAGCAAATCACACTATTCAATCACAGCAAATCACACATTCTTCTGAAGGTCACACAGAACATTCACCAACATAGACCATGTTCGATGCCATAAAACAGACCTTAATAAACTTAAAATAATAGAAATAGTATATCTGCTGTCAGACCACAATGGAATGAAGAGTGAAATTAATAACAGAAAGATAGCTGGAAAATCCCCAAATATATTGAGATGAAATGCACACTTCTGAATAACAGGGCTCAAATAATAAATCTTGAGGAACTTTTAAGTATTTGGAACTAAGTGAGAACAAAAATGGTTTATCAAAATCAGGTGATCTTACCAATAGATACAGAAAGAGGATTTGACAAAACCCAACATTCTTTCATAAAACCTCCCAAGAAACTAGGAATGAAAAGGAGCTTCCTTGACTTGTTAAAGAGTATCTACACAAACCCTACAACTAACATCATACTTAATGGTAAGGAACTTGAAGCTTTTCCATTAAGATCAGGAACAAGGCAAGAATGTCCCCTCACCACTGCCTTTCAACGTCATATGGGACGTCCTAGTTGTCTTACTCTATTCCTGCTGCTATAACAAAACACCACAGACTGGGTAATTTATAAATCACAGAAGTTTATTTCTCACAGTTCTGCATGCTGGGAAGTCCAGGATCAAAGCACTGGCAGATTCGTGTCTCGTAAGGGTTGCTCTGTTTCCAGGATGATACTTTATTGCTGTGTCCTCACATGGCAGAAGAGATGGAATGGCCAGGCAGGTCTCTGAAGCCTCTTTTTTAAGGGCATTAATCCCATTCATGAGGGCAGAGCCCCCAGGGCCCAATCACCTCCCAGCCTCTCCACATCTGAATGCCGTCACCTTGGGGTTTAATTTCCCACATAAATTTTGGATAAACAAAAACATTCAAACTGCGGTACTAGCTAATGCAATAAGATAATAAACAGAAATAAGAAGCAAATAGATTGGGAAGGAAGAAATAAAACTGTCTTTGTTGGCAGATGACATGATCATTTATATAGCAAATCCAAAAGAATTAACAAAAAACTCCTGGAACTACTAAGTGGTTGTAGCCAGGTTGCAAGATACAAGGGTAATATACAAAAATCCATCACTTTCCTATTTATCAGCAATGAACAAGTGTAATGTGAAATCGAAAGCGTATTATTTACATTAGTACCCCTGAAATGAAATGCTTAGGTAGAAATCTAATAAACTGTGAACAAGGTGTATATCAGGAAGACTGCAGAGCTCTGATAATAGATATAAAAGATTAAATAAATGATGCAATATTCCATGTTCATGGATAGGAAAACAATATTGTCAAGATGTCTCTTCTTCCCACTTTTATGTACAAATTCGTGTAGTCTCAATCAGAATACCAGCAAGTTATTTCATGGATATCAACAAATTGATTCTAAAGTTTATATGCAGAGATAAAATACCCAAAATAGTCATCGTAATATTGAAGGACAAAGTCTGAGGACTGATACTACCTGACGTTGACTTACTGTAAACTTCCGTGACCAAGACAATGTGGCATTGGTGACAGGACAGACAAATAGATGGATGGAACAGAATAGACAACCCAGAAATACATAAATACAGTCAGTTCAACTTTTACCAAGGAGCAGAGGCAATACCTTGAAGCAAAAAGCCCTTGAGGAAATGGTGCTGGAACAAATGGACATCCACTTTCAAAAAAAAAAAAAAAAAAGAAAAAGTTAAGAATCATCTAGGCACAGACCTTACATCCTTCACAAAAATTACCTGAAAAGGAATCGGGGACCTAAGTGTAAACTACAAAACTGTAAAACTCTCAGGCAATAGCATAGGAGGAAACCTAGATTACCTTTTGTGTGGTCACAATGTTTTCGGTACAACACTAAAGGCATGATCCATGAAGGAAAGAATTGATAAGCTGGACTTCCTTAAAATTTAGTACTTTTGTTCTGTGAAAGATAATGTCAAGAAAGCGAGATGACAGGCCACAGACTGGGAGAAAATAATTGCAAAAGACATATCTAATAAAGGACCATCAAACAAAACATAACAAAGAACATCTAACATTAAATAATAAGAAAATGGAAAACATGTTCTGGAAATGGGCAGAAGGGCAAAGGTGGGAGCATCACTTGAGGCCCGGAGTTGGAGACCAACCTGGGCAACGTAGAGTAATCCTGCCTCTCCAAAACATTAAAAAATAAAAAATGAGCAGGGCGTGGTGGTGCATGCCTGCAGTCCTAGCTACTCTAGAGTCTAAGGCAGGAGAATCACTTGCGCCCAGGAATTTGAGGGTATAGTGAGCTATGACTGCACGGCAGACTGGGTGACAGAGTGAGACCCTCTTTCAAAAATATATTTAAAAAATTTTTTTAAGGGCAGAAGACCTGGCTGGACATCTCACCAAAGAAATACGGATGACAAATAAACATATGAAAATATATTCAATATCATTAGGAAATTTTTAAAAATCAATAAGGTATCACCACACACTTATTAGAATGGCCCAGATCCAAAAGACTGACAATCCCAAATGTTGATGAGGATGTGGAACAACAGAAGTGCTCAGTCATTGCTGGTGGAAGTGCAAAATGGTCTGGTCACTTGGGAAGACAGTTTGGCAGTTTCTTACACAACTGAACATTTTCCAGCCATACGAACCAGCAGTTACACTCCTTAGTATTTACCCAAATGAATGGAAAACTTACGTGCACATAAAAACATGCACATGGATGTTTATAGCAGCTTTGTTTTGATTGCCAAAACTTAGAAGCAGCCTGTCCTCGAGTAGATGAATGGATGAACTGTGTTATATGCAGCCAGTGGAATATTATTCAGTACTAAAAAGTAACAGTCTATCAAGCCATAAAAAGCTATGGAGGAAACTTAACGCATATTACTAAGTGAAGGAAGCCAACCTGAAAAGGCTACATGTTGTTTGATTCCAACTCTGTGACATCCTGGAAAAGGCAACACTATGAAGACAGTAAAAAGACCAGTGGTTGCCGAGGGTTAGGGGAAGGAAGGGATGAATATGTGAAGCACAGATGATTTTTAAGTCAGTGAAACCTTTCTGTATGGGTAGTACAGTGGCACATACTTGTCATTCATACATTCGTCAAAACCCATGGAATGTGCACCACCAAGAGTGAGCCCTCATGTGTACTGTGGACTTTGGGTCGTAATGATACGTCAGTGTGGGTTTGTGGATTTTTAACAAACGTATTGCTCTGGCGTGGGATGTTGATAATAGGGGAGGCTGTGCATGTGTGGGGCCAGGGAGTATATGGAAACTCTGTATTTTCCATTCAATTTTGCTGCAAACTTAAAATTGCTCTAAAAAATAGTTTACTAATCATAATTTTAAAAAAGTAATTCTCCCCAGCACTTTCGGAGGCCTAGGTGGGCGGATCACCTGAGGTCAGGAATTCGAGACCCAGCCTGGCCAACATGGTGAAACCCCATCTCTACTGAAAATACAAAAATTCCCCAGGTGTGGTGGCACGTGCCTGTAATCCTAGCTTAGCTACACGGGAGGCTGAGGCAGGAGAATAACTGGAACCTGGGAGGTGGAGGTTGCAGTGAGCCGAAATCACACCATTGCACTCCAGCCTCGGTGACAAGAGCGAAACTCCGCCTCAAAAACTAAAAAATACAAATAAAAATCTACAAAATATAATTACATATTTTTCTGATTTGAGTGTAGAGGGACTTCTGATCACAAAAGCAATGATAAAAGAATACATAGCTAGATTTCAGTAAAATTTAATGTTTATTAAGAGGCAAAGAGGAAAGCATTTTATGGATGAACCTAATGTGAAAATTAATATATAACTGGGAAAATGGTATGAAGAGACAATGAAAAATAATTTGAAAGTGCTAATAGACTTTGGGAAAAAGTAATAATATTTGATGCAAATATTTGAAAACATTTTATGCAATGTACTGATAAAAAACCTGAACCTACCACCAGAAGTAAAAATCAGAACCTATTTGGTGTTTTGAATTCCCATACTGTGCTCCTCCATCTCTTTTCCCTGCCCCCTCAGCTGTTCTTGTTAACTATTGTGTTTATCATTTCCTTAAAGCAGTTTTCACAAATATATATATATCACCAAGCACCATCTTGTTTCATTTTGAATATTCCTAAGCTTTTTTCTGACATGATTTCTCCTTTATTCTCCCTTTTGCCCTCACCCGAGTTTGTGTAGAAGTAGTATGGATATAAAATGACACTTCTGTAGACTGTGGAGATTACAGTACATATGGATTTGTTGGGATGGAGAATATCAGTATCACCTAGGGGGTTATTAAAGTTACTCAGAAGTTTTTGCTATTTTTTATTTTTATTTTTTTTAACTACAGGCTTCTTGAGAATCATGGTCTACTTTTACCAAAAGGGGCCTGTTCCATTCCCCAAATGTGTTGGAGCAGAACAAAGATTGAAGACTGTATTAATGATCTCCACAGAGTCTTCTGATCTTTCTTTTTGATGTCTCAATCTTTGATAAAACATAAAGAAAGGTACACTCTGGGCTCTTGTTATTTACATAACAACTGAAAAATTGAATTTAATAATTTTATATTGAAGGGTTAGTATGTTCAAAACTGCTAGGCACGTTGAAAAACATGAGTTATAAAAATGAATAAGATGTATCTTGTCTTAGTTGAATTAAAACAATTCTTTTGAGGAATTCGTAAGTATTTGTACAAGCAATACATTTGTAAGAGATGTATAAACAAATTGCTATTAGAATACAAAGGACAATTGAGTTTTATTTGGTTTGATTCCAGGAGAAAAGGCTGGTCAGGGAAAATTGCATTAAAGTAAATCCTAGAAAGGACAGGGAAATTTTTAATAATTGGTAAGGGGCAGGGGAGAACATTCCAGGGAGAGAGAACTGCATAAACAAAGGGATGGAGGTGTGACGTTTGGGAGAGTAATTGGGAGCTGTGGGCAGTAATGCAATATGCACTCAGATAAGGATGGACTGTAAAATTTGGTTTGGCCATATCAACAAGGACCTTAAATAATCAGCTCTCTGTACCCAGGATTCCAAGACTTTCTTTTTACTGATGAACACCCAAAGTGCTGTTCTTTTCTTATATATCTAGTCACATCATTAGTCATGTTTACTGGATGAGAGGAGGATGTTTGTCCATTTTGCTTATTGCTGTATCCCTAGAACATAGGAGAGCACCTGGTGTGTAACAGGCATACACGAATTGTATGTTAAATGAGTGAATGAATTTAGATTTCATATGAAAGGATAATTTTATGGTTGCACTTTAAAGAGATCTTGCCTCCATAGGTCAAGTTGTTTTTGGTAGCTTTATAATATGCCTCAAACTTCATTGTGTTTCTCTCACTTGGATTTGTCTTTCCCTGGCATTGTTTGCAATGTTCTGCGTGGGCTCTTAATAACTAACGATCATCCTCCCTATAGTGCACCTGTATTACAAGGTATGTGTATGTTCTGTGACTTGATTCAGGTAGTTCTCAAATCTTTGATTTTTAACTTTACACCTGCTTTTCTGAAATGTAGCATTGCTTCATTCTTTAATCTTGATTTTAATCATTTCTAGGAATCTGTGACATCACTTTTAGGGTTTCTGCTACTTAGTCCCCACTATATTCTTCTGGTTATGTTATATAAATAGTTATATTTACTATTTATTATGATATTATTTAAAAATGTTAGCTTTGCTGTTAAATTTAACATTTTACATTTTTTTATAGTTCTGAATACATTATTCATATTCTTACATATCATAAATTGTGAAAAAAAATTTGCAAGTTGAATTGTTACCTATACCTATTTGTATTATTCTTCAATGTTTGCTCTAGAAATTATAATATACATCCTTAATTTATGATAGCCTCCCTTGAATTAACATAATACTACTTGCATAAAATGTAGGAGATTTATAATAATATATTTCTACTTACTCCCACTTCCCTTCCTGTGTGTTTTGGTTGTTATATATTTTATTTCTACGTGTGTTTAAGCCTAATGACACCTATCAATTATTTTTATCTTTGCTTTAAACTGCCAGTTATCTTTTAAAGAAATTAAGAAAGGGAAAAATTGGCTTTTACATTTTCCTGCACATATTTACCATTTTGCAGAGCTCCTCATCTCTTTGCTCAAATTTTACCTAAGTGAGAAGTAGTGTCTCCCTTGTCTGAATTTTTATAGTACATATTGTGGACCATTTATATGTCATATATGACCTTACAGTTAGTTCCATGTGTGTATGTCAAATTTCCTCTGCCAGTTTTAGAGTATTTTTTTGGCAAGGGTCGCTGTTTATACAGTTTCAACTACTTCATTGTGTCTAGCACAGTGCCTTATATAAAGTGGACACCTGTATATATTTTTAACTATATAGGAATAACTGAAACTTTGTTCATTTTTCTGAGTATTTGTATAATCTCACAGGATTGAGTTGTATTATTACAGTTCACCATTAGATGTCACTTTCTGACATATGGTAAATGCTTACCAATGAATTCCTTCCATTAAGGCATATCAAATTCTGAAAGTTGGTGCTCCAGTACAAGTGCACTTCAACAGAGAAATTTTTGTACATTTTAAAGTGATTACTGTCTAAAATGGAAGTGTTCCTAAGTTACAATTTTTGTATTTTAGTTATGTATAAAGTTATACAGAACCAACTGATATTCCTAAAGTTTTCTTTAGAACTTGAATACTGGTATTATTTTTGAATTATTTGCTCTGTGGAGCAGCTTGGAACTATTAGAAGTAATAGTGTGAGAATATTCAGGAATACCTTTAAATATGTTCAAAATGTATTCTGATGCTGGTGTAATTCTGAAAAACATCTTATTTTAGGAGCCTGACTGACCCAATTTTCTCAAGATAAGTTTTGGTAGCAACTATAGAGTTTATCTGTGTTTGTCTGAGAAAGTGGGGGAACTGAGTGGGCTGTGAAGAAACACAGAGGTAGAGAAAAGGGAGATTCCTGTGGCTGTCTTGGCCAGTCATGGAACACAGCAAAGTGCTTCCCTCCCTCATTCTCCGAACTTAAAATATAGGAAAGGGCAGATCAAGGGGATTTCATCGATCTCAGAAGGCTTAATGTTCACTGTATATTCTAGAACCTAGATTTTAAAATCAGCATGATAGCATGTATGATCTAGAGAGATGTTTCAGTGGGTCCTCAGTGCTAGGATTCATGACGAAGGCTTACCAGACGCCTACAGACGCGTCTCTCCATGCTGAGTTCAGAGAATCCTCTGTGATACTGCTGTTCTCCGGACATCCAGGGTTTAACTCTTTTCTCTCCCCATCTTGCCAGGAGACAGCAGGAAAATTATTGGGAGGTGTGGTGGCAATTTTCTTCAATTCATCTAGAATACTAAAATTTGAATAAAATAGCAATGCTGTTTCCTAATAGTGTAATAAATACCCTCCGAAACTTACACCTAAACCAAGAATGTTACCATTCTTCATCATTTGTGACCTTCTAGTGTTCCGTCCCTCAACCTTTCGCATCTCATCCCAGAAGTAACTTCCTTATACTTCATGTTCATGGTTTGATTTTAAAAAAGAATGTTATTTTCATGTATCTATGTATGTATATAAAATTTGATTAAGCCATGATTATAATAAACCAAAGTACAAACAATTAGCATATTTAAATTCCATTTTGTATTGATCAAATTACAAACAGTGTAATGTCAGCAAAGGAAGTTTTATCTTGCAGTATTTCTGTGTTTTAGGATAAACGTAAACGCATTTTCTAAAAGTATATGGGTGTGAAGTGACCACTTATTCTTCTTGGGGTAACCTTTTAACTTTTTGGCTTTTAGAATGTCATTCTTCATGATGTAATGAAATGAATGATACTTTATGTGAAGTAACTGGTGATGTGGATGGTAGAAAAAATAGAAAGTGGGCAATACTGCATGCTAAGTATAATCAATAGTTGAGAGGTCCTGATAATGTTATTCGCTTATATTGATAAATCATTTTGTAATCTGTTTTTTGTTTCCCTTATGTTTTTATTACTGCAGCTAAAGAAGTAAACAGGTCATGGCACGTTTAACAAAAAGACGACAGGCGGATACAAAAGCTATCCAGCATCTTTGGGCAGCCATTGAGATTATACGGAACCAGAAGCAAATTGCCAACATTGACCGTATTACAAAGTAAGTAAATTTAAACAAAAATATTTCTGTAAAATTTCATAGAAGATTTTGGGGGAAAGGCCAAAAAATTTTTCATCTGTTATGCTAATCAACATATATTACAAAGAACTGAAGACACCTTTTGCTTTGCAGGAATATTTACTTGTTAGAAAAACACAGAAACATACAGAAGCAACTTGTGTTTAGAAGTTTCATAGAAAAATTAGATAAGGAAAATATCACTATATACTATTTATAATAGTTTTTTAGTTAACAAAATTTTTAGCTCTGTGTATTGATTTATTTTGGGATGGAGTCTCACTCTGTCGCCCAGACCGGAGTGCAGTGGGCTTACGACAACCTCTGCCTCCCGGGTTCAAGTGATTCTCGTGCCTCAGCCTCCCAAGTAGCTGGGATTACAGGCACCCACCACCACGCCCAGCTAATTTTTTGTATTTTTAGTAGAGGCAGGGTTTCACCATGTTGGCCAGGCTGATCTCAAACTCCTGACCTCGTGATTCGCCTGCGTCGGCCTCCCAAAGTGCTGGGATTTACAGGCGTGAGCCACTGCACCCGGCCAGAGATTCTTTTATTAAAAACACCTTTAGTGAATCACTTTTGTGTAGTAAAGCTATCTAAAAACAGTCTACTGTTCATTACTAATTTTAATACAGGATAGGTGTGGTATGTGTAGTAACATCTTACTACTTTATAGCCCACTAACAGAATTTTCAACAATTTCCTTCTGTATTTTAGAAATCATGTTAAATAAACATTCAGTTTTAAAGAATAAAATTATCCACCCCCATCCCCTAGTTTCTCATGCTATTTATATGGGTAGACAGATCCAGGATACAAAAAAAAAGAAAAATCAAAGTACTTTATGAAGCTTCTATTTACATGTTGTATACTAATTATAAGGGAGTCTTCAGTTAGGAACTTGGTTTTGTTTTGTTTCTCTGGGTATTCTTAAAGAAATAAAGCTAAATTTATCTTTTTTAAGTGTTTGGAATTTTAAAAATAATTTAGAGAAAATGTCTTGATGCTTTAGAGAAAATGTCTTCACATTCTTTAGATGCTATGGGTAAAAATGGAGAATGGGAGTAATTTACAAAACTCAAATAAGTGCTTTTTTTGACCTTTATTAATAAGTAATAAAATTGAGTTCCATGTATTTTTGTCCTTTCCCTGTGTGCTGGTGAAGATTACAAAGGCTACTTAGCGATGGGTGCAGTGGCTCACGCCTGTAATCCCAGCACTTTAGCAGGCCAAGGCTGGTGGATCGCCTGAGCTCAGGAGTTGGAGACTAGCCTGGCCAACATGGTGAAACCCCATCTCTGCCAAAAATACAAAAATTAGCCTGGTGTGGTGGTGTGCACCTGTGGTCCCAACCACTCAGGAAGCTGAGGTGGGAGAATCACTTGAGCCTGGAAGGCAGAGGTTGCGGTGAGCTGAGGTAAGACCACTGCACTCCAGCCTGGGTGACAGTGAGGCCCCCGTCTCAAGACAAAGAAACCCAAAGGCTAAGAGGGAAGAAAAAAGGATATAGAGAAGGGGTGAGGATATATGTGGATCCAACTCTGTACTCGCCCTTGGGGTATTTTAAAGCTGACTGTGTACAACTCCTTGCTCCTATAAGATAGTAGAAGAAAAAAGAAAAAGATAATACTATGTGAACAATAAGAATAAAATAAATAGTACATTATTTTAATTATTATGTTTTTAAATAAAGCACGTAATTTGAGGTATGATAACTAAATGCAAATGATGTTGATGTAAAACATTTTAAAAAAAAACAGTGCAAAACAGTATTTCCTTATGGTTGAGATTTTTAAAAAACCATCGTTTATATAAAAATTGCTTAGAGAAGAATGTTTAAATAAAATACTTTTCTTTGGATTCAGCTATTTAAATTAAAATCATGTAAACATGACAACTGTTTCAGTTTTTCAGATGACCTTTATTCATCTGTAGCATCTTTCTCTGGAAGCTTCAGGGACATTTCTCTGAGCAGCTCTCAGAATCTCCCAGTGTGATGTTGCTGTCAGATTGTGGCCACCTTCTAACCTGGGAGTGAGAGAACTAAATCCCACAGTACGTGTGTGTACACGTGACCAGCTTCTAACCTGGGAGTGAGAGAATTAACTCCCACAGTACGTGTGTGTACGTGTGACCACCTTCTAACCTGGGAGTGAGAGAATTAACTCCCACAGTACGTGTGTGTACGTGTGACCACCTTCTAACCTGGGAGCGAGAGAATTAACTCCCACAGTACGTGTGTGTACACGTGACCAGCTTCTAACCTGGGAGCGAGAGAATTAACTCCCACAGTACGTGTGTGTACGTGTGACCACCTTCTAACCTGGGAGTGAGAGAATTAACTCCCACAGTACGTGTGTGTACATGTATACACATGTTAAACTGTAGTAAAAGACATGGAGATTATTAACAGGATTGCCTACATCTCATTTTGCATTGTGTATGATTGATAAGCATTCTTTTCTCTCCTTTCTTCATCAGCGTAGCTTTAATTGATGCCAAGGCTTATTTTTCTTCATGCTGTAAGGTCCATAGTTTTACAATTAAATATGAATACATTTATTTACCTACCAGATAGTCTTGGTTTTATTAGTTTCATCTAAAGATGAAAAGAAAGAAAAAGAAAGAATCAGAGGTTAAGTGCTTAAGACTGGGTCCCTGTGTTTCCTCTGCCTCATCTCATCTGAGAGGTATGCCATGTTTGTTTTTATTATGTGGCTCAAATCAGAGCATCCTGTACTTCCTTCATAACATTAATCACATTTGTCATTATTTCCCTGCTAGACAGCTCCAAGAAAGAACTGTCTAGAAAATTGCCCAATCCGGCCAGTGCCTTTGCTTCTTGGCTGTTATTAATTTCCTTGTTTGTTAAACTTGCCTAAGGTAAGTTAGGAAGTAGCAATGCACTATGACAGGAAGTCAGATCTTTTGCTCTAAAGCCTAATATTCCTATTCTGTACTCTCGATAGGTAAATACTTTTCAAGCCTTAGATTCATTTTAAATCAAGTTGATCTACTTAGTCAAGTCCGAACATAAAGATATCTTTTAAACTTTGCAAATATGTTAAGGTACTGAAGGCTGTAATAGAGTCACTGTCAAGAATGCGTATTAGTCATTAAGTTTCATTTCTTATTTTGACTGATGAGTGATGCCATTATAAAAAAAGCTACATAGGTTTTGTCAAGCATTAAAAGTTGTGGGCTTTGGGGTGACTGGCTCTTAGCCTGGTACACCCTAAACACTGTAATTTACTTCTGTATAATGGTTTAGCTCTGCTTGCTTTTGTTCTTTTAATCTCTAGGTTTCTCTTCTTTTTTGTTGTTGTTTTTTTTTTTTTTTTTTGGAATTGATTGAAGAAACCCGGCCATTGGTTGTGATTTTCCATAGTGTGGCTTTTGCTGATCACATCCCTATAGTCTAGTTTAACCTGCTGCTCAGTCCTTTTTATTTCATGGAGATTGATAGCTGCGTCTGGTGGCTTGCGGGAGGGGGCAAGACTATTCCATGGGAGTGGTCTGTTCTATCAGGAGACACATGATGTCAGTTGTTTCTCATTTTGTGATGTACATAGCAATTGATGCTAGATCCAGTAACTCTAATTAAGGACTGCCAAATGGTAATCATCCAATCTATCTTTCCTTTTTTAACTGGACTACTTCTATAAGGACATAGCTTCCCGTCATCTGCTATTTGGTTACCATGTGGTATGGTTCATATGGGAAAAGTAGAGTAATTCATTCTCTTTATGTATTTAGCAGTTTTTAAAATAGTATCCTTTAACGGTAACCAATTAGATTTAGAAACACATTGCCCTCTGGAATTCATGCATTTAATTACATTTCGTGTATTTCAGTCCATTTTCAAAATACCCCTTATTGATGCTATCTTTGACCAGCTGGAGCCTCTGCAGTGTTGGCTTCTCACCTTCTTTCTGCTTGTTACGGAACAAGATGTTTCAGGATCTTCCTGCACATATCCTGCCCCAGGTCTGGAACCACTGATTTCTCCCAGGTGCTCTGGTTTCTTTTAGTTTTAAAATGTATTTTAAGAGCACTTCCTGGCCACTCCGTGTCGCTACTGGGTGGGTCTCTTTCTAGGCCTTTGGACAGAATTATGAAATGCACATACTTTTAAAAGATAAAAACACCTCCTGAGTTCATGCTGATATTTTCCATTGAACTTTGTGGCTACTGGGTTTTATTTACTTAGCTCGTCTATCTAAAATCTTTATCTACTTTCTGACATGGTGAGAATCATGGTTCTCAGGGACGTCATCTGGGATAAAATTTTAGAATTTCATGTAGTCAGTTATTTTATGCAACATTAAATACACAGCTATTAGAATAAGAAAATCTTAAATATTCTATATACCATGTATAGTTATGATTATGTTATTATTTTCTTATCTACACACATCCTTATTTAGTTTGGAGCCTCTCTTAGTGTGTTGGATCTTCTTTTCCTGTCTTCTGTATTTGTACTTTTCTATTTAATTCATCTTTTTTCTTTTTGATTTTTAGTATGTTCCTTCATTGCAACCTCTTTTTTGTAACATTATCTGGTGTATATTCATTTTTGTGTACCCTCTAGTTTAGACTTCACCTCTGAAGTGATTTTTTTTTTCCATTTACTTCAAATGTTTAACTGAGAATTCTGAGTTTTTCTTCTGATTTATAGCTTGTTTACCTTGTATCATTTTCTTCATGTCTTTTCTCATGTCTTGAGACAGTAGATTCTAGCTTCCTTCTGTTTTGTAGGCTTATCTTTCTGGCATGTTTCTAACCATCAGGATGTCATTCTGTTCCATGTGCCATGGTCATTCTCTGTTGGTCATTCTCACGTGAAATCACTTTTCCTAAACTTGTGTCAGGGCAGATTTATGGCTTTAAAGTTCTTTTTACGCCATTTTTACGAAGTGCTAAAAATAGAGCTTAATTTTTCCTGAGATTTCCCAGATTTTTCTCCATCTTTTCCCTGGTTTTTTGTGGAGTCACCTTTTCTTATACTGAGGGTCTTTTCAACTGATTGCAGCAGTATTTGTTACTTTTATTTGTAGCCTTTCTGTGTAATACCGGGCTTTGTCCTGGAAGGGAACTGTGACTGCTATATTTTGAGTGTTTGTAGGCCCCATTAAGCTCTAGCTCCTTAAGAATTTACCGCAAATTCATGAATTACCATGAATCATCTGCAAATGGGAGTGTGTAAAATCCAGTTTCAGTGCTATTATCAAGTGGGCCTGCTGTGCTTTCCAGTGTGTCTCTGTTGGGTATTTTACCCTCTTATACTCTGTTCCATTAGTATCTGTTGTGCTTCTCTTTCTCCTGTAAGGGTATCAGTACCAATCAGGATTGTAGCTCTCAGAGATTTGTTCTCACCTGCTCAAATTTTGGAATGCATAGGAGTTCTCATGACCTAATTTTGTACTGCGTATGCTGTCCAAGGGCATTTTGCTTTGTTTTATTTGGTATTCTTCCAGTAACTCTGTCTAGTAGGTTTGGGGAGATTTAAAAACTATGTTGATCGGGCGCGGTGGCGCGGTGGCTCAAGCCTGTAATCCTAGCACTTTGGGAGGCCGAGGTGGGCGGATCACGAGGTCAGGAGATTGAGATCACAGTGAAACCCCGTCTCTACTAAAAATACAAAAAATTAGCCGGGCGCAGTGGGGGGTGCCTGTAGTCCCAGCTACTGGGGAGGCTGAGGCAGGAGAATGGCGTGAACCCGGGAGGCGGAGGCGTGCCACTGCACTCCAGCCTAGGCCACAGAGCAAGACTGTCTCAAAAACAAAAAACAAAAAAAAAACCCAAAAAACTATGTTACCATCATCATCATCCCATCTCACAACAATCTTATGATTTTTCTTTAAAAAAAAAAAAAATGGGGGGGGGGTGCCGGGTAGTGGCTCATGCCTGTAGTATCAGCACTTTGGGAGGCTGAGGTGGATGGATTGCCGAGGTCAGGGGTTCGAGACCAGCCTTGCCAACATAGTGAAACCCTGTCTCTATTAAAAATACAAAAAATTAGCTGGGCGTGGTGGCGGGCACATGTATTCCCAGCTACTGGGGAGGCTGAGGCAGGAGAATCACTGGAACCCGGGAGGCAGAGGTTGTAGTGAGCCAAAATTGCGCCATTGCACTCCAGCCTGGTTAACAAGAGTGAAACTCGGTCTCAAAAAGAAAACAAAAAAGTTTTTAAAGGCACAGGATATTTTCTGAAGTTCAAAAGCAATAAATAATTCCTTCTGACAAAGGTAAATCAAAGGCATGTTCTCCCTGTTTGTATACTGCACTGGACACATCAGAATAAATGGCAGCATCATATTCAAACACACCATCCTTTTTTTTTTTGAGACGGAGTCTCGCTGTGTCGCCCAGACTGGAGTGCAGTGGAGCGATCTCAGCTCACTGCAAACTCCGCCTCCTGGGTTCACGCCATTCTCCTGCCTCAGCCTCCCGAGTAGCTGGGACTACAGGCGCCCGCCACCGTGCCTGGCTAGTTTTTTTGGTATTTTTAGTAGATACGGGGTTTCACGGTGTTAGCAAGGATGGTCTCAATCTCCTGACATTGTGATCCGCCTGCCTCGGCCTCCCAAAGTTCTAGCATTACAGGCGTGAGCCACCGCGCCTGGCCAGGATTCTTAACATAGCAAGACTTGGGTTGCAGTTTAAAGAAGAAATTCTGGCCAGGCGCCATGGCTAAGGCCTGTAATCCCAGCATTTAGGGAGACCGTGGCAGGCAGATCGCGAGGTCAGGAGTTCGAGACCAGCCTGGCCAACGTAGTGAAACCCTGTCTCTACTGAAAATACAAAAATTAGCCAGGCATTGTGGCGCACGCCTGTAGTCCCAGCTACTTGGGAGGCTGAGGCAGGAGAATCGCTTGAACCTGGGAGGCGGAGGTTGTGGTGAGCTGAGATCACGCCACTGCACTCCAGCCTGGGCGACCGAGCAAGATTCTGTCTCGGAAAAAAAAAAAAAAGAAATCCCACGAGTTGAATTTGTGGCCATTTGAAGGATTTAAGTCTCAGATCCTCATAATTAATTAAATTGTTAGGGACTAATAATTTTCTTATCTCTGTAACAAAATAGGAAAACTTACCTGTTCTAAATGTTTATTCCATCTAATTGTGATGGTATTTAACTTTGGAGTTCCTAACAGTAGTCACCCATTAGCTGTCACGACATCTCCCCAAGAAGGAGAGTTCTGAGTCGTTTCTTCCCCACATTCTTTTAATTTTCCTTTTAAAAAAACTGCTGGTGTCAGCTAGGTGCAGTGGCTCATGCCTGAAATGCCAGCATTTTGGGAGGCTGAGGTTGGGGGATCGCTTGAGAGTAGGAGTTTGAGACCAGCCTGAGCAACATAGTGAGACCCTGTCTCTACAAAAAATTAAAAAATTAGCCAAGCGTGGTGGTGCGTGCCTGTAGTCTCAGCTTCTTGAGAGGCTGAGGGAGGATCGCTTGAGCCCAGGAGATCAAGGCTGCAGTGAGCTGTGATTGTGCCACTGCACTCCAGCCTGGGAGACAGAGTGAGACCCTGTCTCAAAACAAAAACAAAACAAAACAAAACAAAACAAACCTGCTAGTGTTGTATCCAAGAAGGTAGTAGGGAAGGTACTGTAAGTTAGATAATCACTGCTAAGATGTTTTGAATATGTCAGATATTTAAAAACCATACCCAAGATAAACTTCTTTAACAAGCTCCAACATTTTGGTGTGGAAAATATTAAAAGGGTCAGTCTGAAATCAAAATATGTAAATGTGGTTAAGTCTGATTTTTGATTAACAATGAAACTGTCCCTCTGATTTAAAGCTATATTTACAAATTTGACTTAATGATAATGTGAAATTCTATAGATGACCTCATTTGGGAGCTAAATAAGCACAAATAAATTTTGGCCTGTCAGCGAAAACATTTTACATTTTTAGAAACTGGAGGATATTTGTGATGTTTAAGCATTATAAAATGGAAACAAATTAGTCATTTTATCATAAAGAAGAAAATGCAGTAGTAAGTTGAGGGTTATGTGTGAAGATAAGCATAGGCAATAGTAGCTTCTCTTTTCAGTTTAAATGTCTGTAAATGCTGAATTATAGCTAGCACATGTGAATTAATCAGTTTTGTGTAATTTGAATAGGTATCATAATAAATTTTGAAAGTTATTTAACAGTAATATTAAATATTTATAAAATATTTTTATGCCTAAGATGTTAGCCCTCGTTTTACACATTATACATCAAGAAGTAAAGGATGAAGAACCATGTAACAACAAAATCAGTAACAGAAGTGACATTTAAACTTTTAATTACTGACTTTCCCAATATGAGGCCATGTGCTGTGGTTCACGCTTGTAATCCCACTACTTTGGGAGGCTGAGGCGGATGGATCCCTTGAGCTCAGGAGCTTCAAGACCAACCTGGGTAGTGTAGTGAGACCCCATCTCTACAAAAAAATACAAAATTAGCCGGGTGTGGTGGTGTACGCCTGTAGTCCCAGCTACTCGGGAGGCTGAGGAGGGAGGATGGCTTGAGCCTGGAAGGTTGAGGTTACAGTGAGCCATGATTGTGCCACTGTGCTCCAGCCTGGGCAACAGAGTGAGACCCTGTCTCAAAAAAAAAAATTTCCCAGTATGATTCATAACTCATTGTCATGTTATTTCTCTAGATGCCATGTCTATTTTAATATCCATTAAAAACAAGTTACATATATCACTTCCTTTTCTTCTTTAATCCAAACAAATTACTCACATCTGATTTGGACTATTATGACTTGGCTTTAGAGGTTTATAATAATTTTAAGTAAGACAGTTTAAAGACATACTTTTGAAATAAGTACAGATTTTATACTAGTCTCTACTGGCATTGTTGGCTAGACTGTGTGATTGAGGGAGGTTGGCTTGTTTATTATGGACTACTAGAAAAAGCAATTGAAGTATTTGACCTATATGTTTCCTTCCTGTCTTGGGCAACTTTAATTTTGTGTTTCTAGCGGTGATTACACTGTGACTAGTATAATTAAACTAACATTGGATTGGTAGACTAGTCCCATTCAAGTGAATATTTCAGATTAGGCCATCAATTAATTACTTGTATTGCTTACTTTAGGGTCAAACCCCAGTTAGAAAATGTGACCTCTGACCTCTTGTGACATATTTGGCATTGAAATTTCTGAGTTCTCCTGGAGTTCTTCCTGTCGCTACAGATATACATAAACCCGAACTGTAAGTCCTCTTCGTGTGTAGGTTGCGTTTGAAGTTTCAACTAGGTACACATTATTTCTTAAGTTAAATTTTGCTATGTCTCAGTGTCAATTTCTGTTCCTTCACTGGAATTATTGGAGAGGAAGAGAATAGCCATTGCCTAAGTTACTTCTTTGGAAATAAGTTCATTTAAAAAACGATTGATTCGTATTATACTGTTCATGTAATCCCAAGGATTCTCCACAGAATTGCTCGTTGTATTCTCATTTCCATCTGTATTGATTTAGTGTTTCTTACATATCTTATTATGAAACCAGATTGGCAGGTATACTGTTGTTATTTTATTGTACTTTATACAATAATGGCCTTACAGAAGAAGTAACTGATTCTGAATAAGTATAGTCCACAGTGAGTTTTTTTCAGGATGCCAAATTCTTAGGACATTCACCTCGCCTTGGGTTGTTGTCTAGCTGTTTTCATGTATTTCACATTTCTTTGTGTGTCTATGAAGGAGACATACAAGGCACATAAAAGTATAAGACAGTAGTACAAAATAATAGGAGGGGGTCAGTAGCACAGATTGGAGTCTATCAGTTTACAACACTATAGGCCTTATTGGAGGGGACAGTCACTGTGAGAATGCTTGGGATGCATCGTGAAGGGTACAGAAATAGTTAGGTCTTGATAGTTGGATGGGATTAGACAAGGTAGAGAGGCGAGTCAGAGCATAGACTATCTGGATCAAGCAGAGGGCGACTGTAGGGCTTAAAGAAAAGTGGATAAAAAGGCAGAAAGAGTTAGACCAGCAGGATCTTTAATGCTAGCATTGAAATTTTTATCCTGTAGCGAGAGGGGAATAGCAAATATTTTTTGAATGTAGAAATGGTAAAAGTAAAACAGTCATTTTTTTCTACCGCGGCTGGATTGACTCGAGTCTATCTGTTCTTCTCTGTTCTGGCCTGGGTTTTCATCCTTATGACTTCCTTGCCTGGTTTTCCAGTCCCCAGCTTTGCTAGTCTCTGTTTCTTCCCATCGTTGGTGTTAGAGATGCTTTTCAAAAACATCATCAGGATAATGGACCAATAGGTCCACTGTTGCAAACGTTTATCTGCTGCCCGTGAAGTCCACATTCCTGTGCAAAGGTGTTGCTGTCTTGGCCTCCCTCTTCTGCACACCCTCCTGCAACTCCCCACTCTCCTTATGCACTGGCTGGGCTCTCGCAGGCCCTCAGATCTGTGTTTCCCATGCTCCGCCTGGGACGCCCTTCCCAGACTCCTCCTTCAGGTGTTATCTCCTGACACCTTGAAGTCAACCTAATTCTATCAGTTATTTTTCTGAATTTTAGGTCTGATTGTGGTCTTAAAATTCTGTTTTGATTTCCTCATTATTGATAAAGTCCAAATACCTGAGCAAGGCATTTGTACAAAGCTCTTTACAGTGAGACCTTGACTTTTCTTTCTTTTTTTCATACCCAGCGTCTCCCTACTCAGTGTTCCATCTAATGAGACTGTTCTCAATTGCCTGAGTACTTTATGGATTCTTCATTTTGTGTTTTTCCTTCATCAGTGGACAAAATCATACCCATTCTTTTAGGATCCAACTCAAATCTCCTTTGAGATTTTTGAGACATTCCTTATTCAGACCCATTTTCCTTTCTGTTTCCTTAGTAATATATATACAGACACACACATATATACACACACACATACATGCATACATATATATTATATTGTGTGTGTGTACATATATATGTATATATACACATAGATGTGTATATATACACATATATATCTAAAAGTAATATATGTACACGATTTGATTTTATTATTTATTGGTCTCTTAGGATCTTTGAAGAGCATTCTGCATCCTTTCGATGGTGAGCACCTTGAGGGTAGAGTATATATATTTTCTCTCTTTGTAGCTTAGTGTGAGGCACAGTAATTGGGACTTTAGTAATAATATTCAGCTGTGTAAACTGTAGAATTGGTTTGAAGGAGGGTTATAATAATTGATAACATTAGTCATTTTGTGAAAAGCACTGACTTTATATAATTATTTAATTTTCACAACAACTCTGTGAGGTATGTTGTCATGAGTCTCATTTTGCTGAAAAGATAAAGCTTAGGAAGGTAAAATGGATGGCCCAAAGTCAGTGGCAGAACTAAAATTTTAATACAGGTCTCTCTGATATTGGAGTCCAAGCTCTTAACCATTAAATGTTTCCTTCTGGTATTTTAATGGATTTGTATTTATATCTTTGCAAACTTTGAAGTTTTCAAAACATGATCATCTACATGGAACTAACACGTTGTCTCATTTCATCCTCACAACAACTGTGAAGTTTAAGTTAGCCCCACCTTATAGGTAGGGAATGTGAGGCTATCACGGTAAATTATTTATCCCAGGTTACGTGTTAGAATTAGGAAGAACCTAGTGCTTCAGAATGTGTTCTGAAATATTAAAATGACTCCATTGATGAAGGAGCCATAACGATGCTATTTTAGGTTTTGAAGTGTATTGCTCTTTGTTCCATGCAATTTTGAAATATTTGTTTGCCATGAATTATTTTGTTTTATTTCTAAAAGTAACATAAACATATTACAAGATACTTGGAAAATAGAAAACAGAAAAATAACCCTCTATAATTTCTCTATCAGAATTCAAATCAGATACTCATTTTGATTTTCTTTTCCCCTTTCATTTTCCTATTTGTGGTTGTTGTCTCAGCAGCATTCAACCTTTTTCCATGTCATTGCTTGGCCACCATAAGTTATTATTTGTAGTGGTTGCACAACGCACAGTGTTTCATCTGGTGAGACCACACTGTAATATGAGCTGGGAAGGAGGAGAAACAAGATGAATGAATATTTGTTATATGACTTACATTATCTTATTTACCCTCAAAACAACAGCATGGGGTTGACTTTACTAATTTTACTTCATAGATAAGCAAATCGAGATGCAGTGAGGGTAAGTGACTTGTCCAAAGTTACGCAACTAGTCAGTTGCAGAACAGGTGTCTGTACCTGGATCTGTGTGACTTTGCAGGCCATGCTTTTCCACGCTGCTTTCACGATGCCTCCATGTGTCATCTGTTAAATTCTTATAGCAGCACTACATATTCCAGTTACACAAAAAAAGAATGAGGCGAGAGCTTAGAGGGGGTAAAGTGTAAAGTATTAAATGTGAGGTACTGGACTCCATTTTGCATCCATGATATCATTTAGCTCCTACTGCAGCCCTGAGTATTGCCTGCCTTCTGACCATCATGCTGCCAGTGTTACGGTCTAGAATAACTTGGATGTTTTCAAGTTTTTCATTGTGCTACATATCTCCTTGTTTTTTTCCCCATGTTTTGAATTATTTCCTTGCCATGGACACTCAGGATGTCTTCAGTTTCCTTCCACCATAAATTACTATGCCTTGCCCTACTTTTCAGTACCACAGATGACACTACAAGGAACTTGTTGGTCTGTCTGTCCGGAAGCAGAAATTCCTCCCTGATTTCAGGGTAGGCACATAGGTGCCTGATCTGACTGAGCTCTTGAGAAGGGCCACCTCCATCTTCACGCTGGGTAGTGCTGTGCACAAGGAGTTTTATTTTCCTGCATATCTGCATTTGCTTAATGCTGTTCATTTGCCCACATTTTGTCACTTGGATGTTTGAACTTGCATTTCTTTATCTGTTCATGAGTTTAGGCAGCTCTTGCTGTTCTTACAAGGTTTTGGGTTTCCTTTCCTGTGAGTCCCCGTTATTCTCTGCCTGTTTTCCACTGGGAAATTACTATCTTTTTCTGTTGATTTACAGGTGTTCTTTATTCTAAATATTAATTCCCTTATAGGTTTTATGCTTTGCAAACATCTTTTCTCATTCTGTCATCTGTTTATTTACCTTTTTCCATAGTTTTATTTCTTGAGCAGAAATTTCAAATTTTGAAATGATCATATTCAATCTCTTCTGCCTAATGTTTTATCCTTTTGTAATTTTCTTTTAAGAAGTCCTTCTCCTTAAGAAGGCCACAGAATATTCCCTACATTTTCTTTTACTGATTGTAGAGTTTTATCATTCTCAGATAGGTCTGCAATCCATCTATAGTTCCCTTTTTAGGTGGTAGGTAAGGATCTACTTTACCTTTTTATGTTTCACTCCATAGTCAGTCTGCCTTTTTCTTTAGGATTTAAACTTGAAAATCAAAAACTCTTTTGGGAGATGTTTTAGGGGCCCTTACAGCATTCCATATAGTTAAATTATTTATTAGCAGTACCATTATTTGTGTGCCCTCTGCCCCTGCAACCTCTGTATGGAGTAAGGATCTCGTTTGGGTATGGGGTATCCCAAACGCCTAGAACTTAGTGACTGGCATGTGACAGTCACTCAACAGTCTGCAACGGTATTTGTCGAGTGCTAGGCTTTTTTCCTGTAGCTAGTCATTCTAACAAAAAGCTTGGAATCTTTAATAAAACCAGACTAATAACTCTGCTGTTAACCTGCTGTGTTTTCTTGAAGTAATTTTCTTTCCTTCCTCTGTAAACTAAAGCCCTGTGTAACCACTATCTCAGTTAAGATTATAGGAAGTTTTTATCACCCCAAAAGTTCTTTGTTCTCCTTTGTACTGCCTTCTGCTCCCTTCCGTCATTGATTTGCCTACGGTCACTGTGATCAGCTTCGCCTGTTTCAGAATTTTATATGAATGGAAACATATTATTTTCCATGATCAGCTTTTCTTGATCAGCACGTTTTGTGATCTGTTTGCTACGTATATTGGTAGTTCATTTGTTTTCTTTGCTCAGTAGTATTTCATTGTGTGGATATACCACAATTTTAAACATTTGTTAATCTACTGGAGGAATATTTGAGGTGGTTTTTTAAAAGGGAGATAGGGTCTCACCTGTTAACCAGGATGGAGTGCAGTGGCACAATCTCGACTCACTACAGCCTCAACCTCCTGGGCTCAAGCAGTCCTCCCAATTCAGCCTCTTGAGTAGCTGGGACTACAAGTGTATGCCACCATGCCCGGCTAATTTTTTTTTTTTTTGTAGAGTTGGGGTTTCTCCATGTTGCCTAGGCTAATCTCGAACTCCTGGGCCTCAGGCGATCTACCCACCTCAGCCTCCTAAAGTGCTGGGACTATAGGTGTGAGCCACCATGCCTGGTTGGTGTTTTCATTAGGAGGCAATTATGGCAAAAGCTACAATATCCTTTCATGTACAGGTGTAGGCATATGTGTTGAGAACTACCTAGGAGTGGAATTGCTAGGCTATGTGATAAGTGTATGTTTAACTTTATTAGAAATGGCAAAACTATTATCCAAAGTGACTATTTTACATTTCCAACTGCAGTCTATGAGAATTCCGAATTTTCCACATTCTCTCCAACACCTGGTATTGTCACTTTTTAGAAGTTCGAGTCAATCCCTGATTTATACTAGCATCTCGTGGTGGTTGAAATTTGCATTTCCCTGATATAAGCATATTTTAATGTGCTTGTTGACCAGTTATAAATTCTTTTACGTAGTATTCAAATGCTTTGCCCATTTTTTTTATGCAGTTACTTTATTTCAGTATTACTGAAGTGTTACAGAGCTCTATATATATTCCAGATACAAGGTCACTCACAGACCTGCATATCTAGAGTTCTGGAGGGATGTAATGGAGGAAATGAGGAACAATCAACATTTATAGAGATACTGGCTAAAAAGTTGCTGAAATTATTGAAAGGTACTAATACTCAATCCAGGAAGCCCATTGCAGACCAAATAAAATGATACCCACATTTAGCCGTATTGTAAAAACTGCAGTATTTACTATAGGGAAAGAGTAAATCTTAAGTGTAGCCAGTAGATTTTTTAAGAGACATCATGTATACAGATGTGGTAGGTAGACTCACAGATTGACTTCTGAACTGCAGTACTGGAATCCGAATGACTGTGAAATAGTAGCTTCAATGTGTGTCAAGAGACAGTAACTCTCAGCCTAGATTTTTTTACCTTTCAAGGAGGAGATTCAAATAAAGACTTTTGTAGACAATCTGAGAGAAGAGAAGTTCTCACTGGCTAACATCAGGCAGAGAAAAATGATCTCAAGTGAAAGTTCTGAAATATAAGAATGAATAATGCGCAAAGACTTGATAAACATGTGTTTAAAATTAAAACATTAACTATAAAAAATAAAAATAATGTTCAAGTTGTGAAAAAAAATCAGGCTAGTGCCACCATAATAGTGATCATTGGCAGTAGAATGGATAGTCGTATATTTCTATAACAGACTATTATACTACAGTAAAAATAAACTATAGCCTCACACATCAATATGGGTTAATTCCAAATACATAATATTAAGAAAGTAATCAAATTACAAAAGAGTACGTGCAGTATGATTCCATTTCTGCAAACTTCAAAAACAGACAACACTGAACAGCATGTTTTTAAGGGATAGGTATACATAGGGGCCAACAGTATAAAGACACAAAAGGGGAAATGGTGAACACAAAATTAAGGGCAGTGGTAACCAGCTTTGGGGGTGAGTGCCACCAGGATGGGCACATTCTAGGAGCTTTTGTCAGAGTTGGTTTCTGCTTTCTTTCCTAACATAGGAGGTGATTTAACTGGTGTTTGTCTTGTTCTTCACACTACACATATTTTAAAATAATTTCTGATACGTGTAATTTCTGAATTGAAAAATTTAAACCAAGAAGAAGTAAATAGGAGGCATGGAAGTTTGCTGGGGAAAACAGATGACACAGAAGGGTCAGGAAGGCGGGGCATGTAACTGAGAAGGATGAAGTGCTCGGCATTGGCTCATCACCGGTGTACTGTTCCCCGATTTGTGTATCTCGGTCACATTCCGGTCTATTGATGACCCACTCCACTGTTTTAGGTAGTTCATTTCATTCAGCAATAATTATCATCATTTAAGTCAACTGTTTCTTTTTGGCTGTTCCTCTGTTCTTCTACTGAAGACTGTGTGTGCCAGATTATCAAAATGCACAGGATATCTTAGTTACATGGAAATTACATTATTCACATGCTGTTCGCTTCTAAACATTTCTGGTAATACTATGGAAAATTTTTTCTGCTAAGTATTGTTGTAAGTAGAATTCTATTTAGTGTTATCAAGAGGAATTTTATATGGAACTGAAAGAGAAAACCTAGTTATTTAGCTTTTAATTATTTTTCTCCAACAAACTGGATAAAGTATATAATTTTATTGTGACCATTTTTAATAATTGAGTTAAAAATGAAAATGGAGGTTTTTAAGATGTGTATGATCTGAAAAGACATGATATTATAATTTTTAACTTATTTTGAAGGAAAATCCATCAACAAAATTAGTAGGTTATACATCATAAAATTTGGTAATCATTGAAATTTTGTCTTAGAGTTGTGTTTATATAGATTGTGTACTAATATACTAAGAAACATTGTACAAATAAGGTTAGATTTAGTTTGGGGCTAGTAAATTAATATTAAGAAGAAAAGTATAATATATTTCAAATACTGGAATTCAATTTTAATATAAAAATTTGAAACATCCTGTTTCATTGTAAGACATTGATGAATTCATATTTTCAACTGCTGGGAAACAGAGAAAAAGGGAAGAGAATGTCTGAAACTGGGGTAAGAGTAAAAGGGGAACTATTAATAGTTCTGCCAGTGCAACATGTAAACGTAGCAGTCCTGGAAGCACAGTCCCCCTTTCGTCATGAAGAAAGAGTGGAAGGTGGAGTGCTTTTAGTTCATGTGTGTGCCCCCATGCGCATTGTATTCATGTATGTGTATCAATACGTATACACGGTATATTTCATTGGAAGTTCTTTTGTTTCAAATATATTTTGGGGGCAGTTAGAAAAAAGATATAGAATAGAGTAAGGTTATATATATCAGAAGGGGATGAGCAGGATGAGGAAAAGGAAAACGAAGTTTAGTATATGAAATAGAGCCACAAGTAAGGCTAATACGATATAAGAAAGACTTCTATACCTCTGTAAAGCCCAACAGCCTGCCGAGGATGGGTTGCAGATTTGGCTTTCCGTTTTCTAGTAGCTAACGGAAAGGAGAAGCCTCAACATTTTAGTAATGTCCGTGAAGCAAATCAGTTGCCTAGGTAAAGCGTGGCTATTTCTAGTAGTACTAAAACCAGAAAGAAATCTTCAGGGTTTTCAGAAAGCTAACCATTTTCTAATAGTTACAAAGCTCGTGTCAGGTGGCAGAGTGTAGTCCTATGTCTTGAGAAGTCATGGTTGAGATTTCAGAGGCAATTTTAATTGAAATGTTATTGTTATATAATAAACAGTATGCCAAAACAGTACTCTGCTGTTACTTTTACTTTTTTCCAACTACAAAGGAAATTGACTATCAAACTTACAATATATTTCAATTTCAGATGTGAAACAACTACATTATTCTTGAACCTATGGTGATTTTTGCATCATTACACAGATATGTCATTTTCATTAGTTGTATCATTGTTATAAACTGGTAAGTAAGTTTTTAAAAAGTTGGTAAAATTTGGGGATAGGTCTAATTTAATAATGTAAAAAGATTCAAGCAAGCTGTAAAATATATAATTCATAATGACCGAAATTGAAATTTTAAATTAAAAATATTTCCTTTTTATAAAATGGAACCAATGTTAATAAAATAAGTAGTTATATATGTCATAGTAAAAATGTTCTTTGCTCCCCAAATGAAAACTTTGCCTGTTATTTGAAGGGGTACCTAGGTCTCTACCTAGCTTTAAAATAACTAAATGTTTTACTTTACCAGTTTAAATATGGTCACTGAATAAATAATAGAGATCAAAATCAAAAGTAATTATTTACAGTGTAACATTTGGGGTAATCATAATGGAGAAAAATTTTTAAAGAAAAAGTATAATACCTTTACTATTAACAAAAATATAATTGAAAGGAAAGACTTTTGGTTAATTCCCATAAAATCTTTACAGTGTATCTATATTCAGCAAATACGGTAAATTATTTTTAGTTCAGAAATAAGGGAAATTAAGACTCAACAGTTTTGCTTAAATAGAAATTATGAAAAGGGTTCATATTTTAGTGTTATGAAAACTAGAATATTTCACCTCTCCTTGTTAGCATTTTTCCTAGATAGTCAGTCACTGGAGGTCCATGATAAGTAGTTCTGTGCATGGTACTTAGACAGTGGGACAGAACTGAAAAGAAGGGTTATTACACTGTAGCCTAGGACTTTACAAACAAATAGGTACTTGCATATTGCATGTTCTTTCGACTCCCATATGAGTGTTTTTATTAACTCTGTGCCATGTATCTGCTTGAAATACAGATTAGAGGGACACAGGCTCTAGGATCATGGTGTCTGGTGGACCACCAATTTCAAATCACCCTTATCAAATCAGGAGTTGACATGATTGAAACTGGCCTTTTAGTGTGTGTGCGGACCAAGCTCTTTCTAGTTTGCTTTAAGCTTAGTCTGTCAGTGTCACAACCTAGTCTGTGTGTTCTTGCCAGGGCTCCCTTTCTTGGGGTGCCTGAATAACAGTTTTTGTCTCCCTGTCTCCATGTGATTGTCCAAAGCTCTCACTTGCCTTTTCCAGAACTGGCAGATACTCCTAAGTGAATTCTTTTCTTTGGTTTTTCTAGTTTTCGATGGAAGGATTGATCTGAACAACCCAATAAATTACTATTGGTAGCAGAACTATCTCTCTCTCTCTCTCTCTCTCTC